>NC_037290.2:10350732-10665437 GCF_000002775.5 Populus trichocarpa | reverse complement strand
GGGAGCAAACTAGAAAGACACAGCTCTATACAATGTTCATGCGAGAAACATTAGTGAAATACAGTCTGACTATGTAAGAAAACATTTTTTCACTACAGCATGTTCTATCTATCATGCTTCACCGTATTGTTGATGACCCTTCCAACTATTGAGAGTTAAACTTGTTGGCAGTTTTGTGTAATTTTTCATGTGTGTAAGAATTCCACACCCTTTCTTATTGACCACCATTTTTGTGATGATCTTAATGCTAGAAGATGTAATCCTTCTCATCCTTGATTATCTGTCTTGAAAAACTGATATGGTCCATGTTTTTCGATCCTGCATTTTAGCTTTTTTATCAGGTCCACCTTCCTTGTCACCCACCTGATTATCTCTTTTCACTGTGATAACAATGGCACTACTTCTAGTCATTGGCTTAATTGATCCATTAGTTAATCTCTTTGTAGAAGTCGATCCATTTTAATCCATTTATATTTATTTATCCCTCAAGTCTCTTCTTCTTTTCGGTTGAAGGTATAAGTTCATCTAGGATAGTCCCATCCCATATGTTTGATCACTCAATGAGAAAACTTGGGCTTGTAAGCTATGCAATAGAAAAATCTATTCTCTTCTCTTAGAAGAATAAAATGCTATAAAAAAATTAAATGGTTTTTATCCTTTCCATAGTTTTTACTGAATGAATATTTCATTTCTTCCTTTGCTTATTTCTTGCCCCCCTCTTCAACTGTAAGCTTTTGTTGTGGCCTTGGAGGAAGCTGAGTTTCTCCAGTGTCAAATTCCTACTTTTGCAAGTATTTGTAATGATGAAGTGCCCTTTAGAAGAGAAGGTAGTTGTAGACTATAGTTAAGCAGGGCATGAAACCATCGTTGTATATTTTAGGTGATAGGAGATTGTATAGTCGAGCAAACCTAGTGTTGTTTTAGCACAATGTTAGCACCTGTTTTTAATCTTTCATTATTTGGAAGCTGTTCCGAAGAAATGATACCCACAATTAAATTGATAAAGGCTTAAATGTGAGCATGACAGTGTAACTATAGTCTATATGGTAATAGTTCGGAACTCATTCCACTATCTCAAATTGAGAGAACATAATTTATTCTACAAAAGTTTTTTTAGTTAATTTTTTTTTTGTATTCAATATTATTTGTTTTTTCTAGGTTTTCTATTTGATTTCTAGTTTTTTTTATATAAATAGTTGTAATAGTCTTTCGGCAAGTGAGACTTGGATGAATACAAATTGAATATTTTAGGTATCTTCCTTATACTTATGGGTGTTTTTAGTCTTTAAGGGTTTTGACTTGTAACAAACTCCGTTATCCTTTTCTTTTGTTTGCGTCAATTGGCTTAATGTTTAGCTGAATGTTGGATAACAAGACAGTAAGAAATAAAATGATATTTCACATGGTTGAATCATTAAGAAACAGCATGCTCTTCGGGTAGTAGAAATAAGGATGTGAACCTGAATGTGTGATAACTTGCATGGTGAACTACGATGATTACTAAACCTTTGGCTTGTAATCGAGCTCCTGCGGTGCTGTGCAATGTACAACTGCACCAAGTTATCATAAAATACTAAATCAATGCTAGAACCGTGCGTCGGAGGTGTTGTGTGCGTTTGTCTTGCTTGTAAACTGCACAGAAAAGATCTAACATTGACTTATTCAACTCTGGTTGCAATTTCTGATTTCCATGCCTGTCATTGAAAATGCCTTTATTGCTCCATTTTGCAGGTTGGTAGCTCCAAAGATGCATTCAGGTTCAGGATTGTGTTTTTGCTTGCATGGATGACACTATTAAGCAAGTGCAGTTTTTCTTTTGAAGCACTCTATTTTGGAGCCCACGAGGGAAGCCAACTAGAAGGACTAGCACTAAGTTTAAATTGTTTTCTATCAGCAAGGATGAGCATCTCTGTCATACTGTAGCTCCAGTGAAAGGAGGTACCGTTGAAAAAAGTGCATCTTTATACTTGATTTTCATTAACTTACTGCTTGGTGATGTCCTTAAAGAAGTTTTATTACAGGATAATAGTTTTTTCCCCTTTTATACGATGTTTTAGGATGCTTGCTAAACATCTGGATGCTTTCATTACATCATGTTCTTGTGGTTAGAAGATGCCCCTCTGTTGGTGTAGCCAGAATAAACTTTTTGTTGATGCTGCGATGAATAATGTTTGCTTATTTTCACTAATTATTTTCCACCTGTCATCCATATTGGTGGTGTGAAATCTAAAGTTGGTTCACATGTTTTCTTCAATTGGACTGCAGGGTTTTTCTTCCATGACTTTAAGATACCATGACTTCGGGTCTAGTTTAATTTACTTTTTGTGCGAAGTGCAAGCATTTTTCTTTGCCCTTTCACCGTGTTCTGAATTTATTTAGCTTTAATTTTTCTTTTGTTTTTTGAATCGTTTAAAAATAATTTTTTTAAAAAAATATTATTTTAATATATTTTTAATCTAAAACACATGGATTAACAAATGACTTTGTTGGGGACTGAAAGTTTATTTTTAAAAAATTTAAATTTTTTTAATTTTAAATTAATTTTTTAAGTTTTTAATTTAATGTGTTTATACTAAAAATAAATTTAAAAAAATATTATTTAAATATATTTATAAGTGAAAAGAAAAATAATTATTACAATATCAAACAAACATTTAATTTTTAGATTTGAAGTGAGTAGAGAGAAAGCCTAACTTATCTCTTTTTTCTCTTTTTTTGTTAATAGCTCATTTATTTTTGTATTTTAAAAATATTTAAAAAAAATAAAATTTTTTTCTTGGCTTAATTTATTTTGATGTTTTCAAATTATTTTGATGTGCTAATGTTAAAAATTAATTATAAAAAATAAAAAAAATTATTATTTTGATATATTTTTAAATAAAAAATATTTTAAAAAACAATCGTTATTACAAATATAAAACAATCTCTTAAAATAAGATCAACAACATAAGAATTATGAAATAAAATTGAAATGATGAGGGAATGCATAATCAAAATAGAGAGGAATTGATCAAATCATTTAATTTAAAAGAATTAATCAGATCATTTAATTTATAAGTGGTAATTAAAAGTAGTAAAAGTTATGTTTAAAATATATATTTTTTAATAATATATTTTTTATTTTATAAAATTTATTTTAATATTAATATATAAAAAATCTAATCTAATTTTTATTTTAAAAAAATAAAAAAACAATAATTTAATCATAATCCAAACATGGACATAATTATCATTTATAAGAAGAAAGCTAGCGATGACTTGGCATTTCTATGATAGTAGAGTATAATAATTATTTTATTCGGGCATAAATATCTGGCACCCCCATGAATTTAATTTCTTAGAGCATCTCCAATGAGAGATGCTATTTTAAAGAGGCAAATTGATAAAATAACATTTTAAATAGTATAAATATAGTTTTTTTATCATGCATATTCTAATGGAAAAAAACCATTTGAAAAGCCAATTCTATTAGGGTGGAATAAATAATTGTTTTATTTTTTTTAATGATTTTGATGTTTTTTTTTTTTTCATATGGCTAGATTTAATTGGCTTATTCTTTTATTGGCCCCACTTTATTAGTTTTGGCTCTTTTGAGAGATATGTAGGAATATCATGGGAAAGAAAAGGCATTTTAGTATTTTGTTTGGTTTTCTCCTTAGAGTATGAAAAACAAGTAAAGAAAAGCTAAAATATTAGTTTTTTATTTTTGGTTATGCATTTAACTTCTTCATTGGACACAAGGTTGTCAATTCCGTTCTGTTTCACCCGGAATGGCCGAAACATTCCATACCAATTCAAAAAACGGAACAAAACGGAACAAATTTCATCTCATTTTAAATCTTGGTTCGTTCCGGATTTTTCGGCTAAATTCCGCCCGGAACGTTCCGATTTCATTCCACATGTTTCGTTCCGCTCTTGAAAAGCCATTGAATCTTGTTCAATTTAATTAATTAAATCATCCAATTATAAAAGGCTCTTTTTCATTTTCAATAACAATGATATTAATTTTTTAAAAATAGATTTATCACTAATATATAAGGTTTATATTCATGTTGTTTTTTTCATGTTTATACTTTGTAAGAATTTAAGCAAACCAATGGATGCTTTAGATTCCATTAACCTTGATAACATTGACCTAACTTTATATTTAAAATATTTGTGTTAAAACATTTTACTTTCATAATATTTTGATATTTTGTTTAAATTGAATTACTTTAAGTTAAAGATCTATTTAATCTTGACTATTTAGAAATATTTTAAATTTTGAAATTATATTTGTTTGGCATTGTGTTTGTATTGCATAATTTATAATTAATTTATCTTGAATTTGAATTATGTTTGTTGAATATATATATATATATATATATATATATATATATATATATATAGAAATATTTTAAATTTTAAAATTATATTTGTTTGGCATTGTGTTTGTATTGCATAATTTATAATTAATTTATCTTGAATTTGAATTATGTTTGTTGAATATATATATATATATATATGAACAGTACAATCTCGAAACAGCATGTCGAAACACTTCAAAACTACGACATTTTATTCTAATTAAAAAAATAAAATACTTACTGAAATGAAACTAACAACCTTAATTTGGACATGCTCTCACGATGGGCAGAGCTCGCAGAGAATGATAGCCCAATTATTTAATTTCCAAATTAAAAATTGAATTTACTAAAATAAGCGGGAAGCATGTGAAGTGATGTGTGACCAAGCCAAACTTGGCAGCAACCAGTCTCCGCCACCTAACATCGCCACTCCTCTCTTATTCTTAATTGCCCGCCCGCCCACACTAATTAGTATTATTCAGTTAATTACCTCTCCATCTCTTTCCCTATTTTTGATCTCCGGCATTCAGTAATGTGGAATCTTCTATTAACCGCAGCCATAGCAGGATCCACTGGTTTTATAGCCAAACACGTCTTTACTAATCATCATTCACCATCTGAAAAATACGAGCAAGAGGAAAACCTCCAAGACTCTCCTGCTTTTGACTCTCCGCTGGTGACAAAAGAATGTCACGGGTACGAGAGTAATTGTGATCAGGAAGGAATTTTTAGGTTTTCGAGTTCTGCTTCTGGTTCCAGAGGAAAGAATAAAAAAAAATCGTGTTTGAAGGAGAAATCAGGGGTTTCGTGTCGTAGATTGAAGTTTGCGACTGAAAATGTGAAGAGATCTGGTGGTTTGAAAGGGACTAGTGGAAGGAAGTCGTGTGCTTGCTTGAAGAAGAAAAGAACTGGTAACTTCAGGACTGTCAATTGTGGATTTCTTTTTAATGCTGTTTTGTCTGTTTAGGTGATAGAGAGATGAAAAATGAACAGAAGAAATGAAAGCCTAGTGTTTATTCAAGGAGCAGTTGTCCCATCGTGTTGAATTTAGGGTTTTGTTAACCAAAGATAGGGTTTTTACTACAAATTTAATTAATTGAATTAAAGAAAGTAATGGATAGAGCTGGGTTTTTTAACAACAACAACAATATATATATATATATATATATATATATATATATATATATATATATATATATATATATATATATATATATATTTGCATTGCATTAGATTATGCTTTGTTAAATAGAAATTGCAAGGAAGTGATTTGTAGTAGATTATCTAATAATTCAAGCATAAAGAGATTCTTGACTTCTAAGAGTACAAGGGTGATTAGGAACGCATCTTTTTTTAAAAGGAAATGTGATTGAAGATGGGGTCTGTTGTCTTGTAAAGACAGTGATGGGGTATTCTAATTTAAATGTATAAAGAAATGTGTCGTTCTTTTTAATTATTTAACAAAAAGTTCAATTCACTTGTTAAATCATGTTAAAGTTCCTTATTAAAATGTAAAAGAAATGGTTGATATGTTGATGAAAAGAAAATTGCAGCAATGTTGGGCCATTGATTTTGGACATCATGAGGAAAATTTATTCTCAATCGAATATATCTTGCCTACCGCAAGAGCATAACTATACTGTAAGGATTATAATAATGAAATGTATCTGGCTTGCCTTGGTGCTCGCTTAATCAGCATCAGGACTCCTAACCTTACCTTTTGCTCGGGTACTTGAAGAGCATTTTATATGAAGGTGAACCACAAATCCATCAATCATTGTTCATGGTTGTATTGTCTGCTCTCTATGGAACTTGGCATATCAATAGCATCTGTATTGTGATGTAATATCATCTAGTTAGTAGTAGATGGTTTAAAGTTGGTTTTAATGGCATATATTTTTCATAAATAGACAACAAATGGCTGTAAATCATTCTATGTTCTCCAAGAATTGTCCCTTTATTTTAGTGGACTTGCATCTGTGCTAATTTTGTTGGTTCACATTATATGAAAGTAATTTTCTTTTTACAATTCTGTGTTTGAATTTGTTCTGAATAGTTGTGGAACAATGATGGTGGCATGATTATTTACGTTGTTCTATATGCAGAAAGCTCTTTGTTTGGTCGGGGACTTGGTGTTGGAATCATGTACATGATGTCTGCTGGGAAAGCTGAGATCAGTAAGCTGAGCACTGCCATGGATGAGACGTCAAAAACTATTCATGAATTAAGAACTGAACTCTATAAAAGAAAATCTACCCAGCTTGCTACAAGCTCAGAAAATATTAGTACTGAGCAAATGCAACTAGTGGTTAATAGAATAAGCATGGTGGATAGAGACCCCAATGATATGAAATTGTGTGGGCTTACTATGGCTGATGATGTTGAATGCCCGAGCAGTGTTCTTACGGAAGAGCCAGAGCCAGCGGTGCTTGAAATGGATCAACTGGAAGCAGAGTTTGAGTCTGAACTGCAAAAACTTCCCTGGTCCAGCACTGAAACTTCTGGCCATGAAATAACAAGGCTAAATCTTGGCAAGGTGAGTCATTCAAGTACCTCTGCGATCCTTTCTGTAAATTTACTTAATGCTTGAAAGTGTGCTTCGGTAGCTCTCTGAACCTACATTGGAGACTCAAGATGGGTTTTTTTTTTTTTTTGTAAATTTCAAACAGCCTTTTGCCAATTCTTTAATTTATGTATTTCACCTAAACTTTTATAGGCCATTAGCATAATATAATTCCTTTCAATGCATGGTCTACCATATTTCATTTTAATCCTGGTTGACAAATAAGAGATTATAGAATGAAAATGAGGATCAATTATTAGGTATGCTTCCAGTAATGCTTGCTAAAACTGAAATTGACTTGTTACTATGAAATGCTAGAGTTTGTTTCATTTGCTACATTTATGATATCCTTTACTTGGAGCTTGTACATTACTAATTAAAGTTGCAGCAGAAGTCCAGTGTTTTTCGTTCTTTTGTCTACCTTCTGTTCTCTATCATGTCTTGTTTTTTAAATCATTCTTGCTGGGCACTGGGTTGTGCTATCATTAGAAATATCTAGTTATTAAATTTCTATAGTGGAAAATTTATCCATATGGTAGTGGATTCTGGACGAGCGTTTCATGCTAGTACCACCTAGTCATATGCAGCAATAGTTGGGTAAACAGTTTGCAAACTGATAGTAAGACAATACAACCTCAGTACATGCAAAAGTTACAGGTATCTGATGTAGGACCAGGTGAGAGGAATTAGGTTGGAGAGAAGGGGGGAAGAGGATGGAAATAGAGGAAGTGAAAGGAGAGAAACCTGAAGAATTGGAGAGGACAAGTGAACTAGAATTCAGTAATCAATATTCATTCATCTACACTCAAAGCAGAATTAATTTCAAGAACAAATCTTATTTCAGATTAAATCCCTGCCGAGGATATCATACAATTAATTAAGGAATTCACGATCCTTGGCTGGTTCTCCATCATGTAACAACCATGGTACTTTCAGTCTTAGTAGTCAGAAAATGTGCTGTGATCGGGCCTTAAGGTAAGAAGAATTGCCTCTTTTAATGGAAAAGCTGTTGTGCAGGCTGAGGTTTCATCTGAAGGATTTTGTGAACTGGAGGGGGCGGATGATGTTTCTTACCAACGCGACGGGGTATTGCCATCTGAATTGGATAACAAACTTTGCCATTTGCTTATTGAACAACAAGAAAACCAAATCACGGGGCTGGAATCCGAATTACATTTGGCACAATCCCAACTCCATGAGAAGGAAGCTGAACTTCAAGCATTGAAGGACTGTGTAAGACGCCTGACTGAATTCTCTCTGTCAACTATATCAGGCAAGTTTTTTCACCGCATTTATCATTTCTCAAAAAATATTTAGTCTGATTATTTACCCCTGTTATTTATGATGGCATTGTTATGTGAAATTCAAAGCTGCTCCCTCTGAAGCTTTGCATTGTTCCTCAGATGATGAAGTTGAGGTACAACCTGAGCTAGGATGCAACACTGAATGGGATAAAAATAGCCAGGTGGGATCCGAGTCAAGAAAATCAGTGGTTGGGATGAAAAGACCCATTGACACCGCGTAGTGTGGTTGGTATTTAATACGATACTTTATCTGTATGTGGGTAAGAAGGTAAATTAGTAGCAGTCATAGGATGCCGTCTGATTTAGTGCTATGGGTGGGTCAACATTAATCGAACTTAGGGTTCTCCATGCATGCGCATCCCCCACCTCTGTATCTAGCATGAGCAGCCCCCCAATGTTTGTAACTTTGTATTGGTCTAGTATCGGACTGCAGAAACATGTGGTAGGATTTTTTTTTAACTTGCAGTCTGCATGATTGTTTATTTATTTATGTTTCTTCTATCGTGATATCTTTAATTTTATGTCTACTGTCTAGAAATCAACCCCTTTCACTAATAATAAAAATGATTCCTGATTGACTTTTGCTAGCCTGCCAGCTTGTAGGGCAAAGCTCCTTTTTTTTTTCCTCTCCAGAAAGGAAACCTGAAACTTCAGTTGACCTTTTGTTCTCTTCTCGGGAAAGATCATTGCTCATTAGTCTATTTGACATTGCTGAATTACTTCATTACACTTAAAGCTCCTGTTCTTATTTGGGTGCTCTGAGGATAAAATTGGAAAAGTATAAGGCTAGATAAATTCATGGTACGATGGTGGTTGCTTGTGCAGAGACATTATAGATTGGTGGAGCCATGGTGGGGTGCGGACAGGATTTCCCTTTGCTGATCCTATGAAGACGGGGAGATGACCCCATTTTACATTTGCGACCTGTGAATTTTCATTTTCCCTACATGATGATAAAAAGCATCTCACTTGTCACCGTGGCCACTTTCTTTATTGAAATGGTTGTAGGCGAAACATGGAGAGCACTGACAGGTTGGAAGGCCCTAAGATTTCAAGTCTCAAACCTAGACAGACAGACGATTCCAAGATAAGATGATTACGAAAACCGAAGAAACAAATTTCACTAAAATCATCGACAAGAAGAGTGCCGACCATGTCGATTCTTAAGAGTGATATGAATAGCAATGGATATATTGTGCAAAAAACAGTGCCGATCCTCAATCTTAATTTAGCAAAATCAGGTTTCAAATCCCTGCTGTGATTTCCAGCCCCCTCCCCTTGGGTTTGAGAGAGACAGAGACAGAGACAGTACCTTCCTTTAGAATGCAGCAACCTATGCTTCTTTAGAGTTTCAGAGGGAGTGTTTTATCCGCTGGATCAACCCGTTATCAAACATCGGCGCGGCGTACGGTCTGAAAAGAAGTTCGACAATCTAGCGATGTAGCATTTGCTGAGGCATGTTAGGCCTAGTTACGAAGACCTCACCGTCAATCAACCTGATGACCTAGGACTATGGGTTATAATGTTATATAAGTGAAAAAAAATGTAAAACAGCATCGTTTTATATGGTTTTTAAAAGGTCAAAAGTTGAGGTGATGGGATAAGTTAGTTTTTATAACCTATTTCTTTTATTTTAAAAAAAGTTATTTTTTATTTGTTTTTTTCTTTAAATTATTTTTTTTGGTGTTTTTAAATTATTTTAATGTACTAATATTAAAAATATTTTTTAAAATATAAAAAATATTATTTTAATATATTTCCGAGTAAAAAACACTATAAAAAACAACTACTACTGTATTCTCAAACATCCTTTTATAACTATGCTATTAAAAATTACCTTAACATAACAATGAAGTAGGGGAGAATCACATGGACCATTTACTCAATCGAAAAAAATATATCTAAAGCATAATCACAAACAATTTCTTTATAAGAAATAAGTAGCTATAAGAGATTTATTTGATCAAGTTTGAAGCATAAGCAAGAATGTTGGTTGAGCGAATTGGTAGAGGATGAATCAATAATCCAGGAGGTTGACGGCTTGAGGCTAGAATAATTTGTAGCCACAATGTCCTCTTTGAATGCCACTCCTACTTGATTAAAGTGATAAAAGAGAATAAATAAATGAAGTAATTAATTTAACGTCTCCTGTATTATATAATATTATATTGAAGATACATCAATCACAGTCCAATCATGGAGATACTTTGAGTTTGAGTGACTTGAGTGGACTACTATATAACACAGTCCCCTCCTTTCCTGACTCACTCGCTCCACCTTCGTTTGAAGAATCCCAACAAGAGAACTTAACTAATATTTTTCAAATAAAATACAATTTTAAAAAATAAAAACTACATCAATGTCAAATGAACACTGAAACCACTTATATTTAAGGATAAATTAAGTAATTACCATATAAAATAAAAAGAAATGATGAATTAAAATAGAAGAAATTTTTTTTGGTGAGATAATATTTTTTTTTGGATGATGCGGTTTAGAACCACAACATCAATTAAAATTTTTTAGTAAGGACAAACCCGTTAATTGTTTTATAATAGTCAGTTAAACCGATTGATTGATTTACAATGAAAAATAGAAATTAGCTACTGTGTAAGTAATAAATTTTTGATATTTTAATTTGAGTATGTTTTTTAGTCTATGAGTTGAAAAATAATATATATTTTGACTTATAAAACATATTTAGAAGAAAATGTTTATTAAATTATAGTTTTTGTGTGAACTGGTCAACCGGTTCATACAAATAAATCAACCAGCTGACTGGTTAAGCTATATGATTGGTAGTGAGGCTACCGCTCCATCTAAATCTAACAAAAAGATATATTTTATGAGATTTAATAGTTATTTTACTTTTTATATATATATATATATATATATATATATATATATATATATATATATATATATATATCAAATTAACCCTAAGTGATGGTATTCTAAGCTACTTTATCATTAATTTAACAAACCCTAAAGTCACTATAAACCTTAAATTTAACCTAAAATATTATTTCATTTCAATCAAACAAAATACAAATTCATAACAATATAATATGTTTACCTTTCTTGTAAAAATAGAAAAATGGTTGGGTATTTGCTGGCAGAGGTAGCAATAGCGGCGACAACAATAACAACGATGAATTTTTAATAGAAAAAAAATCAAAAGATACCTAGAGACTAAGATGTGTTAGGTTTTTTGATGTTTTAAAGATGAAAAAAAAAGTGTTCGGTTGATTTTCTATAGAGATATGAGTTGGGGATGTCGGTTTGTAGAGAGAAAGAAAGATGCTTCTATGTTGTAAGTTTTTGGATATGTAGATGAGTTTAAATTTCACAATATGTTAAGTTGTTGCGTTTTAAAAACACAAACACCTAATAAAAATCATGTTTTAAAATGTGACAACATAAAAATATATTATTTCACTAAATCTTTTACCATTAATATTATTCTGCTAAAACTTTTAATATACCGTGATAATGTTTTTTTTTAAACCCTCATATTTACCCTTACTAATTTCCACATCCAACGGTTATCATCACGGAACCAACTTTTTAACTCCTAAGATGCACATGGCATTGTGCTAAGTACTTTTAATTGGAGCGATAATAAATTAATTAAATGAATGCTTTAATCTAATGACTGGCCGACCTCGAAGGCCACACACAACCTTACACACATCCTCGAGATAGAAAAATCTTACAGTCAGATACCACCACGCAACCCATCCGTGCAGAGATAAAATAAAAATAAATACGCGAAAACCCCTCGACACAAAAACTAATTAAAAAAGAAAAAACCAAAGAGAAACTCCAACAAGGTGAGCGCTGAACACCACCACCACATCTTCTCTTCTCTTCTCATTTCTCAGCTTCAACCACCAATCCGGCTCAATAACTCTCTCAACATATCTTCTTCCCTACCTCAAAAAAAAAAAAAAAAAAAAAAAAAAGGACAAAAAACCAGACAAACCCCAGGGACTCTCAAACTAGACAAAATTAAACACAACACACACAAAGAGTGAGTTTTGTTTAAAAACATGAAGCTGTCTGCCAAACCCATATCGAGTCCGGGTCGGACAGAGAAGTACTACCCACCACCATTGATGAGGTTCTTGAGAACCAATGTTGGTAGCAGAAGTAGAGGAAGGTCACGTTCAAGCCCGATGTTTGTTAGAAAGAAGAATATAGCTATTGAAACTCAAGAACCTTCCTCTCCAAAAGTCACCTGCATGGGTCAAGTCCGGGTCAGGAGGTCCAAACAAGCCAATACTCAACCTGGAAAACCCAAAAAACGCCGGTGCAAATGGATCCGGAAAACCCTACTTTGTCACCACCATTTCAATAGGAGAAGACTCAAACTCAAGTCTTTTAGACCTTCTTGGCCCAAATGGGTACATTTCTTTCGTGTTGGTATTGAGAGAAAAAACAAAATTGTTGAGGACTGTAGTTCCTCGAAGGTTGAACCAAAGATTGGTGTCAGAAGTGAAGATTTTGAGCAAGAAAGGGAGGAAGAAGAAATGGAACCCAAAGTTTATGTCTCAACAGAAAACACACCACCAAGGAATGCTTTGTTGTTGACTAGATGCAGATCTGCACCGTACAGATCTTCTTCTTTAGCTGGTAGATTTTGGGGGTCACCTTCGGAGAGCGAAGAAACAGGCCAGAAACAGCGTTGTACACCGCAAGAAAACGGAGAAAATGGAAGTCCCACATCGAAAAGAGAGTCTGTTTCTCAAGAGCCCGATCAAGAATCAAGTTTGGATCCAGAAACTGAAGTAAAGATTAGTCATTTCAAAGAATCTGAAGGCTCAATTACTTCAATCAGGGAGAGAAATGCAAATTCTGCAAATATTGAAGAGTCAAAAACAGAGAAGGTTTCCACTGTACGGCCTTTGGTACTTACAAGGTGTAAATCCGAACCAGCAAGAACTGGAGAGAAGCTTGATGTAGAGATGGTTTTCTGGAAGAAGAGAAGGTTGGGTTTCGCATAATTAATTGTTGATTACTAGCACTTCATTAACTATTTTAATTACCACTTTTGTTTATTTTTTATTGGCAACTGAACTGAATAGTAGACTAGCAGTATAGTTTCCAAAGTATAATCATGATATTTTTTATTCGGGTGGTTTTTATTATAATTCATACATCTGGGGTTGTACGAGAGAATCTCTACTAGCTCTTTGGTAATATAAAAAGGTAGACAACGAAGAAAAATATGTAGCTGCTTGCTTCGCCCTATATATTCTCTGCCATTGATTATGGTCAGATGATAAAGAAAAGAACCTCCTGCTGCCTTTTATGTTTCTTTTATTATTATATATTTCGTGGAGCTGTTTTCTTTGTTTTTTTATGCTTTTGATTTTATGGGGATTTGTTTCTCTTAATTTCTCCAACTGATGATCCGTGTATCCAATAAAGTAAAGATTTAAACCAGTCAAAGCGCTCTTGGATACTCTGACCAGCTTTTCGATTTGATGCTTAGTTTATTGCATCTTCATGAGATTGATCACCTTTTCTTTTAGCAGTAAACTTGCACAACTTTTTCTTGCGTTTAAATCATATTATTTAAATGGTGAATAAACTTCACAAGCTAATCCTTCCAAATATCTGTGAGAACTGTGAAGGGAACCGTTATTATGTTCGTTAATGTGAAAGCTACTGAGCCATCATTCATTTCTTACCAGGTAAGAAACGTAGGGGCTGAGATTTCTGGTTAGACCGAACTGCTGCTTGGTTGTCCGAATTAGAAGAAAATAGGAATGGATGTGAGGGGTTGTCCCAACGAACGCACGAAATGATCATGCCTATCCATTTTGTGGATTGTTATCATGATGGAGATGGACTGATTGGATTGTCCTCGCTTATCAAATCATCGTGAGATGGCTGCAGTTTAGGCTCAAAACCGGGGAGGCCAAAACTGAACAAAAAAGAAAGAAAGAAGTTGAGCTAGAAGATTTTTTCTTGGTGGAGAAGGGCAAAACCAAGGAGGACAACCTTGGGCTTAAAACCGGTCCTATAGAGGAAAAGTTGAGCTAAAAAACGAGCCCAACAACAGCCAACACCAAGAAGAAACAAGGCCCAAAACGAGCCCAATATAAGAGGAGAAGAAAAAAGGCAGCTAGATCCTTTTTATTTTTCTCCTGTTTTGGAAAACTCTCCCGAGTACATAGACATGGCAAACAAAATGATGTTTAAGCATCCTAATCGCCTCTGGATACTTAATCTTACAAGTTATCAGTGTGATGCTTACCTAAACATCTTGTTTTACGTGTTAGCAAGGTGAATACTTCACGACCAAATCATTTTACTAGTTAGATGTGCAATTGGATATAATAAAGTTAATTATTCTACATGATTACCCTATGTTCGCAACCCTGCACTCTATAGTGCAAGTTCATGTGATCTAGCTCGAATAAATAATCACGGTCATTAAATATATAACATAACATATATTCGCACACAACTACTTAAAAGAAACATGTTCTAAGACTAACTCTCTCGCAAACACGTAAGAGAGAGAAAAGGAGCTCATATTCACTCCATCAACTTCTCGTTGTATGTTCCTTGCAAACACACACACACAACCTCCTAAGTTCTCCTTTACTCTAATAGTGTTAACTTAAGCATTGAAGAGTTTCTTGAGCCTATCAAAGGACATGTTTTGTAGGTACTTGTAAGGTATAGGTTCAATAACCACCCTTAATGACTCGAACTCCAAAGCATATATTTGAAGAAGTCTTCCAAAGCCCATTATATTGTCGTTTAAAGGTCTAAATTCATTGGAAGTTTTTCTAACTTCGTTAATGACACTGTTTGTGGGGATAAGAATATAAGTAAATTCATTCCCTTTTTTTTTTGAACATTTTTAGAGTTTTTTTCATAGTTGACAACCCTAAAATGCTAGGACATGGAAGAGTGATTAAACTCCCCACTATAGGTATATTTTCTCCTTCATTTCTTCACAAAATAGCCTATCAAATGAAAGTGCACTGAGACTATTGTAGTCATAAAAGAATAGCTTAAAGCCTTGCCTCTCCCTCAACAAATTATCCATCCATTAGCTCTATTTATTGTACCGTCGAGTATTTACAAACAACTTCAATTCCTTGATGTGGTAGGGAAAGACAACGTATAAAAGAGCAAATAAGAATGTCACCACTTTTAAACTCCTCCTAAAAGCCGTTCTCATCACCATAAAAAATGTTCTCAAATAGGATTCCAGATATGATCTCTAAAAGTCTAAAAATAAATCATCAATAAGTCACATCCATAGATTGACCGTCGTCATTGCCATCGTTTCTTCTTAGAATTCTATTTCCTAATATGAGGTAAGTCTGTGGTTATACAAACTATAAAAAATGAATGAAGCCACCTCTAGATGGAAGGTTCTTCAATTTATAAAAGAGTATTGAATACCTGTATTTCTAGGAATTTAATCTTTATTAAAATGTTTCTAGATAACCATAATTGACTTACAAACCCATAAGAACATGTACAAAATATATAAAAAAGTTTGAAGCTCATCATACGAGACATTAATGCCATTTCTAAAATCCTCCAACCAAGTTCCACGAGTCCATACATGCATGGTATCATAGTTTGGACCCTTACTCCATCTTTACCTTTAACAATCTCTACGCGAAGCTTGTGGATCATTTTAGCACAAACATACTAGCTAAAAAGAGCTTGATTGAGCTCTTTACCATTACTTAATAAGAAAGTGAGAGCATCAAAGTATATTTGAAAATGTTAAACGAGGAAATGTTCAAGGTGAGAGTTTTGCTTGAACCCATTATTACCAAGACCTTGATTAATGGGGTACACAACTGTTATAACCTATATTTACCCCTAAAATGTTTTTCTAAGATAGCTAAAATATTTTTTTTAAAAGGAAGTAAAAAATAAGAAAATCCAAAACTATATATTTTTAAATCAAGTTCGTCAAAATCTTTAATGTTTTAATGGGACATGACCTATTTTTTATTGTTTGAAAAGCACGCTAAGAGTGCAATTAAAGAGAACTTAGTTGTAATTGAAGAAATTAAAGGACCAAGGACCAAAGTGTTGAATTAGCATAGTTTCAAAAGGTCATATTAATTAAATCAGGGGGTTAAATGCATACTTTTTTTTTTTTTTTATCTTTATAGTTGATTTTCACTTTTATTGAAAAGTTCAGAAAATTAGGGACCATTTTGAAAATTTTAAAAAACTAAATGGTATATTGGATTGTGACTAAGGACTCAATTGAAAAGCTTTCCTTGATTTGGTCTTGTTTTCATCTCAGATTGTATAATTACAACTTTGAAAGGTTTAAAACTAAAAACGTGTTGATATTCGGGGGCTAACTTCAACTTTGACTATACAAAACGCTGTCGTTTCAAGATGTTGGTATAAATACCAAGCATCCCTTTTATCTTATTCTTCAAAGGCCAAAAACCTAAAACCTTAGCTAGCCTAGTCATTTTCTTGACCAATTCCTTATCAACCACTGCCATTTTTTACAATCGTATTGTTGATTTGTCCAAATTTAAGTGACGGTCTCTCATAATCTTGGCATCGTTTACCGTGGTTGGCCTTTCCCTAAATAGGTATGAGTCTTGTGTTTCCCCTTTTATTTTTCTTAGTGATTTTATCGCTAAATCCTAAGAGAGAGCATTTTACACTCTTATACTACAACCTGACTATTATAGGTTTGTTTGTATACATTCAACTATGTAGATTTAATGGTTCTAATCTTAGGGTTTAGGTTTTCTTCCTTTCTTATATAAATAACGACCTAAAGTTTTAGCAATAGAGAAGAGGAATATAGTAGCAATGGAGAGGAATAATAGTAATCAAGGGAAGTTATACACATAAAGAAGAAAATCAAAGGGAGATATATGGTTTTGGTTCTTGATCTTTCTGTTTTTTTTTTTTTAATTTCTGGGTAGTGAATAAGAGATAGAGTTTTTGAGAGTGAAGGAGACTAAACCACTACCATTTAGAAGGCTCACCTTACAGCCAGTCCAACTAGATCATGGATGTACCATCTAGGTATACCCTTTTATTCATACTTTTGCACATTTAAGTTCCATATGCCCACTGCTTTTCATATGTTTAAATGCATGGCCTTGCATTTTTGGAATGATGTTAATATCTTTTTAAGTGTAGTCCTGTGTTATTTCCTTGTATCTCGGCTTGTAAAATGCTTAAAGTTGTTTGCTTGAATCATCATAGATTTGTTATTGACTATATATGGCCATATAGGATTTTAGTGTAGTTTCTATAGGAGGTTGAAATGTTGTAAGTGTTTTTTTGAATGTTTCTGGTTATGAGAGTACCACTAATGTTAGATATGTTTAAAACTTTTGGTATAATTTCCTGAACTGTTAAAGAGGTGGCTCAAAACTGTGATGGTTCTAATGTTTCATTACTTGTGAGCATCACTGGATACTTGGTACTTATTTGACCTAAAGTCTATGATCCTGATCATGTTTTATTAAGATTCTTAGTTTAGATATTAAAACATGTCTATTTTGATACACTGTGTTTATATCTAGAAGGTCTATATATTATTGTGGCTAAATCTTGTGCATGATGCGACATGTTGATGTGGTTGTGTTGCTAAAATACTTTATCATTGTTGAATTTATAATTCAAGTCTAGTTATTTCTAAAAATATTTGTGTTCAAATTGTATTATAGCTGAAACCTACATCAAATTTTCATCTTGTGTTTGACATTTTCTTGATTATATCTCGCATTGTCATAGTCTAATTACATCGTGTTTTGATTTTGATCTTGAAATTGCCAAGGTAGTAAGTGTTGCTCCTTTTGGTTTTCAATAAAAAAAAACTCAATACCAATCATACATGCATTTCTTAGACCTTAAATCAAGTTTACAAAGCCCATTAGGTTTTGGCCTACATTGATTGGCCTAGGCTAATATTCCAATCATTTTTTAAACAAACCATCATTTCCTTTTAAAATTGTGTTAAAATTAAGATTTTCTTTTGTTATCCACTCTTAGTATTTAGGGTAGATAAACTTATAACAAGCTATTAGCTTGGATATTAACGAGGAGTAACACTTCATTCCCTTTGCTTTCAAACTAAAAAATGAGTCTTTAAAACTTCAAAACCTTTAGGTATAATATTCATTAATGACAAATTTATGTCAATTTAGGGTATTAATTTCTTTAATTGGGGTAAAACAAATTAAAAATTGGAATTAAGTTGTCCACTTATAGTCTTTGTACATACACAAGTTTTACCAACCAATATACATAATCATTTCCATAAAAAAAAGTGACCTAGATGTTGATGATCCTTTATTTTGAAAATTATAACTAATAGTTTCCATTCTACTTAAATTTTAAGCAAACTTTATATATGATAACTAACCTCTGATACCAATTGTTGTTCAAAAATTAATGCAACTTAACACCTAAAAGGGATGCATTAGGTGTGTTACTAAATTGAAAAATTAAAACAAATTACTTCAAGTAAATGCAATAACCAACAATATAATTAAAGTACTTAAAGTAAAGAGTTATGGAAGAGAATCTACAAACTTATTCTTAAAGTGGTTTGACAATCTTACATCCACACCCCAAGTATCAAACCGTACTTAAATATTGTATTCCTTCACTAGTCCAAGTTCAGGAGTATAATTGCCACTTGATGAATCCATACCGAGATTTTACACCACTTAAAGAAATCTCTTCTTCAAGATTTTTCTGTTGGTGAAATCACCTCACCAATTCCAAGGATTTTTTCCTAACTCTCAAAGATTTACAATGGTGTTTTGTTTTCATAACAAAACTTTCTCAATAAAGAGAATAATACAATTGAAGTTCTAAAATCTCTATAACTCATTAGATAACATTTATAGGATTTAAAGGTGTTTAAGTGTACTGTGAATGATATTGAATACTCTTTGTGCTATAATATGAAGGTTTAATAACACAAATTAGAGTATGATAAGTGATTGACTATTTTATATTAATTTTACTCTTAAAATAGCTTGCATATCATATATGTTCGGATTCTTTTGCTAATTTTGCAATTAGACAAGCTCTGTGTGTGTGTGTGTGTGTGTTTTTCTAAGAGAAACTAACCATTTATAGCCATTATTGTTCCTTTAACAACTAAAACATTCCACCAGTTTGGATTGGTCAAGCCAATCAATCGACCAGTTCCTGCAGAATTCCCAAGTGTTCATCATTGATGAATAAGTGGTCATCCAGTTTATTTGGTAACCCCAAACAATCGATCGATTCTTGCAGAATTCTAGTTTTGACAATTTAACCTAGGTGAATTCTTAGAACCGTCTAACTTAGATTTTATCTAATTATTATCAATTCTTTAATGCATGCATAATGAAGTGTGTAAGTTCATTTTAATTATGCTATTAAGTAGGACATAAAGATTACATTTAAGCACTAAAATGAATATTTATTCTAAATTTTCACTTTACTTCCTTCTTGGACTTCCTAATTGATTTCTTTACGAAACTCATTATGCTTATCAATGTGTTCTTCCTATAAAACTTGCTTAAAACTTATTCTCAACCAAACATATTATTAGTCCATTATACATTTTATTATTATCATAAAAATATTTAAAAACATGAATGTGTAACTCTAAAGGTCAATAGGTTTGACTTAAAAAAAATTCAAGATAATATCTTTTATTTTTTTTAATATTGAGATAACGACATATTAGATTGACCCAAGCTTCATAGCTTAACCCGCTAAACCCATAACCCTTTTCATGGACTCTATTAGGTTTGATGACTTTGTTCGATTTGCTTTCTACAAGGTTATCATAGTCTCAAATAAATATTCTAATATTTGGTTAGTACTTGATTTTGCGACCATCTATTTCAAAATCAATCAAATATTAAAGGATAAAATTAAAAAAAAACTAATAAAAAAAGGGGACCTGCTTCACTGTTCATTTGAACAATACAAGTAGGTGATTTGAGTTCATTACTTATCTAAAACCCCACTTTCATTTGGGTAAATTTCAATTTGATCGCTTAAATATTACATATTGTTTTAATTTCATCTAAAATCTTTGATATATTTCACTTAGCCTTTATTTTTTTTATCACTCTTTCAATCATCCCTGTAACTTTTATTTTTGCTTCAATTTTCCTTTCTATCCATTTCCATTAGGAATAGTGATAAAAAAAAATGTGTACATTTCAATTTCATTTTCAAAGTCTATGAAATATCTCAACATCATCAATAAAATAAGGACAACAATAAATGCATAGAAATTAAAAAAAAAACAAAAAATTAATTGGAAAAGATATGATAAAACTTGAAAGTGTTAGTTTTTTTTTATAAAAAAACCCTAATCCTACCAACTTCAATTCTCACTCAGCAATATCACTTAAATGAAAATTAAGAGATTCAAATGGAATTTTTGCTTCAATCTTTCATTTTTGCTATTTTTGTTAGGATAGTAACGGAAACGTACATAAATTTCAATTTCATTCTCAAAGTTTATGAAATATCTCAATATCATAAAAAAAAAAAGTGAACAAAAAATAAAAGGATAGAAAATTAACAAAAATAGAAATAGAAATTCAATTGGAAGATATATGATAGAACTTGAGAGAGGTTGTTTCTCAAGAAATACCTCAATCCTACCATCTTCAATATCTCTCACTTGGCAACATCATATTTTTCTTCGTCAATTCTATAATTTAATAAAAATTAAGATTCATCAAAACATCACTATTGATTTTCAGAAACATGCATTAACTCTCAAGGTTGGAGTATAAATGTGTATGGCATACCAGCAGCTTACATGTCATTTTCTCCAGCAACTAATAATATGTTGCCTCTTGTAATCCAAGACCCATTCCAATCCAGCCATGGCAAAGCTGTTGATAGCTGTGGAGGGTGGTGCCATATGGGCATGTACAGCAGCACCAGGGACAATTTGAGGCAAAAGATGTGACCATCGTAATTAATTTGGTTCCCAACCACTTCCTTTATCTTTTATTGCATGACACTGTACACTTGTTCTCGGAAGTGTGGTCGCAGTTGCTTTTCAAAGTACTTTTTATTTCAAAATATATCAAAATAATATTTTTTTATTTTTTTTAAAATTATTTTTGAAATCAGCATATCAAAATAATCTAAAAACACCAAAAAATATTAATTTAAAGCAAAAAAAAAAAATAAATTTAAATTTTTTTAAAAGCGCTTTTAAAACGCAAAAACAAATAAAGACTCCTCGCTTGTGAAGGACTATGATTTTCATGCAAAAAATTAGGATTTTCAAAGAGATTAGAATGTGAGATTTTGTTTTTGGTTTTATGGAAAAAAAAAAAACAGTAATCTTGCGGAAATTTCTTAAATGTGAAATTTTTTAAAAGAATTTTTAAAACGAACAAACAATACAATTAATGTTTTTTTTGGAAAAAACAGTAATGACACTGTTGAACAGTGAGAACCAGTTACAGTTAATTTGGGGTTGCAAATCACTTACGGTGAGAAGGAAGTTTTAATTAAATTGATTCAGGAAATGGTTGCTTATTTGCACTAATTTAACAAATTATATATAAATCCTGCGGAAATTCCTTAAATGGCTAGATTTTGTATTTTGTCATCAGTACTTAAAGATGGTAATTAGAGCGGAATTAAAATATAAAGTGAAAATAGTTAAATTGAAAATTACAAGGTTAAACTTGGCATTACAATTACAGAAAAAAAGAAAAAACTAAATACCCTAGTAAAAACACTTTACAAAGCACTGTGTATACTGGAACAATTCTTTTGTTAGGGTTTTTTATTTCAGCCACCAAACTTTTTTTCTTTCAATTTCTTTCTTATATATTACGTTGGTTAGGATATTAAGCTTATAATTTGTTTCGATTACCTTGCTATATACAGGCTCTCATGTTGTTGGAAAAATATTCTGATATTAATATTGCTTGATTTTGATGGATAGAATTCAATTCCATTGCTAATAAAAACAAAGACTTAAAGATCAAATTTAACATGAAAAAAACAAATTTTTTTTCTCTCTCTTTTTTTTATTGTTCATGAGGTGCATTTTTTTTAATTTTGATCCCCAGAGTTTTTTTAATTTTCATTTTTTATCCTTGTTTGTTAAGGTTTTTATATTTTAATCTAAAACTTTATTTTGTTCACGTTTCAGTCATTAAGTTTGGGAAAGAAAAGAGAAAGTAATTAAAAAAAAAAGGATGAGAGAAAAAATGGCTAGGTGGCCACATTCCGGCGACAAAAGAATTGTTTTTTTACGTCAATGAGATTCATTTGATAAGAATAGTTTTATTCAGGTGTTTTTCCTCCTTAATTTACAAAAGAAATTGATAAAGGTTCGGGATTGTTTTTTTGAATAGGGCTAACTTTTGTTTTTGTAATTGACTTAAGGTTGTTTTGGAGGTTAAATAGGGGTTTATTAAGGCTTATGAGATGTTTTTTCATGTGTTTCTAGGCAAAACCAAAAGCTTGAAAAAGGGTTTATTTGGGTCCAATGACTTGGGACCTGGTTTTCTAGTGATTTTAAAACCAATATATGACGCGTCATTTATTATTATTATTTTTAAATATGGAGGGATGACATTCTTAAGAAGAAAAAACAAGAAGGCCAGGTGCACTGGTCCACCCAAGCATGGGCTCCTAGTCATTTTTTGGCCTTTAATTTTTTTTAATATTTTCCATCAATTTTGCATTAAAAGAATTTGATTAAAAATGTTTTTGGGATATTATTTTATTAAATGTCATTCTATTTTTAATTTATTTTCAAATAAGATTATAACATGTGTTTTTTTTATATAATATTAGCAAGCACCTTTTAATTTTGTATAGTCTTTCATGATATATTTTTTAAAAAAACTTTAATTTGATGGCTGTTCTATGTGTCTTTTTTTTTCATTCTCATACAATTAAATAAAAATAGCTTAAAAAACAAAGTTACTAAACCTAACCGGATTTATGACTTAAGTTGCGGGTTCGACGGATTAACTCATATCGATTCAAAACATCGTGGTCTAATTAATATTGATTGAGAATAAAATATTTGTTTTCTTAATTTCATAATTGTAAGTTTCTTATATAATCTATTCAAATTTATTATTTTTATTTTTTCATATGGTTGCAAGAAGATGATGAATTCATTATTTTTTAATTCTTTAATTAGAGCTTGCTTTCATAATTATAATGATTGTTTTTATTAAAAAATAATACTTCTCATAAAAAATTTTCATCAAAAGTAAAAAAAATATGTGAATAAATATTTTTGTTTATATATATATATGGTTTTTACTTTGTATTTAAAATTGTTATAGATTTTTTTTTACCTTTTTTGTTTTTTTATTCAATTATCTATACTCTAATAAAAAAACATTTTTTGTTGTCTAAATGAAAAAAAATATATGAGTCAAAAAAGATAATCTCGATAAAAAATACATTGATCTTTGATAATTTTATTTATTGTCTTTGTTATAAATATTTATTTTTATTATAATTTAACTAGATAAAAATGAACTTTAGACAACTAAGTTATTAAACAGGTGAAAGCTTGATCTAAGCTAAAGGTTGGATGGATTAATTTAGTTTGATTTAAATCAATTTAAAAAAATTATTTATTTAATATTTAAAAAATATTTAATCAATATTGTTTTTAATTTTTTTTTTAATATTCAAATCAGATTTTGATTAGAGGAATTGATTCAAGGTGTGTCTACTAGATTAGCTTAATCATATTAGATCAACTCCTATCCAGTTGACTTGCACACTCTTTTGCAAGTCAACTGAGTGTTGCATTGGCAACCAGCTAATTAATTCTATAAAAGCTGCTTTAAATAAAATATGATATGCTCTTGCTTTATAAACGACATCATTTGTTTGAATCTAACAAGTTCCATTCCAGAATGCAGAGAATTTACCTGAAGTTGTGTCAAGAGAACAGCCAACTACTCCTTTGGAAGTAGTCTTTTAGGGAGGTTCTAGTCAACCAAGATTTCATAGGTGATGAAACAAGATCTTTACCAGAACTTTTTCGTGTAAAAAATGCTGAAATTGAAGAAAGCATGCATGTATAAATTTTCTAATTTGCTGAATGTTAGAGAATAATAGAAATTATATCCTGAAATTTTACATAATAACTTAAGCTATTGGATTAAAATGATTCTTTAACATGATATTAGAGTCTTGATGACCAAGTGGTCACGAGTTTGAATTTCACCGTTCCTATTTATTTGATAAAAATTAAGCATAAGTTAGTATGAGTCTGTACAAGTTTCAAGTCCAAAAGGCTACTTGAAAGGGTGTGTTAGAGAATAATATAAATCATATCATGTGACCTTACCTAACAACTTAAGCTATTGGGTTGAAATGATTCTATGACACTGGACCCCAACCTAATTTTCAGGCGGGGAGCTAACGCCCATGGTATTTTCCCGACCCTTGCATCTTTGGTTTAGGGCAAGATCAGTCTCATGGACCACACATATCTAAAATAATACCCGAGCATAACATCCATATATTTGAACACGATGCCTAAAATCAATTCCTACCTACGAGTACAAAAATCTTCACTGCCCAACTATGTCTCCATCTCTTATAATGATAAGTGAGTTGGATGAATTTAGTGGAATCCAAGTGTGCAATCACAATTACTTGGGTTGGATGAGTGGAACACAACTCATGACTCATTAAAATAAAAATTACTCTCCAATTCTTCCACCTAAGCAAAAAAACAAGGTTTAAGGGTATAAATACCCCTTCATCCACCAAGATAAGAGATTCTGAATCTCTCTATTCTCCACTGCATACATATTTTTTAGAGTATCTTTCTCTAAAACATCATTGCACTCTCTCTTATTATAAAGATAATTACTTAAGCGTCTGAGAGTTTCGTAACCTATTATAAATAACCTTTTATAGGTACATAGCCTCCGACACCAAGCTATATCTATTTTGGCTATTTTAGCTTAAAAGAGTGAAATAAATTGTTAGGACCAAATGATTAACTGACACCAAGCTATTTGGATTTTATAGGATATCATCAATAAGCTATAGGTATTTGATTAAGAAAGTTTGTTTTTTGAAATAAAGATGATGATGATAAAGATGGTAAAATCATGAGAATGAGGCAAAGAATTATATAAAGTAAAGCAAAGCAATCTTTCTTTGGAGTTGGTTAGGTTTCAAGGGCTCTTCTGTTTTTTGAAAGACATGAAGATAGTTTATTTATAGAAAGGAAACCTAGGATTGAGTGGTAAAGATAGGCATACCTTAAACTAGATTATTGGCCCGCACTACGATGCATGTCATATAAAGAAACTAGAGTTAAAAAAATTTAGGGGTTGCTAATGTTATTTTCAAAAGATTTTTTTAACTGTGTAGAAATTGATCTAATGTGACTCGGTCATTTTGGCAAATCCAAAAACAATTTGAATGACTAGTAAAAATATAATTTAAGTCAAAATAAATATTTAAGATGAGTTTTTTTAATAAACACCGAGATGACAACATATTGAATCAATTCGGGTCGACTTGGATTAATTGACAATACACATACCAAGTCAGGAGATCATGATAACCCCATAGAAAACAAATCAAAATAAATTATGAAACTCAATTTCAAATGAACCCAATGTTGAAGGATAAAACTGAAAAAAATAGTTAAAAAAAGAACAAAAAAAAAAACTTAAGTCAACCCGGGTTAACCTGTCAAACCCATGATCTAGGTCATGAGATTAGGATGACCTAATAAAAACCAAATTAAAATAAATTATAAAGCTAAATTTATAATTAAATCAGTTAAATTATTTTAAAAATTATGATAATATAATAGTTGAGTTTTGTGTCATTTACACCTTAATTTATTTCAACCAACATCAATTGATTAATAGGTATCAAGTCCTTTAAGTTATTTAAAAGATGATATAGGATTTAAATTATGTTATGTTTTCAATTGAACCTTTTTTTTTTTGTAAAAAAACAAATAATAATGAAATCAAGTGATACAATTTATATTATTAATTCCAAAAATTAGGAGTAATTTAAAAATTAAATTGAATATTCCTCAAGAATTAATTTTTATTTTATTGTAGGATATGATTCTTTGAATTCAATAAGTTCTTCTATAAATATCTAATTATGTTGAGTATATACATTTTGATGGGCAGATATATGATGTTTGTGGATAAATTCCTCTTTGGTATTTGAATTTATAAATCAATGCAATATATTATTTTCAAAATCTTAAAGTATTTTATAATTTAAATCGAGCATGTATTGAAAACTAATTCGATAAATGATTAATTTTGTTGAATAAGTGGTTAAATCTGTGAAAAACAAAATATATTTCAGATTAAAATCCCTGAAATAATTTATAATAATGTCAGTTCTACTTACAATCTATTATTAGTTATTAGATATGAAGAGATAACAAAATATGACTCGTTATCCATCAATCATAACATTGCTTTTTCGCTGCTTCATCGATGGTCAATAGTCTCGTCAGAAAAGGGCTCGGGCTCGGAGGTTCAAAGTTTTCCAATTTCTCGAGTGTTGTCTCTTAGTGCATGATTTTCTTGCGTCTCAGATCCTCGGCGATTCTCTTGTTTCCTGATGGACAAAAAAGTTTGTGTTTTTTGTTATTAAATTCTTGCTACTTTATCTTCGTATGGTTGTCAGCATCTTACAGTGACATGCACTACCATCGAATTATGTGTCTCTCTGAACACTTCGATGGATCTTCATATTCTATGTTTCTTTACTTTAATGGAGTAAATTGTTTGCTTTCTTCTTGTATTCAGTGTGTTAGTTTGATCTTCTCAATCATCGTGATTTTGCTTAAACCAGAAATCATGGACATATATTGGATTTGATGTTCTTTGAATAAATGATGGATGGTTATTAATATTGGTAAGAAATCAAGATGTTTAATTGAATGAGTCGGATTATCCATTAACAAAGCTTAGTGGTAACTAGTTAATTTAGTTGTTATTTGTTGCGGGTTGAATTAAAAATTAATTTGTAATAAAAAAATACTGTCAATTTTTATTACATCGAGAAATATTGTAATTGTTAAATAAAAACTATGAATTTATATTTAATAAAATAAAATGATAATTATATCCGTCAATAAATAAATAAAAAATGAGTTGTTAATAATAATAATAATAAAATAAATGGAGAAACAGAGAAATAAATACAAATTAAAATATATAATCTTGTGTTGGGGGAAGATATTCAGTTTTTCTCATTTAATTACATGTCAATATTTTTTCAACAAAAATAATAGTTTATATTCTACTGAACCAAAATAATATGTTGGCCTAATCCCTCATTTTCTTATAAAGTTAAGAAATTTTGTACAATTTAAAATAAGAATAAAAAAGCTATCCCTTTAATTTAAATTCCTTTTATCTTATTAATGTGTTCCCTTTCTATCCGGATTTTTTTAATCATAATAATTTTTAGACAAAATCTCATCATAATCAAGCAAGTTTAAATTAAATAAAAAATAATGTTCTAATAATTATGATTTGAATGTATTAAAATTTTTTTTTAACAATAACACAACACTCATGCGTTGTCATGAAAAATATATTGGCAATAATATTAAACTTGACCTTGCGCGTAGGGTTAACCTATAGACCACTTATCCTGACCCCTTTCCTGGTTTGTAATTTAAATTAAACTTGGTATTATAAATGAATTAGTCAATCTATTCAATACTTGGTTTGAACTTAGAAAAATTGAAGACCATATCGTTTTAGACCTTTTTTTTTCTAATATTGAATCGATGATGTTTTGGACTCATCCAGGTTTAGTCAGGTTAACCTGTTAATCTCGCGACCCGAGTTATGGACTCAATTATCTAATTATTTTAGTTTTTGAAATCTATTTTTTCATAATTAAGCGAAATAAAAATAGATGTGCACAAGAAAATGATTGAATATAATTTGAGGGAAAAAAACAAAAAAAAACATCATGGAGGGTTGTACAAAAATGTTATAACCTCGTTCAAAAATAAAGTAAAAACTGAATGATATTTAATAAAATATATCCCAAATAGTTTTTAGTATTTAATAAAAAAATATGTAAAATATATTTTTATTTAAATTATTTTAATGAATTTCAATTAAAATTGAAGATTAGTTAGGTTGGACCCATGCGTGGCCTAGGTTTTTAGTTAAACCAATTAGAGTAAACTTTATATGACCTAGTCGACGAAGCAAGTCTAAGCACGGCCAAGTCAAACTAGAAAAAAACTCAATTTGACATAAAAAATTCAAGGTTAACAAAATTTTAACTTTTTTTAAAAATATTAAAACGAAGGTATTTTGGATTGACTCGGCTAAAATAGGGTTAACCGACTAAACAAATGACACAATTTATGGACTCAGTTCGGTCTATCAACTTTTTCTTTTTGAAATTATTTCTTGTTTAATTATATGACAATAAAAACAGGCATGTGCAAGAAAGAAATCGAATAAAATTACAAAGAAAAAGAAAAACATAATAAAGGTTGCACAAATAGAGCACTTGTAATATAATAAAATTTGGCTATGATCTTTGTAAAAACAAAAAAGTAAAGAATTAATGATATTTAATAAAAAAAATATCAAATAAATTTTTAATCAATAAATTTTAATGGATTTAAATTAAAATTATAAACAAAATATAAAAAAACAATGAACAAAATAGGTGGGTTAGTGCGCCTGTCCAACAAAGATGAAGTTCAAACTCACACACCAGGTCT
The DNA here is from genome assembly GCF_000002775.5 of Populus trichocarpa. NCBI lineage: Eukaryota > Viridiplantae > Streptophyta > Magnoliopsida > Malpighiales > Salicaceae > Populus > Populus trichocarpa. The sequence continues at coordinate 10,636,466 of NC_037290.2, read as the reverse complement.
CTTTGATTTTTTTTTATGTTAAATGGTGGACAACATGTCACCCATCTTTTTATCTTTTAAAAAAATACAGACAATGTGTCATCTGTTAGTGTAGATTCTAGCGATTAGAAAGGTTATTGAAAAGTTGGAGTATAGTTTTTTTTTAATCCAAACACTAATTTCTCAACCTATTTTCATAAAAAAAAATCCAATAAATTCTTCATAAACCTAAAAAAAACCCATATCTAACCTCAAATTAACTTTTAATCAATTAAAATATATAAAATCATCCCAAAAAAACTCTCGAGCCCTTATCTATATTTTTTTAGCAAGATAAAGGGTAAAAAACACCTAAATGAAACTATTGTAATCAAATAGAACTCGTTGACACCAAGATTAATTGTTTTAGTTGTCAAAATATGGCGAACCAACAACTTTCTCTCACTCCATTGTTTTTGAAAAATTTCTCTCTCATTTGTCAAACTTAGGGATTGAAATGTGATAAAAATAAAATTTTGAAGCGAAACGTGAAATTTTCAAACCAAAGAGATCTAAAATGAAAATGAAAAAAAATTCCAAGGGCTAAAATCCTTTAAAAGGAAAGAACAGTGGAAAAAAAAACCTTGCATTATTACTAACTGTGAAATATTCTACACCCCTGAGTCTTAATTGGTTTACATAATAAAATCAAATTCTATTTCTCCAAATCAAACATTAATCTAATGTCGAGAATTGTTTTCATGATGGGAAGTCTATAGATAGTAAATTGAAACAAACCATTAAAGTCAATTCCAAATCAAAATGCAATGTAGAATGACTAAATTGAAAAAACAATTATTTGGTTTAAACTATTATATAAATTTAACATAACTTTATATCATATTTTAAAAGAAAGGTGTAGCTAATATATATAGAAGTAAGAAATTTGATGCTTACCGGAAAAAAAAACACTTTTTAAAGTATTTAGATAGTGACATATTGAACGACATTTAAAAATAAAAAATTGAGACAACGACATATTAGCTTGATCTAGGCCAAATATGATTAACCATCAAATCCACGATTTCAGGCATGAGACAATGATAACTCCATGAAACTCAAATCAAAATAAAATAAAAAGTCTAATTCTAATCAACCAAATATTAAAGGCTAAAAATGAAAAAAAGAAAAAGAAAGAAAGGAAAAAAAAACTATATTTAAGCAAACAAAAATATCATGAAAGTGAGTATATCATGCTTATATTTAAGAAATTGTTTTAAATTAATTGAAAACTAAGATTCATTTTAAAAATGCTAAATTTAACATATAAACAACAAATAAAAAGATTCAAGACAACATAGGTTATTTTCAAAATTGGTGAAAAATTCTTTAGAAAGCAAATAAAAAAAATAAGAGAGTTTTAAAAGAGGACAAAAACTGAAAAAAAAATGAGCTTAAAAAAGAGAAAAAGTTATATGTGGAAAATTTAGAGAAAATCTCATAAACTAAAAAAAATGTTAACAATTGATTTATATAGTAGAAAACTAACCTTAATTTGACTTAATGGACCAAAACACATTGAAAACCCAAAATAACTAAAATAATAAAATAAAACTTAACCCAAATAAACCCTTAAATGGTGCAGGCCCTAAAATAAACTAATAGCTAAATAACTAATAGGCCAACTAATTAAAATAAAACCAAAATTGAATTTCATAATCTGCTAGCAAAATCAAAATCCAACTTCAAATGAATGATTCTCCTGATATCCCTGGAAAGCTGTGGATGTCTACTTTCCGATGCAACTAAAATCGCATCAAAATTCATTATATAACTCCAATTATGATAAAATAGTAGAGAAAAGTCAAAATTGACAGATTTAAATCTTTTTATTCCAATCTTTCTGTAATGTCTGAGTGCTCCTCTACAAGTGCTTTTTAAACATGAATTAAATTAATCAAGACTTGTTCTTCATTATTTGATATCCTCTCAAAGTCTACATTATCCCATATATCTTGAAAAAGTCTCTTAATTGTCTCTTTGAACCTTTTTGCTTTAAATCTTGTGACTCGATCCAATGAAACTTCTAATGGATCTCTTGGTGTTGAAGCTAGGATTGCACCAGTAAGCCACCACATGCATCACTTAAACACTGTTAGATGACTTACTTGTTGGCTCGTATAAGCATGTTGTAGATGTTTATATATATATATATATATATATATATATATATTAAAATACCATATTGCCTTTTAGACCATATAATTATCACAAAACAAAAAACCAAGATGAAAGTACGAATAAGTCCCTAGAGGCAAGATTAAGATATTTTGATTACAAGGATAATAAAGTCATTTAACCATGTTGTGAAAATTGAAATTACAAAAAAGCTCCTAGATCCAAGTTACATAATTTTTTTTCATTTAAGGGCAATTAAGTAATTATATTATGCAAAAAAATATCAAAAGATTGAGCTGCCCCTAATCAATTTTATAATAACTAATAGACAACGTGAAATTACCTAAAATAGTAATTTCATTGTTTCAATTCCCGGTAAATTAAGACATTTCTATAATATTTTTCCCATAAGTTTTAGGTTTTCATTAAAAAGTTTTTTTTCAACCTTTTTTCTCAAACTCTTTTTTAAATTTTAACTTTTTATGAATAATTTGATGACCATTTTGTTAAAATTTGATCAAGAAAGACAATTAAACAAAAATTGAACATAGTGTAAAACATGAAGAAACCCTAAGGATAGTTTCAAATTCACGCGAGAAATTACTTTTTGTTTCATCATCTTTTCCTTTTTTTTTCTTTTATAGTTCATATAGTTTTTGGAATTTTTTTTTTATCCAAAAGTTCATTTTGTAGGTTTTGTGTTTGAGAAAGAAGAGAAAAACTCATTGGATAACAGTGAGGGAGGGAGAAACTCCTTTGTTGGCCTTATTTCAGCTATTAGAATAGTTGATCTTGGTGTTAACAGGTTTCATTAAAAAAAAAAAAGTTCTGTAAAGGTGTTTTTAGACTTTCAAGTTGCCTAAAAAAATAAATATGAGTTCAAAGAGAATTTGTTTGATTTCATTTTATATTTTTGGACCAATTGAAGGATGTTTTGAATTGACATATTGATTTATTGAGATGTTAAGGATGTTTATTTGGTGTTTTAGAGTTAAAATAAGTTAAAAAATATATTTTTTAGACCTAAAAACCCCAACCCTAATTTTCTAGGCACCTTCGTAATGGGTCTGGCCTCGCAGGCCAACGTGTATTTGGCTCTCTGTTTGTTAGGTTAACAGTAAATCCTTGTTTTTTTTTAATTTTTATTTATGAATTTAAATTTAAATGCATTATAAAAAATTAAACATTATATCTCAATTATTACTCAATTTTGTTGTTTTTCTCAAATGATATTATAGGTTTTCATGAGAATAGTAATATTTACTTTCCTAATTACAAATATTTATTATTCTCAAATGATATTATAGGTTACTTTCCTAATTATTACATGTCTAATATGAAAAACAAAACTCATGAATATTAAATTAACATAAAATTATGTTTTTTAAAAAGATTTTAATATATTTTTTATATATAATTTTATCACATTTATCATTTTTTGTCTTCAATCATTTACAAAATACTAAAACTAATATTTTATTTTAAAATTTCTTTTAAGATCATAATGGATTTTTGTTTAGAAAACAATACTTGTAATTTACAAAATGTCCTAGCATTGAGTTTATCCTCAATTTTACAAGTGTCTATTTTTTTTTATCATATTTTAAAAAAAAATATAGTTTTAAAGAACAAAAAGTAATTTAACCCAATGGAATCCATGATATAATTCATGTGTTTAACAATTTAACCAAAGTTATTAAACTCGATGGAGTCAATGACCTAAGTCGTGGGTTTGAGGGGTTAATTAGAGATATTTTTTAAAATTAATTTATTTTAATTTCATCCTCCAACATTGAGATGATTGAGAATTGATTATAATTTGTTTTGGTTTTATGATATAATTTGAATCTCGATCTAAATAAGAAGTCAAATATAAAGATTTTAAGATTGATTTATGGCTGGATTTATTGACATTGTCAAAAAACTATCAACAACCTGAATATTTTTTTTTATGTTCAAAAATAAATTTAGTCTGACTTGTATATCTAGTAACTACTATAAGAATTTATTAAGCAAGATTAATAAATTAAATTTAGTTTCTCATCATCATCCTATTGATAATAATGGAGCAACTTGAATTTAAATCTATAACGAGAGGTTACATTTCCTTAATCACTTGAGCACTACTAAATCAATCCTCCGTAAACAAAATGATCTTAGTAAGCTCACAATTTCTTAATTAAAATATCAGCCATAAAAAAATATCTACTTAGGGGCAAATACATTTTTAGCTGCTTTATAACTCGGACAATTGGGATAAATACATGTCAAAAATGCCCTTTTCTTTTGTCACTTCCCTATGATCTCCATGATAGGACCTATTGTAGATGATAAGACAATTGAAATTCAGCACAGGTTTAGTGGAATCCACGTATACTTCTTGACTGATCGCAAACTCACCATGTGACTCTTACATTTAGCCTTTTTTTTTTTTTTTTTTTTTACCGGGGTGTCCAGTCCAGCTTACGCGTATCATAACTAATCCCTGGACCCACTAAACACCCTGCAAGCCTAGTAAGCAGGTAAGACACTGCGAGGGTGACAGGTGTGCACGCTAAGGCTCGAACCGACAGAGATAAAAAAACTTTACTTTTACCGCTGGGCCACAAGCCTAGATGCTATTTAGCCTTTTTATCTTTGGAAAAATACATATTAATGATGGATATCCTTCAATCATATCCAGCCACCCAATGTGACAGCACACCAGGCCCACTTATAATTCCCATGAAAACGATTTGTAGCTCATTGGACCAAATTATGTAATCGAGTAAGTTTTGGCTAAAAAGGTTTTTTGGTCAAATTGTTGTTAGTTCTTGAATAAAAAGTTTAAAATTATTAGTCCCTAAACTATTTTTTGTTTTAATGTAGTCCCTTTGTTAGTTTTTGTTCAATTGACAAAAAGAATCTAGAAGTGCTTAGTGTCGTGAATTATTTATTTTTCTGGTTGTTTTTAATTTTTTTATTGGTTCTTTTGTGAAATAATGTTGACACCTCTGATAATTGTTTTTAAAAAAAGATGTGGTTGTACGTTTGTCGTTTTAAATTGTTGTTATATCATCTTTTCTTGTGCTCACACCTCTGATAATTAATGTTGACTGTTTTTTGTATTATTTTATGAAAAGATCATTTCAAAGCACTGTTAACTTCAAAACTTTTTAGTGTTTATGGCGACCACCTTGCCTTCGAGAGGAAATAATTGCTTTTTAGATTTTTACCCTAAATTTCCAAAGGGGCAAAGTTTTTTTTGGTGATAACAAAGATCTGCTGATATGAACAAATATACCAAAACAATTGTTAAGTCTAATGTCATTTACAAAAGCTACTCTATTTCAAATGCAAAATTGCTGATAGACTAGATTACTCTCACTGCAACTTTTAAGAGATTTACCGATTGAATTTTTTTATCTTATCGGTGTAAAGTTACCACTTTATTAGTGAAAATTTTACTGATTAATTCATCGACGAAATATATTCGTTGGTATATTATTTTTCAGTAATTTCAACATCTGTACTAATTCTATCCAAAAAAAAATTTAAAAATCGAGGGTTTTATAGATGCAAAATACATGCATAAATAGAATATTACAAGTTGGATATATTTATAAATAATAACAAATTAATTAATTTTAGATGTTTCTAAAATTAATTTTATTATCTGCTTTGCATGTCTAATAAACCAACGGACAATGACCATATTTTTATTGGAATATTATTGAATCAGAAATCTCTACCTTATAAGGTAGGATCCAGTTCATTGTATTGTCTTATATCTATATGGGTGTCTAGAGTGATTTCGTTGAGACACGATTTACACTAGTATAAATAAGAATTATTTACCAGTTAAATCGTCAAGATGAGAGGTTATTAAAACTTGAGTAAAGAAGATGTTGAGATGAAATGTTTTATGTAGAATAATGTATTTGAGAATGTGGTTGAAATTATATATTTTTTAATGTTTTCAGGTTATTTTGATATACTATATCAAAAATAATTTTTTAAATGTAAAAAATATTATTTTAATATATTTATAAATAAAAAAACATTTTAAACAACCACTACAATAATATTCCTAAAAACACCAAAAAGAAAAAATTGGGTAAGCTTGATAACATCCCACAAACAATAAGTGGGAGTGAAATGTTTCTTTCTTAGAAGCTAAAAGATACTACCACTAAATACGTGATATAGCATTTAAATGTTGATCACTTATTCATTACTGCACCGAAAGAAGCAGAATGGTAGAGAGGAATTCGTCCATCACCCGAGTCAACATGCAGACATACTATACTCTCTAGCGTGGCATGCATATAGAATTATTGATGCATTATATATGAAAGAGTTTAGGTTTAGGTTAAGATAAGTAAATGCATGCTGCTAATTTGAGAGCAAGGTGAACCACTTGTTATTACTTTTCATGATTAGATACATACAGTACTCCAAATTAATGAGTTCACTTGACCTACATTTTCTGTATGATCTGTACCTTAATTTTATTTCTCAATCTCAAATCTGTAATTGGAACTTGAATGGTTTTCAAGAGCTTACCGATGCTGTCCACCGACTCTCCCCGGCGGCCTTTCGTTAACCATATGGCACAGGCTAATTATGCTCCACAATTTTGAGGCTAAGTAAGAATTTAGGGTTCAAAAGGTTGGCGGTACCAGATCATTTTACTCCCAACCACAGACACCCTGCAAACAGAGATTATAATCGATCAGACCCATCTTCCACGTTGAAGGTATTATGCTGTGCTTGATAAACATAAAGGAACACAAATAACAAGAGAGTAGGTGTGAGTAATGTGAAATCCAGCCAATCGAGCTGAATGGGATGTCCCTCAATAAGACATTACAATAATACACACATGGAGCTGTCTACACCAAAAAGAAAGAACAAAAAACAACAAGAAGAAGAAGAAGCGAGGAAACACTTGAAGCAATAATAACCTAAAGTTAAGTATATGGTATTGGTACACAAACATAAATGTTCCAACCCAACACATCTACATCGTTACCTTGCAACTTATTGCTGTGTCGATTGTGACGGTTTCAATTTGCTAAAAAGCTGAAAGATGAGAAAATTTAACCTCAACTGCCTCTACGTACCTGGTGCTTATTCCGTGACCCCTCCCATTACTTCTATTACATACCCTTCTTCAATATATATACAAGACCATTTTGTCTCTCAAACTAGTATATTCTGAAATTCCATGGAGCTTAAGTATAGCACAGCCACCACCTTTCTTCTATGCCTCCTCCTTGTCACGCCTTGCATTTCAAGAGGTTTGTAACTACATATATACCTTGCAACAGTAGGAGTTTTTCAAAGTGTAGCAAAACTGGGGCCACTGTTATTGGCATGGATGGTTTGCTAATTTGGAAATGTTTTTCTTAATTCGTAGGGGGATCGGATGCGGCAGAGTCAGAAGTTTATGAAATTGATTACAGAGGACCAGAGACTCACTCATCAGTTATGCCTCCTCCCGGTCACTCTCATGGCAGGCCCTGGATTCATCAAGATACTGTCAAGAAATCTCATAAACCCCAAGGTTTTAGAGGTGGTAACAACGGAGAACAAGTAAGACCAAGTATTTATATTACGAAAGTACAAATTAATCATTTAAGTTGTTAAGTGCCTAGTAAATTGCAAGGTGATCAACAGGTACCTTGATAGACCTCTTGTGACACTAAATATATTTCTTGATTTCTAAATTTTTGGATTTCATGAAAAGTAAAAGAGTTTTGTTTCACTATATGTTAGTATTTATAGTAGACCCAAGCTGTTATTAGTAATTTCCAATAACTCTGCTTAATGCGCTTCGCTCTCCTTACTCTGTTCCACTTCACTCTGAGCCACAAACTACAACACATAGCTTGTCCCTTTCTGCAAATTCACGAGTTGTTAATTAAGATTCCAGCTGGTGTATGTGCATTTCTGATAAGTTTGACTGACTGTTTTGTCTTGTCTTTGCTTAATTATGTTTTGCAGGCTGATAAAATTCATGGATGAGTGAGTTCTAGAGGAAGTATCAGTTTTGTTTCAAATCACTACGGTTTAGTTCCTTTGATCTCTTAGGCATGGATAGAAAATATGCAAATTGAGAAATGATATAGATGGCAATATTCCTTTGTCATTTTTTAGTTTTCTGCCAATGGTTGTAAATGTGATCTAAGCTACTGAGTTTGTGTATCTGTAATTTCTGTTTAATATCTTCAAATCTTAAGAAGGATGGTTTCTTGTCAGGGTTTAGAGGCTCCTTGTCGTAAATGCTATCAGATTTTTTTTTTTTTTAAGGTAGAAATTAACAAGAAGAAACTTGTTATAATTATACTGTAAACCAAAAGAGAGAGAGTTTTTACTTCAGGCTTTTAAGTAGATATCGATAGTGTTTTTTTTTTCAATTTGGTCCTTGAACTTTTCTTTTACACAATTAAACCCGAATTAGAATCCAATTATATATTTTTTTTGGGAGGGAAGATTGAATTGAAAGATAAAGGACTGAAGTGAAAAACTCAGGTAAAATAGGTAGGTGGTGACTTTTTAATTTGTTTGAAAAATTTATTTTAGCCCTCCATCTTTTTTAGCTATTAGGTAACCGGTCTCTCTAATTTGTAAAAAAAAATTAATTTTGGTACCACATTTGTTTTCCTTTTTTTCCAGTCTTCTTTGGGAGGAGGGGGGGGGGTCGCTGGATTCTAGTTTAGAGGAAAAACGTTTTCGTTACCTTAGATTTTGACCACTAAAACGCTTGATTTTTGTGTCAAATGGTTTCATATGATAAGGGGAGTTACAATTAAGTGTTTATTTACCTTGAAAATGCCTAAAACAACATATCTGATCTCGAGAAGAATTTTGGTTTCGGGTTGAAGGGGTATTTTTTCTTGTATTTTTGGAGGCCATGGATTGATTTAACAAGGTTTTTAGGGTATTTTCTAGGTGTTTTAGGTGTATAAAAAAAAGGAGTGAAAATGAGTTTTTGTGAGAAAAAACAACCACTCTATTTTTCTGGTCAACCAGTTGGTGGATTTTGAAGAGCTCTAGACAACACGTCGGTTTTTTTTTTTTTTTCCAAATAATTGGGGTGGATAACATGTTATATGTCCCTATTAACTTAAGAAAAAATAGACGCTCGCGTGCGGTGTTGTTGGGCCAGGCACTCGACCTTGCCTCATTTTTTTTTTAATTTTATATTTTTTTATTAATACTGTTTTTATTTAAAATATTTTTTTAATTTATGTTTTAATTAATACCCCTTCTCAATGATTTTTTTGAATTATTTTAATTAATATTATTATACTGGGTGTGTTCAATTATTTAAGAGATTAGTATGATTTATTTAGGTGTGTGTATCTATTAAATATTTTTTTATAATATTTTTAATATGTGTAGCCTTGCATGATATTTTTTTTTAATTTTATTCAATAATTTTTTTATAAATTAATTTTAGTAAACAAATTAATTTAACACAATCACATAAATAACCCTTATTGTAATATTAAATATCTTGATTTATATTTGTCTCTCAATTTTTCCAATTACATTTGTTTTTATCATGTATTTATGTTTTCATTTTGATGCTTATTTTTATGATTTTTTCCTTAATCCTTTTATAAAAGTTTTATTTTTTTTTTTAATTTCACTCTCCAATCCAAGTTGATAGTGTATTGTGCTTTTTATTTTTATTGTTTGCTTTTGTTAATGTTTTTGTTCTTTTCAATTTAACTCTTTGATTTTATCACTCATTCTTTTAATTGCAATTTTTTATGGATTTTTTGTGTATTTTTTTTATTTCATCTTTCAACATTTTATTTCCTAGGAATTGTGCTTCATGATGTTTTCATGTATTGTGTTTATGATCATATGACCCGGATCACGGGTTTGAAAAGCTAACTAAGGTTGACATCTTTTTTATCTTATCATTTTGAGACGAATGAATGTATTGTTTCTGACCACTTCAAGGTATACAATTTCCAGAATGGTTTCGATAAAATGTCCTACATAATCACCATTGACTAAAGAAGAACAAACCCATAAAAAATTGGTTTTTTAAGGTTCTTTTTCTGGTTAGGATTCACTTAAAAGAGAAACAAAACACCATAACCTTCAGGAATATATTATAGAAATGAGAGAGGGCATAACCACCTAGATTTAAAAAAAAACCATCATGGTTTTGTAACCTCCTAGTTTTTTTTGGCATATAATAAAGGGTTTTTTTTTTTTAAGAAAAGGGAAAAAACAAAAGGGAAATTAGAGAGAGAATTGAGTGAAATACCAGACAATTTTTATAATGAAAAATACAATAAAAATAGTGTGAAAAAGGTTGGAAGAAGAAATAAAAAAGGAAGAACAACACACAAGTTAAGGATAAGGATTAGGGGTTGGGAACAAGAAGAAAGAGGTAAGAAATTCCAAAGAAAGAGGACAACATTGTTGAAAAATGTATACACTAGAGCTTGATGAGAGGGTGTAGCTCAATGAGCACACCTACCCTTTAATCCTTGTTAAATTCACATTTTAATGTTTATTGTTTATCCATAGTAATTATTTGTTAGTTTTAAAGTACTGTATATGTTTTAATATAGAAAATTATATTTTGGAAATGATATGCAAAAAAGTAAGCTCAAGAGTATTTAAATGCATAGTTTGATGTTTTTGTGATTGTTAGTATCATATTATTAGTGTGTTTAAACATGAGCTATGATGTTTTGAAATTTCGTTTAGTTATTTAGATTTGTTTTGATTAAATGTATTGATAAATGATTTACCAAAACTATGACTATAAGATTTTTTTTTTAATATGATGTTGGGTTTAATCAAGTTATCAAGTTATGTTCATTTTAAGATTGATTGAAAATAGATGTTAAATCAATGCAATAGTGTTCGTAGTTCAGGAGATGTGTTTTCTGAATATTTTGTGATTTGATTTGAGAAATTATTGCATTGTTTCTTTATTTTCTTGAGTTTTTGATGTTTTAAGCAAGTTGAAATTGACGTGTTTAAGTTGTGCTTGCTTGCAGGGTTTAGGTCACCATTCTGGGTCTTTAGTCATTTATGGGTTTAATTAGTTTTTTAGGGTTTTTGCTGGTTTTCTTGGGTTTTCATATAAATGTTCGCAAGCCTTTTTTTTTTATAAACTGGTTTTATGGCCTCGAGTTTAGATCAAAACCTATACCTATATACTATTATTCTCTGCTGTTTATTTATTAAATGCTTGGTTTAAGTCAATCAATCCTAACCAACTTTGAATACTCGAGTTTAAGTTTAAGACTGATAGGATCGATTCATGCATTTTATAGTCAATTTTTCATATTTTATATCTTGTAACACTTTGATCTTCCAACTTGGTTTTTGGGTTTATATTGATGTTCTTTATGTTCTTGGTAAAATTCAACCAAAATTTTTGTTTGATATTTGTTATTTCTTCTCCAAGTGTTGGTTGTGCTATTGGGCCTTGGGCCAGACTAAGAAGTACATTCCATATGATTAAGTTGAGCCTTTTAAGTTTTAAGGTTGTGTTCGGCAACCCATAATTGTTTTTCCAACAAACATTGTCTTATTCAAATTTTAATTAAATCTCATATGTTTGAAGGACCATTTTGTAATTAATTTTGGGGTTTGCATATCATTTTTTATCTTTTCATATTTAATATTTGGAATTGTAAACTTATACGTAAGATGTTTTCCTGGTATTAAACAAACTAGTTTTTTTAAAAATATATATCTATAAAAACAAAAAAAATCTTTTTTTTAAGAAAATAGATTTATGTTTTTAAATTTCAAATGACCAAGTTTATTTTGTTCAATGACCATGTATTGTATAATTTTTTCAAGAATCAAAATGAAAAGAAAAGAAAAAAAAAACCTTTGTGGATTGCACTATAGGAATCTATAGTGTCAACATCTCTGCCTCTTCAATAATTGCAATCATAAATAATGAGTTCATTTAGTTTATTTTATAATGTTTGTATTATGTTTGTAATGTAATTATTTATGTTTGGAAACTTATAAATTAATCATTTGATTGGTGTTGATTGTTATCTTATTAAAAGATTATGGTTTTTTTTTCTAAACCTCACCGTTTCGTATTTTTATAAAAATCTAAATTGTAAAAGGATACAATTTTATTTTCTTTTTTTTTTTAAAAAAAAAAACAATTCGTATTTTAATCAGGCGATGGTCTACAAGAGTCAAAATACTACATTATTATATTTCAACCAAAGGACTAAGGTTTAATTAATTTAAATCGGAAAGGACTAGAAAATAACTTAATCCTTAAGAAATTACGTAGGTGTCTTCCACCAACAACGGTGGACGCGGTTTTCAACATCATCAAGAATGAAAATAATAGCAGAAAATACCAACAACCACAAATTTTGGAATTAGAAAATACCAACAACCACAAATTCCACCAAGAAAATACCAACAACCACAAATTTTGGAATTTGGAATTAGAAAATACCAAGAAAATACCAAACAACCACAAATTTTGGAATTAGAAAATACCAAGAAAATACCAAACAACCACAAATTTTGGCTCTTGACCACTTAATATTCTCTCTTTCCTTGCTACGTTTCCAGATCCAATTTCCTCTGCCATTTCACCCTTTTTCAATTTTCACTTGTCTCTATAAAATTCAATTGCCTGCTTTTCTTCTCGATTCAGTTCTCTCCAATATGGCTGACAACAGCAAACCAAGCTTCGACAGAAACAATAATGATGGCGAGGAAGCGAGCCCTCTTTTGAACAAGAACCTTGAAGAACAAAACGACAAGAAACCCACCAAGGTTTCTCCTGATGCAAAGACGGCCACCGCCTCCCCGGGATCTGCTTCGCCTGAATATGGGTGGGCCGTGAATGGGCTGCCGTTGAGTCATGGGAGCGTGGTGGGTGAGCCTATGGGTCGGAATCAGTGGGACTCCAGCCTTTTTGCTTGCCTTGGTCGCAACGATGAATTCTGTAGCAGCGATCTTGAAGTCTGTAAGTCTTTAATTTTGTTTGTGATGCTCGTTTTTTGAATCAGTTATACATTCTTTCAATTGGGTTATTGATTGATTAAACTGTAGCAATGCAATTGTTATAGATGTTAATGATTGATGGATTAGCTGATCATTTATTTTGTAATTTTATCACGAGAATGTTATCAAGAATAGGTGATTGATTATTTTTCTAATTTACGAATTCTTGAAATTGCCCATGATTTTGTTATAATTGGGGTATTGCTTTATTAAGCTGTAGCAAAGTAATGAATCAATTGCTTTTGTCCAATGATAATATAAACTGCAAATTGTATCATGGCAATGTTAATTAGGATCAGTAATTGGTTATTTCATAATCAATTGGGGATTTGCAAGTTGATTTCTGTTTTTCCATTGGTAAATTGCTGGTATTTTGTGCTCTTTATGTACACGAAACAAAAGTAAGTGGATTTCAATTTCTTTATTGTCTATTTTTTTGCACATTGTTGCTTCTCTATGTGATGATCATATTCTTTATTAAGCTTGGACTGGTTCAATAGCTTTGTTGGGTGTGCTTCATTTTGTTATATGCACCCATTATGTTCACATAAAATCCAACGCAATAGGAAATGCTTCGTTAGTTTTTCAAGTGAAATTTGAGAAAAATTTCATTTCCCTTGGTCATTAATTTTGCGTAAGCATGTTGATGGTATTGTTGTGGGTGGATCAAATCTACAAAGAATGTGGTATAGCCTATTCATAGGAGGAATTATCATTAGCTTATTTGGAAGTATTTAGCATGCAGTGATTTCAGATCATTTTGGGCATATCTCTTAATCACCTCACATTCCTAATTTTGAATTTTGTAAGGTCTTCTTGGAAGCACTGTCCCTTGCATGCTGTACGGAAGCAATGTAGAGAGACTTGGATCTGCTCCCGGAACATTTGCATCCCACTGCTTGTCATACTGTGGTCTGTACCTGATCGGCACTTCATTTTTCGGTAGGAATTGCATTGCACCATGGTTTTCATATTCTAGCCGTACAGCTATCCGTCGGAAGTTTAACCTAGAGGCAAGCTATTTCCCAAGTCTTGCTCCTATATATGTGCATTTTAAACATAATTTTGATTTCTAATACTTAGTGTAGCTTTATTGTCACCCCTGTTATAATCATTAGTTATGTGTTGGTAACTTCATTTCTCTTACAATTTCATCATTGTATGCCCTCTTGATCATGACTGCCCCATTCTTCTGAAACTGCCCCTTTTCTTTTTCATAGAGCTGGGGCTTTAAATGAGAGATTTTTCCCACACTGCAATTACGCTTATTGTAAAAATCTCCCCCCCCCCCCCTCCAATTTATACCTGGTCATAGTGCTTTAGGACCGTTGAAATTTCCTTTTAGATAGATTGCCTTCCGAGCATTAATTTCTGTGGCTGTTCATGTGAAACAGGGTAGCTGTGAGGCACTTGATAGGTCATGTGGGTGCTGTGGGAGCTTTGTGGAAGATGATTTGCAACGTGAGCAATGTGAGACAGCATGTGATTTTGCAACTCATGTTTTCTGCCACCCATTAGCCCTTTGCCAGGAAGGTCGTGAGATCCGTCGTTGGGTGCCCCATCCTGGGTTCAATGCTCAACCGGTCTTGGTTATGATCCCACCTGGGGAGCAATCCATGGGCCGTGGAGCCTGAAATTCGTCCTTTGCCAGCATCAGAAACTTATCATCCGGTTTATACTTATTTGGGGTTTGATATTATAGATGTCACGTTAAAGTTTCTGAAGACCATATTGCTTTGTTAGATCAACCTATAGCATAAATAAATAAGTACTCATTGATTTTGAACACGTGTCGTATATTTTGTGTTTAAAATTCATGATGGAAGTGTCTGATGTTTTACTGAAGCACGTGCCTTTTTGTTATATCGTCCAAACGTTGCTTCTTGTGAGGTTCATGGCGAATGCAAATTGAAACGAATTTAATGACACCTTTAAAACTTGAAACTAAAATGGTGTATAAGGGAATGATGGTTGTTATTAGTGGTTTAAAATGTTTTTTCATTTGAAATTATATTAAAATAATATATTTTTTAAAAATTATTTTTAATATCAACATATAAAATTAATCTAAAAAATAAATAATAATTTTTTAGTGTAGCTCTAGCTCGGAAGGGTCAGCACACAAGCTGGTGTGCTGGCCGGTCCTTTATAAGGTGGAATGGTCATGCAGTTTGCCAATCCGATGGTATGATGCAAGTGCTTTTGAGGAGGAAATTCCGTGAAAAGTAAAACCTTTTCTTTCTTCTCAACAGCATTAGTAGAAGCAAAAGCCAAATAAGTTAAAAAGCTCAGCAAGAGAGCCTTCAAGAAATTATTTGCAAACCATTGAAGAAATAAAGAACCGCACCAGAACCCTACTCCAAATGACATTCTTCTGTCCATCGAAGAAATCATAGCCTAAGCTCACGAGGGGAAAAAATATCTTCAATCAATTCTTAGTTGCTGAGACATACATTATCCATATACCTAGCGTTGTCTCTTCCGAAACCCAATCATAACACCAAACACCTATTCCCTTTACATTTCTCGTGGATAAACACTCCAAAATTAATACTCACTAGGCAAGCCACTCTTCGCAAAAACCAGTTCACAGCCCCAAACACGTAAGACACTACGATTCAATTGGACTATGCATCTAGGTCCATTTGCCAAGGCCTTGGTATCCTAAAATGGTACCAGTCTTTATCCTAAGGGGCCTAACATAGCTTAAAAAAATCGAAAAGACTTGCTGAAGCAAAGGAAGAATGAGAAGATAAATTTTAAAGACAGCAGCATTTTAACCCCTTGTTCTACTGAAACATAGGATAGTAGCTTCTAAGTATGTAGTCTTGACTAAGCGGAAAACATTACTGACAGTGCTCTCATGACATCAAAAAAGGGAAAATTTCGAACACAACAGTTCACCACAGCGAAGAAGACCAACAGATAGTAAGTCTTAGATTTTCACTCTCCTGGTGCTGAGACACCTTGCTTCAGTCTCTCCTTCTTCATCTTCTTCTTCGAGATGGGCTTCTTCTTCCTCGGAGGAAGGGTCTTCTGCGCGTACGAATAAAGTACATAATTTCCAATTAGGAATGTCAAAAGTAACCCGCCAATAACCAGCAGCACTATCAATCCTGGGTTTAACCCTTTAGGCTCAGCATCCTTGATCAAATCCCCCTGCTCATCGTAAAATTTAATTGAACAATAAGAAACCAGGAAGCAAGGAAAAACACAGCCCACCAGCAAACAGTCAACATGTAAAAAAAACTTGAGTTACATAGGCCAATCTATACATGATACAGAAAACATAGCCCAAGAAATTTACATTTAAAATTATCATTAAGAGGACTCGTCATAAAATGGCCGATTATCTAAATAGTGACACAATTCAATAGAGTTCTGATGACATTTCAGATAAAAGTGCCTATGTTAAACCTGTTCTGGTGCAACCCACATCTTGCAGAGGGCATAAGAATGCTCAAATACCCATATATCAATATATCCATTTAGCTAATGTTTAATTCCAAAATAAATGATCATGGGTGTATAAAAGACACGGATTTAATAAAAAGTTAGTGTGGTAACTCCACACATCTTTACAACCATCTCTCCTCACAATTCCACATCAACAAGCATCCACACGACTTTCAATACAAGTGGCTAAAATAACACAACTTAGATGGAAAAGGAAATGGTTATCTGACAAAGCAAATAAATAAAAAAAGTGTGATTGAAGTGAATGGCAATAAGTAGTTCTGGTTAGGAATCAAACAATGTCTGGTGCAAGTTATCGAATTAGACTGATGAGTGGCAAAAATTGACTTAAATAACAATAAGTTCTGGTTGTCTTTTAAAGGAGGCCTAAACAAATCCATTTACAATTAAATCATACTTGCATTTAGGCTATGTCAGCTTTCGAACCAAAAAGCCTAAGCTCAACAACACTCGGACACCAAAAGTCTATAAATCTAGGATCTCCAGGAAAGTTTTTTTTTTTTTTTAAAAAAAAAATACAGCCCTAAAAGTTGTTTATTATAATCAAAACAAATCCCTTGGATTAAAACAAAAATCTCAACTAATCACAGAGAATTTTAAACACAGCATAATTATAACAAAAGAAAGGTAAGATTTTCACATAATCTCTAACAAACACTTCACCTTTCCTTTTAATAAACAAAAAAAAGCTTTATGATTAACAGGTCAAGTCGGAAAAAATAACATGCAATAAGAGAAAATCTTAAAATTAATAATAATAAACTGAACTGTTAGGACAGAAAGACTATATAACACGAGATCATATCAAGAATCAATTATTAACAGGTTGTTTGGAAACTTAAGATTTGAGATAAAAATGAAATCATTTCAACACCATTTACCCAATTCTAGTTTTTGAAAAGCTACAAGCAGCATCAGTGAATTCTACAACCAATTACGAATTTGAAAATCACTGATTTGCTTCAGAATTGACCCAATAAAAATTAATTATGCTTGGAATTAAGTTTTTTAGAGATAAGGGCAAATTGGGTAAATGATGTATTTTCACTAACCCAATTCAAATGAGTTCCACAGTTTTAAGACCTTATCCAAACAAAACAAAACAAAAATCAATTAACAAATCATTCCAATCTACTTTAATATTGAAATCAATTCTAGCATAAAAATGACTCCAAACAAGATGTAAAGACAACAATAAACAAGATCTCTGAATTAAAATTCAATTCTATGAGTACAGATCTCGGGTTTGAATTTTCGAGAGAGAAAAATGAAGTATATAGAAGCATGCAGCATACCATGTTTTGGAAGGAAGGAGGAGAATTAGAGAACTCGAAATCGTCTTCCATGACTGCGAGAGATCAGCTCCTCGCTGTTCCAACTAGACTTTTTAGAAGATTCCAGAGAGAAATAACAAAACAGGGAGAGATCCACAGATCTATTTAACCCTCGGAACGGAAACGAAACTGTGGGTGTTATAGTTGGTTTTATGACAACTTCTTGTTGGCCCTCAAAAGTTTAAACGTTTTGTTTTAGCCCCTGTTTGGTGACCTTTTTACGTGTGCGCCTCCTTTTACACTTCCCTCGAATTGTTTTGTTGTGCACTTCGACAATAAATTAATAAACTGGTATTAAAAATACAAATTTCTAGAAAAATAATTAGTAGAATATTATGAATTTATTTATAAATTAGAAATTTTATCATTTAAGATGATGGTGATGACATTTTGAGAATAAAAGTAAATTATAACTTAATTTTTGTAGTTTATCAAATTATTTAACTAGATTATGATGTTTCAACAATAATTAATAATTAAATAGTTCTTTGATTAATATTGATCATACTTTTTTGTTTCTAATAATATCCTCTTTCCACTCAAATCTTCCACCTTATCTACTTATATTATATATATATATATATAAATAGCGGTTGATTTTTAAATTTTTTTACTTAAAAATATATTAAAATAATATATTTTTTTATTTTTTAAAATTCATTTTTAATATTAGCACATCAAAACAATATGAATACATAAAAAATTAATTTATAAAAAATAAAAAAATTCAATTCTTTCCAATAATACTTTTAAAATATAAAAATAAATATGTTATTAATCACTACTCCTAAAATAAGAAATTGTTATTCTTGACTTTCCACCAGTAATAAGCAGTGTTTAAAAACCCGGACCGGCCCGGGGGGTCGACCCGGGCCTGGGACCGGTCCGAGTGGAGGCAAAAATCCGTTCGGGAATTGGCCCGGGAAAACCCGGTCGACCCGGGACCCGGTCCACCCGGTCAAACCCGGGTGAGACCCGGTCAATTTGTTTTTTATTTTGACTGTCATTAAACGACGTCGTTTTTGGTTTTCTAAAATCCAAAACGCTGAAGAGTGAAGAAGAATGAAGCAAAATCAGTAACCTAATTAATTCTTTGAAACCCAGCTGAGGAGCAGAGAGGGACGTCTGACTATTGATCGCTGTTGTTTCTCTGTGAAAAGGTTTGAATCTCCTTCTTTTCACTCTCTGTTTTTTGTGGCCTCTAGCCTTCTACCCCTCTCCTGACGTCGAGCCGCTTCGCCCCTTAGTACAGAGAGGCTCGACGGAGATGATTCAAATCAAGCGAAAGCAAAGGCATTCGTTGGCACCCGAGATGCTAAGGATCGAACAAATAGGAAATGAAGGAAGTCTTGCAGCTCATCTTGATTGAGACAAGTGCAAATTGCTTCACGTTTTCTTTTCTTCTTCCAGCCCTAGGAGCACAAAAAGAGGGATTAGTACTATTGACCCAACTAACACCTGGGGCTCTGCGCACTGGGAAAACAACAACTTCAGCCATATGGAGGAAATAGTACTATTTTTCACTCAAAATTGGGGGAAACAGCAACACCTGGGGCTCTACCTTTTACAGATTGTGGGGGAAATAATGTACTCCACACTTTTTTGTGTCATCCTTTTTTCAGTTAATTTTCTGTCCTTTGCTCATGACCTGAGTTGTTATTGCAGGTGAATGTTACCATTTCACCTAGGGACAATTATTGCATCGAGATTGTTCTTCACTGTTTGGCAGTAGAGGGTGATGGACTTGGATCACACCAAGTTAATGATGGTGGTGTTCTGGGTACTGTCATGGCAGCTGGCTTCAAAGGTTAGAAATTATCAATTGATTATATGATGCTTGGACTTTTGAATTTTCCACTGAATATACAGTGGTGTCCATGCAGTTCTTCCTTATTTAGTTTAGGTATGATATGAATGCGCACCAAAGTGTGTGTTCATGTGTGCACTCATGCACAAATGTATCCATAACTATATATAAATGCTCAAATTTTGTTGAAACAATTGATTTGTTGGAACTGAGTTGTTTTTTATGAATGGAGAGGTATGAGCAGCTCATTAATTTTCTGTAATCTTCTCTGAGCATATCTGCAGGTTCTTGGACCTTTGTTTAAATGGTTGGCTAACTAGGAACCCTTTTTTTTTTGTTGACCCGGGTTAACCCGGGTCAACCCATTTGACCCGTGACCCGATAACTTGACCGGGTCGATGACCGGGTCGGGTTTCAAAACTATGGTAATAAGAATGTCATTTTATCATTTTTTATTCATATTTTTTAGCATTCCCTTTTCAAACAAAGGCTCCTTGTAAAACTACTTTAATATTTTGACTACATAATCAGTGGATTTTATCCAGCTCATTATTTGATATAGCCGAGTATGTAAAGATAGGGTTTTGATAAGTCGTATAAAGATTTGTCCTAAATGTTGATACCATAATAAATGTTTTCATAGATCAATGTAATATGTTTAGATTCAAGAGAAGGTTTGGTCACACTGAACCAAAATAATAATGTAAAATGACGATAATAAGAAATCTAACTATAGGGCCAGACTTATTTTGTTTACAAGATACTATACATGTCATTTTCTTACGGGGAGAAACCGTGTTGCTCATCGGATTATTAGATCTCCTGAAATAAAGTTTAGAAGTTGTTATTTGGGTCAATTTTGCTATTTTTCCTAGTTATTTTGGAGTTATTGTTTATTTTTGGATTTTATGTTAATTCCTTTATGTGTTAGGATCTTGGTTTTGTTTCTTGTTCGAGGTCGATCTTTTTAACCTATAAAAAACATTATAAACCTTTTTAGGAGGCAGACTTGGTCATTCTTTTTTTTCATAAATAAGATAAGGTTTTAGGGTTCTTTATGTTTTAACCTTAATTCAGTCTATCTTCTATCTTTATATGCTTGTTGTTATCTTGTTGTGCTTGAGCCTGTATCAGTTTGTATCAAAACCTAACAATCCTAAGTTTATATAGCTTGATTTGTGCAACAATTTCATTGATAATTGTTTGCTTGTTGTGTGTTGTTAATAACCATGACAAGAAGAGGATGTGGAGCAGGGCGTGACCAACGAGGGGATAAGAAGGCTCATTTTCAGGAGAGAAACATCTAGAGCTTATCATGGAGGACATACAGAGACACATCACAAAATTGACTCGTAGGTTAGAAGAGAAAGAGCTATGAGAACAGAAATAGAACCAAGATAATAACCATGAGTCCCTGACCAATACTGAAAACTAGAGGCACAATCAGAAAAAGATAGCCTATTGATAAGAAAGAGATAAAATCTAGAGATTTCAGGTTTTACATTAAAATCCTAGAATTTCACAAGAACTTTACAAGTAGAGGAGCTCATAGATTTGATGAATGAGGTAGAATGAATTTTTTTAATACAAAAAGGTCCTCGATAGATATGAGTAAAGCTTATTGCAATCATATTAAAAGGTGGGGGTTTTCCTAGTAGGAACAGTTGAAGAGGACATGAGAGAGGTAATGAAAGCCAAGAATAAGTGACTGAGAAAAGATGAAGAAAAAGTTGAAGGAGCACTTTTTTTCCATTCAAATATACCCAGACCTTATACCAAAGGCTCCACATGTTGAAATAAAGAGTTAAATTTGTCAATGATTGTACTGGTGAGTTTTATCAATTAGTGGCTAGGAATGAGCTGACAGAAATGGAAGAACAACTAGTGGCAAGAGATCTGAGTAAGTTATGACAGTCCATCAAAGACATATTGTGCTTATAGTTTTTATGGACAATTTCAAAGTCATATTAAAAGACCTTGACAATGGAGAAGCAGTAAACTGTTGGGCTATAAACAAAAAGTTTTTTTTATATATAGAAAATCAATATAATAGATGAGGATCCAGCAATAATCCAAGACCAACATGCATCGGGCTAGTAAGTATCACATGTAAACTAAAAAGTCATCCGAGAAATAATATGTTGATAAAGGAGCCCGTGAATAGTGTGGTTGATCATGTTTACGATGATTCTAATAGTAGCGAAGAGATTTTGAATGTTAATGACAATATTACACTAGTTGTCTGAAAGATCATGTTATCACCAAAAGGTGATTCAAAATAGAATTGGTTGTGTTCTAACATCTTCCAAACAACATGTACTGTTAACAATAATGCATGCTATATGATCATCGATAGTGATAGCTACGAGAAAATATAGT
This sequence comes from Populus trichocarpa, assembly GCF_000002775.5. Classification (NCBI taxonomy): domain Eukaryota; kingdom Viridiplantae; phylum Streptophyta; class Magnoliopsida; order Malpighiales; family Salicaceae; genus Populus; species Populus trichocarpa. The sequence continues at coordinate 10,614,317 of NC_037290.2, read as the reverse complement.
GTCAGTCGAAGTGTTGAATAAGTTGCACCTTAAAACAGAAAAACAACTCACCCTTTTTAAACTAAAATGGATGAATGAAGACATTAAGGTAATCGTTGATAAACACTTTCTCATTTTATTTTCTATAGGCAAAATATATTTTAATAATCTTTGTTGTGATGTGGTGGCTATGGATGCATGTCATATATATTGTTGGGCAAGCCATGACAATATGACAAGAATATCGTGCATGACAGAAGACGTAATACATATGACCTCAGTATAAAAGTGAATGTATAGTATTGTCACATAGAAAGGATGAGGAAATTGTTGAACACGAGGGTAAAAATAAGTTATTTTTATCAAGATTTGTGGAGAAGGAGACAAAAAAAGAAGAAGGAAGAGGTGGAGAGTCTAAGTAAGGGAAGTAAGGGTTTAGTGTGTAACAAGTCATTGATGATCGGTAATGGTTTTGTCAAATTCAAGAGTGTTTTAGAAATTGATTTTTGGCCTAATTTATCTAAGTCGATTAAACGATATAGGTCTAAAATGGTCGATGATAATAGTGGCATTGTGATGACAAGAACTCTAAGACAAGTTTTCCAACTCGGCAAGAATGATGCAACCAGGTTTGTAAAGATAGGGGTCCTATGGAGAGTTATATGGGGATCTGCCCCAAACAAATTATATGGATGACCTAGCAAATGCTTTCATAGATCAGTGAGACAAGTCTGCCCCAAAGAAGGTCTAGTCGTGCCAAATTAGAATAATGACTTAAAATGACAATAACAAGATATTTGATCATTGGATCGAACTCAAATTTTTACAAGAGATTTTATATATTCTACATATTGTTTTCTTATGAGAAAAGATTATGTCACTCATTGAACTATTGGATCTCCCAGAATTAGATCCAAAAGTTGTTGTTTAGGTCAGTTTTGCTATTTTTGGTTTTCCTTTCCTAATTTAAGTAAGTTTTTAGCCTATTAAAGGCATTGGAAACCTTTTTAGGAGATAAACCTTGTCAGATCTTTATTTCAGAAATAAAATAAGGTTTTAGAATTTTTTGTGTTTTAACCCTAATTCAGTCTATTCTTTATCTTTTAGTGCCTATTGTTGTTTTGTTGTACTTTCATCAACATCATTCTTTTGCTTTGTGAAGATCCTTCTTTCATAACTTCATCAATTAATATTTTTATATAACACTTTTTTGAGAAAGTGTAAACTGAATGCTTGGCAACTTTTTTTTTAGAATCTACAATAATTAGGTTGTTTTTTTTTATTATTTTTTTTTAATTTCATTCTTTAAAATTATATTGATTAGAAATTAGACTGCATAATTTGTTTCAATTTTCTTTCTATAGGGTCATAATAATCTCATGACCCTATTGTAGATTTTGTAAGTTAATCCAGGTTGAACCAAGTCCGTCCAATATATTTTTGTCTCAATATTTAACAAAAATATGTTGTATTGAAATTTTTTAGTCAAACTATGTTTTTACCATTCGTTTAGGTTGCTTATAGATCTACCAAGTCGACGGGGTCATAACAAGTTAACTTCCATACGATTTCATTTTTTTTTCAACTATAAAACACGTTAGCAATGTCTAAACATTTTTTATACATTAATAAAAATTGATCTGACTCGCAACATATCACGGACAAATTATCTGCTAGATTTACGAATTAAATACTTATTTTAATTTAAAAACTAATTAATTAATTTTTCTAGTATAAGCTTTTCTTATCCTTATCAATTTTTTATTAACAAAAAACTAATAGGGGTGATACTTTTACTGTGCACCACCTCACAAAACACTATTCATTTCAATAATATCTTTTTTTTTCTTTTTTTAAATCTATATTTTTTCTCTAATTTTGTCCTTCAATATTTTGTTTGTTGGAGATTGTACTTCATAATTTATTATGGTTTACTTTCTATGTGGTTAGCTTGGTCTTATAACTCGTGTCGCGGGTTTAACAGGTTAATCCAGTTGACTCTAGGTTTATTTTTTTCTTTTTTAATTGATATTTTTTTTCCAATTTCATCCTTTAATATTGAGTTGATTAGGAATTAGACTTCATGATTTATTTCGATTTGCTTTCTATAAAGTTATCTTGGTCTCATGACTTGGGTAACGAGTTTGTCAAGTTAATCTGGTTAACTATAGTTTTTATTTTGTCTTTTTTTAATTAGCATTTTTTTGAATTTCATTTTTCGACATTATGTTGATTAATAATTAGGCTTCATGATTTGTTTCAGTTTGCTACTATGAGGTTATCTTGGTCTTATAACTTGAGTCACGTAAACTCTAGTTGTTTTATTGTGTCATATTTTTAAATTGATTTTTTTTAATTTAATCATTCAACAATGAATTTATTGGAAGTTTAGTTTCATAATTTATGTTGATTTTATTTCTACAGGGTTATCTTGGATCGCAGGTTTAGCAGGTTAACCTGAGTTGAATCAGACCATTTTTTATATTTACTTTCTATAAGGTTACCCTAGTTCCATGACCCGAGTCATGAGGTTGACAAGTTAACTTAGGTCATTTTTTCTTTGTTTTTAATTTTTTTTTTCATTTTATTTTTCAACATTAGTTTTATTGGAAATTGAGCTTCATAATTTATTTTAATTGTTTTTGGGTTATGATGGTCTTATGATCTGAGTCACGGATTTGCATGTTAACTCAAGTTAAACTAGGTCAATCCGATATGTTTTCATTTCATTAATATTTATTTAAAAAAGATGTTTTCTTGAATTTTTATGAGTTAAACTATGTTTTTACATGTCATCCAGGTTATTTTTGGATCTATCAAGTCAATTAAGTCACATTATGTCAACTTTAACTTTTGCATAATTTAAAAGGTTTTTTCTACTAGAAAAATATTAGCGACACCTAGATATTTTTTTAATATATTAAAAAAAAAACTTGATCCGACTCATAACTTAGTGCAAGCACGGATGTAGTTGATATCTATCCTCTCTCTCTCTTGTCTGATGAACTCATTTTTTTTCTTAATTCAAATTCCACTCCCTTTTATTGCCATCTTTATTTCTTAATTCATGGTCATTAAAGCAAGTTTGTTGGAGTAAATAATTTATTTTTTAATTATTATTTATTTTGGAGGAAATATTTTCCCTCAATCTAATTCACCTAGTCAAATCAACCAACATGACATCTTAAAAAGAAAACAATAAACTTTGATGGAAACACTAGATTGACATAATAATAATAATAAAAAATTTGTATTTAAAACAAAGGATAACCTAGCAACCTCGTGATATGAATTTATCATATACCTATCTTTCAAGGCAAACCAAATTGAAGGAAGGAGACAAAATCCATGTTAAAAACCCTTGATTATGGGGGGAAAGGAAGAAGAAAATGGTATTCACGTTAGAGAGTTTATGAAAAAAAGTTATTTTAATTTTATAAAGAATCTAAAATGAATAAAAAATTTAACCTGATTTGTTTCTTGAGAATAATCATTATGCCAAAAACCTAAAAAAGGGACACTCATCTATTAACATATCACATGCTAGAAAGAAACACAAAAATCATGAGCATATTAATGGTTTTTTCATCAATTTTAGAAAAAAAAAAAAAAAGGAAAAAAAAGGAGAGGAAGAACAAAATATTCTTGTATAGTATAGTGTTGTAGCCTTGTAAGGGCTTCAAAGTATGGCCATGTTCATCAATCTTAAAATGGATCAGCTAACATGACAGTGAATTGCACATCAATCTCAAAATAGTGTTTGCTAAATGTTCAAAGGCTGAAAGAAATGGAGACAACTAGGATAAAGTGTTTGCTTGTTAAGACTATCTCAAAGACAATTTTTAGCCAAAATTTCATCATTTAAAAACAAGAGATAGAGTGGATCTTCACCATATATGCAATTTAATTATTTTTGAAAAAACAAACTCAAGAGATGTTGTCCCAAGGGGATTACACATGGATCTCAAAGTTGTGTTTCCTTGTTATCCAAATATGAAAATCATGGAGACAACCTATAATTACTAGTTGCTAAAGTGCCTTACTTAGCATAAAAACTTGGAGCCGTCTATCAATTAAGTAATCATGAAAACTCAAATAGTAAAAGAAATTGAAACTCAAATACTGAAAAAGAATTTTAAAAATTACAAGTTTGATGATAATACATACCAAGAATAAAATAAATTTGTATGCATTTTGTTCCGTAATTTCCCTTGTCAACCGAGCAGAATATATAGACTTCAGTTGTGTCTTGTATATTACTACAAAAAACAACTCCCTCTTCATTGCCAAGTGATTGTTCTAGTACTTGATATATCACCTCCGGTGCCTTCAGACACCAAACAACGAATCCAATCATTAGCAATTAACATTATACTAGAAAGTTTGATACACAAAATCAAATTCAAGGGTTAACGAGCTTACAGCAGAATCAAGCCTTCTCCCCAACATTACAGTTGTGGTTTTCAAATCTTTTTCACTATTTGAGTTTAATTTTTTTTTACTATTTGAGTTTTCATGATTACTTAATTGATAGACGGCTCCAAGTTTTTATGCTAAGTAAGGCACTTTAGCAACTAGTAATTATAGGTTGGCTTACTTTTTGTAGTTTTGCAGATGCTTTGTTTTCTATTTCCTATTCAACACATTCTCCTACGTTAGTTGATTTGTTTTTATGAATGATATATATATATATATATATATATATATATATATATATATATATATATATATATAATAAAAATAAAAATAGACGAGGGCTTGTGTTTGTCATTATCAGGTGGTTAAGAATTTTCAATCTCAGAATAGTTTGGTGATGGGTCACATGCTAAAATCATCCTGTAGGCTGTAGATGATCATGCTCTGGCACTCTGCTTGCTAAAGCTATGCATAATATTTAAATACCAGCGGGCCATTTAAAAATGTTATCTAGCTTGTAAGATAATCTCTTGTAGTTGTTCAAAACCATTTTGGGAAAATGAGTGTGTCCGCCTCTCGATCTGAAAATCAGACAACATTGTCATTTACATTTGCTTAAGAATCTTATTACAAATGGTCGGCAATGGGCACAATTTACACCAAAATTGAGCTTGATAACTAAATGAACGGTAAGCACACATGCCGCTGCCTTATTTAATTACAGGGCTCGACACCACCAAGCAATGTTTACAGCAATATATCTTAGCAGTGATCCAGCAAGTAAGACACCAAATAATTATTAGACAAATAAGAAACAGGACAATACGTTTGTTGGTATATTAAGGTACAAAATATATCCTCAAGGTGAATTAATGTGCTAGGTCATGGAATACCACGGGGTCTTTGTCGTGAAGGATGTTATGAATTTTGAGCTGCATGTGCATCAGTGGAAGATTGTGCTTTACAATTTTGTGGTAATGTATCTTTGAAAGCTGGAAAATTTGGCTGAACTCCCTGAATTTGGAACGCAGGGGAATCAGTCTTAGCATTGATATCTGAAAAGTAGATTGCATTTTGTCATTCATTTCTGTTGATACATGACAAGTTGCGTTGCTGGATCTGGGTCACCAAGACACACAGTATAACATGGAGGCATGTTGGGGTGGGCTGTGCCTATTTCCACGTAACAAATTATTAAGTTCCAACTAAATTTGTTTGCTAGCTAATGAAATAGGTGTTGGATTCCTCATCGTTATATACGCAGCGAAAATAATAAAACAAAATTATCTGGGAGTTCTTAAAATTTCATTAGACAGATTTAGAGTTGTTTATGAATTTATTACCTAAAATTTTGATCTTCTTCGGCTTGTAATAATTCTTTAAAGGTTGGGTTGTCACAAATCACAAGCCGTTCAATTGTCCAGCCTCCAACAATAATTCACATGAACCACCAATGAGAAATCTTCTAAATCCATATTTTGATTCATTTGGAAGCATTTTGAATAACTCATCTTGATGTACAAGCATAACCAAATTGGATTCTTTAACTTGATTAGTATCTTCATTAGTTACTTATAAATCAATAAAGCATGCCATATATCCCTAACATTTTTACAAGATAATATTCTATTAAACTCACTTCTAATCAAAACACAATATAAAGTGTTCATAACTTTAGCATCCATAGAAGATAACTTCTTATCACTGTCGGTATACTCACTTCTAGGTTTAGGAATCATTATATCAACTTCAATCTTAGTAGGCTTATGAGGTCCATTTTCAATAGAAAATCATCAATAATAATCAATAGATTGAAGATATATAATCATCCTAACTTTCCAATAGGCATAGTTATCATCATCAAAGAAATGTGGTCTAAAGGTTGATGATCCTTTATTATGAACATTAAAACTAATGGTTAACATTCTACTCAAGTCTAAGCAAACTTATATATATGAAAACTAAGCTCCAATACCAAAAGGTAGATTATACAATTGAAAACTATAATCTCTATAGTTCACTCAATAACATTTAGGATGATTGAAGGTGTGTAAGTATAATGAGTTTGAGATTTTATACTCTTGTGCTAGAATATGAAGATTTAATTTAGCACAACTTAGAGTATGTTATGATTGTTGATTTCTAGTTGTTTTTTCTTTTGAAATAGTTTCTATATCATCTATGTTCAAAATCTCTAATTTATTATGCATAAAAGAGAGCTATATATATGTTTCCAAAACAAAAACTAGCCGTTGGAATTCCTTTGACGATTAAAGCGATTGATCAGTTCAAATGACCATATCATTCGATCAACTGATTCCTGTAAAATTTTCAGGTGTTCATCACAAATGAACAACGATCGACCTATTTAACTTAAATACTAGTTTTAACAGTTTCAAACTTGGTGAAACTTGAATCGATTAAATGTATATCAATTATATTTATGCATACAATGTGAAGTGTGTGAGTTCATTTTAGTTTGTTATTGAGTAAGATATAAAGATTTAACACTAATCTTTAAAATGAATCCTTAATAGCCAAGTCTTCACTTGCTTTATCTTGGACTTGTTGATGAACTTCTTTATTCAATTCCATATGCTTGTTGATATAATCTTCATATAAAATCTGGTTAAACTCAATCTCGTCCAACCATATCATTAGTCCATTTTTCATTTAGTTGTTATAATTAAAATACAAGATATTACAAATATTAATATATGACCCACAAGTCAACAATATTTACTATTTTTCCAACATTTCAAGGAAAAAATCTTAATTCAAATAATTTTGAACTTCTAGTTTATCTTCTTCATTGATGGATCTTATATCCAAGTATAGGATATTATTTCCATCATATCTCTCTCAATCTGTGTCTTAAAACAGATGTTTTTTGAGGGAGGTGTTCTATGCAAAATAGATAAGAATCTAATCTTAGATTTTTCCATGCTAAGCTATTTTTTGCATCTAGTCTATATACATGGATTGAGATAATTTAAACAACCTTCTAAATCTATCTATATAGATTTTATATCCAATATATAGGTTGCTTCTCCAAATTTATTTATGGAGAAATTCTTGGATAGCCAAAACTTTACTAATGAAAGTAAAGATATCGTTTCTTAACAATAATATATCATCTATATATAATATTAGAAAAACGACACCACTCCCAATAACTTTTTGTAAACACAAGGTTTATCCATATTTTTAATTAAATCAAATTTGTTGATTATACCATCAAAATTAGATATTCTTACTCCTTAAAGCTTGCATTGTATGTTTATACATTGTCTTTCATGTTAATCTTTCTTTTAAAGACCCACTTAGATCCATTGGGTTTTATCCCTTCAGGTGGATCAACCAAGTTTCAAACTTGGTTAGTACAAAAAGTTTATAGCTTCAAGTCATTTCTTTAATATGGTAGGCTCATCAATTACAAGCAGCATGTCATTCACAATTTCTATGAGAGGCCTTTATCTCATTAATGCATGACATGTCTTACCAAATTTATGGAGATTTTGTGTTTCTTAAGGTTTAGGCTAAGCATCCAATGTTTTAAAATTATGAATACATTTCATCTAGATGTAGTGTTCTAGGAGGTATAGAGAATCTCATTCTCTTTTAGATAATCCTTGAAATATTTGGTTAAATATTAACCACCTCGATCCAATCAAAATTTCTTAATACTTATTCCAATATGTACTTCAATTTTATTTCAGTTTATATTAAACCTAGGCATTTTAAATTTAGGTATATACAAACCATCCATATAATTACTGGATCCATAAAAACATTATTATTATAAAAAAAATAATATTTTTCTCAATCATAAATTTAAATCCATTTAATACTAAATAAAATGGAAACAATATATTAAAATACTAGAACAACCCTTGCTTCATTACTGAGTTATAGGTATACTTTACCTTCAACTAATCTTCTACTTTTTTTTAATTCCTACATACAATTGCAAATGTGATTGCATCCAATACCCAAGAACTACAATGTAAAGTAGTAAGATAGTTTTCAATTATAAACATACCTAAAATAAAAGCTTCATTAAGCTTCTTTGCTTTCATGGTTGCAAAGCATTCCTTGCAATCCCTCTTCCAATGTTCTTCCTTGCCACAATAATGACAAGTGCCCTTATCTTTCTTGACGCTTCATTAGGTTTGTTTCCTTTAGAGACAACACCCTTATTCTTCTTATCCTTCTTCTTAAACATTTTAGAAGACTGAACTAGAAGATCTTGGCTTTTTTTCTTCTTAAGGATCCCTTTAGCAGTCTTAAGCATATTAAACAATGTACTATCCAACTTGTTCATGTGATAGTTCATAATGAATTGCAAAAAGTTTTTGGGTAATGAATGCAAGACCAAGTCAACACTTAACTCATGATCTATGACAAAACCCAATTGGTCTAATTTCTTAATATACCCAATCATTTTCAAAACATGGGTGTTGACTGAAGAACCCTCTATTATCATGCAACAAAATAATTTCTTAGAGGTCTCATACATCTCGGTCCTACTAGCCTCATCAAACAATTCGTTTAGATGCATTATTCTTCAACATCCTCAGCAGAGGCATTTGGAATTGGATTTTCTAGAACATATAACCTTTATTCTTACTTGAGAACAATTCTCACATTTTGGTACCAATCCAAGAAATTTGGTTCAGTCAATTTGTTAGCATCAAATATACTTCGTAGGAATATGTTACTACTCATTTTGATCTACCAACTTATTTATATAAAGATAAAGAGTATTAGTTTCATGCATATATATTTAAATTCTAAATTTAGATAAGGTTTTTAATACTTATTTGATTTCTCATTATTTTCTTGCAAATTAATAGCTCTCCATATTAATTTGGGAAATCTCACTTAGATTTTCCTAGTGGGTTAGGATCCCATTTAATTTATCTAACCTCAAATGACTCAACACATTAAAATAAACTAAATTAGATAGACAACAATTTATCAATCACATCTCTATGTGAATCCTAGATCAGTTAGGGCACAAGCCTTTTTCTAAACATATCTTATATGTTTCACCCAACCCATGCCTCTAACCTTATATGATCATGAGTGACTCATCCAGATCATATAGGTTAGTTAAGTAGAACTTAATTTTTATAGTATTAAACATATTTGATTAACGGTAATCTTGAGTGACTCAATAAGTTATCCATGAATAAAATTCTGGTTTTATGCATATAAAATCAGAAGGTAATTATTCATGTTCTCAACTTGTACTTGATATATTAATGATAGATTTATTATCAATTAATTAGGTCTCATACATAACATAACATGACATAACATATATACATTTCATACATAACAATTTATATATAAACATACACCCTTAACATGCATTCTAATTGGATGATTATAAACATATCTAAACTAATTTTCTTGAGCCATTGAAGGGAATTAGGTGGCCAAAATCTAGGTAGTTGTTGCAAATCTAAATTTTTACATTTCTAAATTACATAACATTTACATAATTGTATAAGGAACCTCAAGTTACATTCGAGGAGAATTAGATGAGAAAATAATTTTACAACCCGGAAGAAAAATAAATAAAAGACAGGACACGCAGACCCTATTTATTATTTCAACCATAAAAACACAATCACATTGGTCTTTAATGTCCATAAATATTCATCAAGCATAATAACATAATACTATGCATAATATAATTATTGCATCCTTCAATTCTAATTAATGGCTTTATGTGCAATTTTTAAAATAATATTTCTAACTTTTAGAAATATTAAATCAAATCTAATTTGATAATTTCTCAAACATAATAAATTTTATTAAACACAAGTTTTCTTTGAAATTTTTTTTTCAAAATTTAATAAGAAAATTAATCATATTAAAATTCTTATTAATATCCTAAACTATTTTAGGATCAATTAAATAAACTTTTTCAACTTAAAAAAAAAAACTCTCTCTTTATTTTAGAAAAACAATTTTTCTAAACATTATTTAATTAAACATTTTAATTAGATCCTCATCCAATTAGGATATTACAAAACACATAAATTTTGAATTAAACATTTTAATTCAATCCTATTCCTTTAGGAAAATTAATTTCACAATTAAATTTCAATTTTAAAATATAAAATCAACATTTTATATAAGAAAGGGCAAAATCATAATTATATCCCAAAAGCCAAAATGTCAACTTTAATGTCCCTTATCTCCATCCTATTGCTGCAACCGACAGTGAGCACACTGCCTATCGCCAGCAACAATAGCGACAACAGTAATAATGGTTGTCGCTGCATCGCTAGCATTGCGGGGCAGTAGCCCCGCACTGCATCTACCACCAGCGCCAGGCAGTAGCCTCACACTAATCTTTGTAGCATGCCTGATGAGGCAACAACCGTGGTTATTTCCCTTCACGCCAGCAACGAGCACCAGCAGATCTGGCGCCACTGTTGTTAGCACTACCATTTAAAAAAAAAACTATGAGAAAACATTACTTTTGGGAAAAATAATTTTTGTAAATAAAATTAATTCAAAATTAAATCAATAACAATTAAAACAAGCAATCAACAACTCTAGTTGTCTAACGATAGCTCTAACACCACTATTAGATTCCTAAATGTCATAAACGCAATAAAAACCATAAAACAAAATTGTTTGTGTGTCCCTAGGATCCTGTTAGACATATCTAGAGTTATTTAGGAATTTATTACCTAAAGATCTTATCTTCTTTAGCTTTAAATAATTCTTTAAAGGCTTAGTTGTCACAATCCACAAGTGATCCTATTGTCCGACCTCCAACGGTAATTCACACAAACCACTAATAAGAAATATCTTAAATCTTTATTTAGAAGAGAGGGATTGCTATGCTTAAAATGCTAGCTCTCTATTCTAACTTACATAGTTTTTTTTTCTAATAGATAACAACTCCAAAACATAAGAGGTATAGCTTACTATTTATAGAAAAATCCGAAAACCCAATAAATTGGCAAAATATCAACTTGCCCCTTGAATAATATCTATACATTAATTCAAGAAAATTTTAGAAATTAACTCAGTCAAGTCCTTGATTTTTCTAGATCTAGAAATATAATCCATATATTAATTATATTCTAGTCCTTAATTTCTAAAATATATTTTAATCAAGTCATACTTAATGAAATCATTATAGTTTAATTTATGACTAATGGTTCTTAATGTGTGTGACCTATTAGGTTCCTAATATGTTGGTCCAAAAATAAATTCTAATTCTAATTAAATAGAATTAAATAAATTAAATAATTTAATTTATTATCAATTCAACAATTGATTAATTTATATTTGAAAATCAGGTGCATCATATAGTAACATGTCATGATCCTCTAAATATTAGAAAAGTCATTAGTGGTTTGATTTAACCTTTCAGTGACCAGTTTCTCAGTGTAATTAATATATTTTTAACAATATTCTGATTTAACATTAAAGTATGAAGTATGTTTGTCATGTTAAATTATGTGCTCCATATAATAGTCATTGATTGTTTGAATAAGATTTGAAACTCTTTTTAAATATCATTCCATCTTAGCCAAGGATTTCTCAATCAGTACTATTTGAAAATACATGGAACATTTTCTCTAATTCACATAGGGTCATGAATCCTCTATTGATAACTCTAGTACCTTCATATAGTTCATGTTATACCCAATATCTGCCCAATAGTTATATCGATTAAGATAACATGTAACGGGATCAAATTATAACATTCTCTATATAAGTTAACTTAGTGATCTTAAGTCTAATGATCACTTACACAACCGTCACATCAGTTTTTCCATAGGCATGAGTGATCTCTCCATATAGAATTTTCATGCGGGTCAGTTCAGTGTACTTGTCTTATAATAAGCACTTATATATTAGTTTTAGGTATCCCTTATACTTCAACTTATAAGAACAACTTCTTCCTTTCATAAAAGAAATGACATAATGTGTACCAATCTCTACAGCTCTAATAAATATTCGGTATTTAAGAGAGCATCAACCAAGAACATTTTAGGAACAATGCTTTGATGCAATTGGAATCCTACAATTATAACAACTTCATAATTTTCTTTGCAAAGAATTTTTATCACATGGACTTTATCTTTACTCTAAATTCATAAATCAAATATTAGATTCATTAATCTAATATTATATGAATATTAAAGATAAATTAAGTTTTTATTAATAATAAATATGTATTTATATGAATATAATAATGTTATGTGTAACCAACCAATTGGCTACAGAACATATTAAATTAACAATCTTTCACTTGCACTAAAACCAATCACTCATATATCTAATACCATATTGTTACATATAGTATTAATGCTTCTGCATGGATAGTGATTTAGTAAAAGGATCTTCTAGATTCTTTTTGGTAGATACTTACTCTATCTTTACATCTTTTATTTCATTGATTTATCAAATCAAATGTAATTTCTTAAGTACTTGTTTAGATCATTGATGAGACCTTGATTTCTTTGCTTATGCAATGACTCCATTATTATCATAATACAGGGCATTAACCACTTTTGAATGAACAATGTTGGGTAAAAAAAGGTTATATTTTCACCCACATTTAATTTTAATCCCTTTATTTTTTACTTTTTGCAAACAAAAAAATCTAATTATTGTCACAAAACCGAGCATTAACCTAATATTGGGATTGAGACTGTGATAACCAAAGTTGCAAAAAAAAAAATTAAAAAACAAAATCATTATCACAATCCACGTTGTTTCCACTTAAAATCCACAATGATTATGTTGACTTTTAGTTTTTTTTTTTAGGAACACACATTCATACAAATGTTTATACAAGTAATGAAAATCATCACTCAACCAACCTTACCAACCTTCTCTTTTAACAATAAAACAATTTTAGTAAGATGTTAGAAGGTATAATTTTTTTTTTTAGCTTTCTTTTATAATGCCTTCACATTACTTTCAGCTAGTTTTCTTTTATTACATACTTATCAAAACTTGTTTGGCATTTAAGTTGTCACCCTCAACATAAATGAGACCTCTAAACTTAAAAAAAAAATATGAAAAACAGAGTCGTCATCTAATTATTTAAAGAGACTAAGAGTCCTAAAATATGTGTTGGTTTTAGAGATACGAGTAAAGATTTGGTTTTGCTTAAGAGAAGATAAAAATCACCACTCCATCAACCTTTCCAAGGAAAGATTATCTCAACTATTTGTCTTCCTAAATTCATACCATTAACTATCTAAGTTATTTTCTAAGCTTATTTGCAAGTCATTTATTATTAGTGGATGTTTGTCTAGTTAGCATTGGACCCTAAATCATTAGTCTTGCAATTCAATGGTTTTTTTTCGTTTTTAGATTCAATATTTTTTTATATTTATTGACCCTTCTTATTATTATTAATATTATTATTATTCTACAAAAATAAGAGTTGAACATAATACTATGTTCGACCCACGTTGGTCTCTCTTTAGAGGAGACTCGTTGACTTATTATTTGACCTCGTTTTCAGGTAAAAGCATTGTGTTAGGCCTACATCAATTTTTAAAATTAGAAGAAACATCAACCTAACTATTAAAATCTAAGCTTAATCAAAACATAACGCTAACTTAATGAAAACTTGTCACCTTATTTTTAAAAAATCCTCTTGAGGTTGAAAATGTCATGCTAGGCCTATATCGGTCACTAAAAACCAGAAGACATGTTGACCTAACTATTAAAACTCATATTTTGTTCTTGATTGCATTAAAATGGTACTTCCATATGGCCACTTCTTTCCATTCATTAATTAGCTTTTTAATTTTTAATTATTTAGTGGATTTCAACTATTTTCTCAATATTTTTTTTTAATTTTATCCCTGATTATATTAAAATGATCATTGTATGTGGCCACCTTTTCCATTCAGTCCTTAGCTTTTTAATTTTTATTTATTTAGTTAATTTCAATCATTTTCTCAATATTTATCCTCATTTTCATCGTTAATTGCATTTTTTTTCTTCCTTTTTCCCCCTTCTTCTCATAATTGTTTCTCCTTGAATTTTCTTATTAAATAATTTTCAAGATATCTGAGAGGGGTAAAATATTTAATGAGCTATTATCGATCTCAAATACAAGCATAATTATCTTTGAAAAAATTCATTTGCGCGACAAATTTGTCTTTGTTAAGATAAAATAGGGTAATAAGTTTTATGGTAATCAAAGAATAATTAATAACATTTTGTTAATTACCTCCCCAATCTACTTTGAAGAAGAAAAATAAACAGAGAGAGTAAAAGATAATTTAAAACTTACAAGTCACTAAAAATAATAAAATATCTCAAAGTAGATATTTGTTGTTAGCGTTTTTAGAGACTTCTTTTGATGATGAGCTGGTGGTCGGATAACTAAACAATGGAGTTAATTAAACAATAATTATTTTCTTCTCTTTTCAAAGAAGGAATTTATACTATGTTATGATCCCATCCTCCTGTTTTGAGACTCTTTCCAATCTTGGGTGCAAAATAATAATAGTTGCAAAATAATTAACTAGTAGGGGAGACTAAAAAAAAAAAATCATTGTAAAATTAACTTCATTGTGCCGTTTGCTTGCTCATCATCTCCAAAGAAGTCTCTGAAAAGCTAACAAAAAACATGCACACACCTACTAGCCACTAATGCTTTACCAATCCTCTACTCAAACTTCTATTTCTGCTTTTGACTAAAAGCTTGCTTGTGAAGGCAAACACAAAGTACCCTCCCCCTTCCACCAAGGAGAACACATCCACTGAGAAAAGCAAGAAAATGACTCCCACCACCATTTTTATTTGCCTCTACGACTATAGTTTAAGCCCCCCCACTACTATTTGTAGTGTACCAGAAGATACATTAATTTAACACCCAAAAAAATGTCCCTACAAAAACTTGAGATTACAGTGGATGTTATAGTGTTATACAAGCATAAACGAATAATAATAATTTAAAAAAATATATATCACACTAGGTCATGACCTCTGATGAAGCTGTTTTCTGATGAGGAACTTGAAACGGCGATCAGGCCGTTACAGTCGGACACACTGTCTTGCAAACTCAACAGGAGGTGTGAAGTGCTAAAACTCAATGTAGGCTTTGCTCTTGGAACAAGAGGGACCTCGGCTTCCCCCACAAGCATCTGGACCACACCCCTCATAGCGGGTCTAGCCATTGGGTCTGGGTGCGAACAAGCTAACCCAACCAACAGAACCCTCCTCATCTCACTCTCCTCAAACTGACCCTCAAGTCTAGCATCAGCTGCCATTAGCAATCTCCCTTCTCTGTGTAAACTCCAAACCCATTCCACCAAATTCCCATTAACCGCAACTTTTCCAACCCCACTAGTCTCTCTCTCAATGGGTCTTCTCCCACTAGCCACTTCAAGAACCACAGCTCCATAGCTAAACACATCAGTTTTCTCAGTAGCTCTTCCTGTTAAAAGATACTCGGGAGCTAAATAGCCCATTGTACCCGCAGCTACTGTTGCATCTGGCGATTTATCATGTTCAATTTGCCTTGCCAAACCAAAATCTCCTAATCTTGCGTTAAACCCCTCATCCAACATAATATTGCTGGTCTTGATATCTCTATGAATCACCTGGTTTTCACATTCTTGATGCAAATAAGCTAGAGCAGAAGCAACACCAAGTAAAACTTTACGCCTATGTGACCATGGCAAAGGCGTTCTTGCCTCAAACAACGCTTTATCAAGACTCCCATTGGGCATCAAATCATAAACTAACAATATTTCTCCTTTCTCATAACACCAACCTTGAAGCCGAACAAGATTTCGATGCCTTAGAGTCCCAATTATTGACAATTCAGATAAAAACTCATTCTTTCCTTGACTGCTATGACTACACCTCTTCACTGCCACAATTTCACCAGTCTCCAGCAATATACCCTTATAAACAGTCCCAAATGCTCCGTGACCAATAATTCTATTCGCATTGAAGCATTTGGTAGCTGATTTAAGCTCTCTGTAACTAAACTCCTTAGGCATTTTAATAACCTCTGATGCAAAAGACACTGACTTTTTCACATGCTTGAATCTTTTAGAGAAAACCCAGATAAGAACACCAGCAAAAATAACAAAAAAAGCACTAGCAGTCACCACCCCTGCAACAGCCCCTGCACCCTGCTTGCAAAGTTGATTATGACACGAATTAGACTTGTCACTCTTACCACTAACGGACTCTAAACCGCTAGGAGCCAATGTTGGTGGCGGGGACTTAACAGAACTAGCCGATGGATTCATCAAACTAGCCGTCGGAGGTGGAGGTACTGAAGAAGGTGACTCGGAACCTAAACTTGACTGAAAAGAAGAACTAAAACTCCACCATTCAATACTATGAATCTCTGTACTTCCTTGTGTAGACCCAGAAAACCCAACATACATAAAATCATTAACATACTGGTCTAAATCAAGACTAAAAGACAAAATTGGTTCTTTGGGCTTAAGATTTGAGTAGGAAACAGAAATGTTGAAGCTTTGATTAGTACCATCATAATCGATCCAAGCATTAACAAGATCACCACTTTTTAGATCAATATTAATAGCTCCTAAATCACCTATTTGTGTCGAAACCATACTATTAAGATCCAAACCCACATGGTTCCCATTAATATCTTTAAACTCCACGTCCATTAAAGTATCAAACTCGACCGCCACAAAACTGGAAGCAGCCTCAGGCCCATCGTCGACGTTGAGGAGTCCAAGGAAGCCGCCGGCAGCGCCGAGGGCGTCGGAGTCCGGAGAGAGGACAAAAGCTAGGCCACCGCCGATGGAGGAAGGGTTTAGATTAGTAACAGAAAAGGAGAAGAAAGTGGAGAAGCTAGCGATGGAGTGAGCGGATGGTTGTCGGAATCTGATGGGTTTAGAGTAGAGAACTTTGCCGGCGCCCGAATTCGGGACGGCCAGGTCACGAGTGAGACGGACGCTGCCATTGTTTAAGTGAGCGTCGCCGAGGAGTTTAAGACTGCTAAGAGTTAAAGTACCGAAGTCAAAATCAGTTGATGATGCTTTGGTTCTTAGTAGTACTAAACAGAGGAGGAGAAACAGGACAATTGGTGAAGGAACAATGTGCGAAGTTTTGTGAGAGAGAGACATTAAGACTTTAACATTATAGAACTGAGTGCTTCAGATTTATTGGAGAAGTGAGGAGGAGGAGGAGATTGAGAATTCTTCACGGGTTTTTAGTGAGAGAGAGGGAGAGATTGGAATCTAAGCAAGGAAACAAAGGAATAGTGTTGTGAGGGAATCCGAAGGAGAGGTGAAGAAGACAGGTAGTAGTGTTGGAGTGACACATAGCCATTTGTAACGGTTATTTTTTCGGTGACTAAAGAGACTTTTTTTTTTTTTTAACTATTTGATTCAGACAGTTAATTAAATTATATGGTTGCAACCAGTAGCAGAGAGGGACAGCACATTAAAAAATAAAATAAATGAGAGGTTTTCATTGTACCCTACTTTAACATAGTACTGTTTAATGAAATAGTGGGGTTTTTTCTTTCGATCAATATTTTGACAATATTATTCTTTAATATTATATTTATTTTTTCTTGAAATATTTAACTTTCATTACATGGATGATAGGTTTGACGGGTTAACTAAGTTCACCTATATTTTTTTAATTAATTTTTTTAAATTTCATCTTTTAATATTGGATTAATTGAAACTTAAGCTTCATGATTTTTTTTTCTATTAGGTTATTTCAGTCTTATGACCCGAAAATAGTGTTTAACTGATTAACCTGAGTTGACTTGGGTTGTTTGTTGTGTTCTTTTTCTTAATTGATTTTTTTTTTAATTTTATCATTTAACATTGGATCGGTTGAGAATTGAGTTTCATAATTTGTTTTGATTTACTTTTTATATGGATATTTGCATGTTTTGGCATTTTAACCCCGATTAAATCGGGTTGTTTTTTTTTCTATTTTCTCTCTAAGATATTATTTTAGTCTCATGACCTAGGTCATGGATCCTTCAACATTGGATTTTTTTTTTATTGGGTTTTCCTCATCTCATAATTCGAGTCGTGGGTTAACACAATTGACCTAGTTTTTTTCTATTTTTTTAATTGATTTTTTTTCAATTTCATCATTTAATATTGAGTTTGATTGGGAATTAGACTTCATGATTTATTTTGATTTGCTTTTTATTAGGTTATCATCGCCTCATTGATGTAGATCAGCTCACTAACACTATTGACCCATTACACGTTTCAAATGGGCCCATCACAAGGTTTAAAAAGAAGGTATTGAAATGACTGGTTATGAAAGTTTCTATTGGATCTCCTGAAAGACTTGGGGATGTTTTGGAGCATTAAAAGGAGGAATCAATAAATTTAATCCATGTGCAAAAGGAACCCAATTCACCTTTATTTAGACCATGAAGTTTCGACAACAAAGCTGCCAATTTTATATCAGTTTCCATCAACCTTGTTCTATGATGTTTCCATGTGTTTTTTGGATTCCTGACTAGTTTTGAATTTCCTATTATGTATGAGAATAATAATTGTTTCCTTTAAATTTATTATTTTTATTTTATTTTCCTTGTTAGGTGAGGAGAAAACACAGCAAAGAAAACAAAAGAATCTGAGTTGACTTAGAAAACACATGTGGTAGCAAAAAAGAGCATTAAAGGCATCATTTTTTTCCTTTTAAAAGAAGGATAAATTCAAGGCTAAGATCAAAATTCTATTCTAACTTGGAAACCAAAGGGGCGACAACTTCTTTTTTAGTTCCTAGGATTATTGACAACATTATAGGTTATAAATAAGTCTTGTCTCAGACCTACAATATTTTCTTTTCTTATTCTTTTCTCAACAGCAGAACAAAACTTAGACTTATAAGCTTTATTTTTATTTTGTCAGCTACAATCAAAGCTTGTTTGGACTTAATTAATACTTTATTTTGAGCTAGGATCCAAGGCTTGTTTGGATTAGGGTTTAAGTATATTAGTAAAGGTTTTAGGCCAGTTTTTGTAAAGAAATCAATTCAACCCACAAGGGTAGATCCATTAGGGTTAATTTCTCCCAACTTTTTAAACATATGTAAAGCCTAAATTTCAGCACCTTTGATGAATAATACTTCTGAACTTTTCAGTTTAATATGTGAGAGAGATTCTTGTATTCTTTGGTTCTTGAACGAACTGAAATTGACTTATCAAAGATTAACTGATTTTATGGCATTATTCGACTTCATTCCAATAGTGTTGGTGTCTTGGAACAGGTTTCTAATGTGTCACACTCCTATCAAGCCTCTTTTGGCTTTTAAGGATCAAATCTCAATCTTGATTGTAGGTTACGTGAATACATGATCACGAGGTTCATATCAGTTGGAGTCAGAGCAAGGCTCTAAGAATATGTCATATCCTTTTAGTATTTTTGTTTTCCTAATGTTCATTAAGTTTTTTTAATGTTTGTTTCAATCTTCTTCTTCTTCTTTGTATCTGCGACATACTAGTAAAAAAAATTAATATTTTGTTTTGTTATTGTCTCTAAACATATCAACACCATAAAAGTGAAAAAATAAAAAATAAAAGAAGAAGAGAAATTATTCAAAGCTTGTTGTTATTTTTTCATAGAAACACAACTTAGAGAGAACCCTAAGCAAACCACCTTAGAATTAATTGAAATTTTATATACTTCTTACTGGAGTGAAATTGCACTATATATATAAATTTGGGATGATTTAGATATTATTTTCTTGAGGTTTCAATTCGGAGTTTAATTCTACCATAAACTGATCATACATGGGTTTCAATACCTAGGTATAAGGGAACGACCTATAAACTGAGATTTATAGTTTGTTTGGTATCAGGATACTACATATTGAATCTCATATCATTATAATATCGTTAGGTATGGGTTTCAATTATTGTGTTTTAAAATTGAGTAACAATTAGATTTGTGTCAAGTTTCAAAACATGTTTAACTTCTGTTTGTTTCAACCAAATCAGTTTATTTCTATTATATTTTGGTTATTTAAGAATCAAATAAGTGTCTTCATTAATTTTCACTTCTGTTTTATTTCACGTCTTTGTTTTGTCCATAATTCGCACAAATTTGCATTACTACTCGCGAAATTGTAATCATAGTTGTTTTGGCTTGTTTTTAGTATATTTATTTATTCTTGAGATTCTTAAGTTTATATTCATAATTGGATTGCATTGCAAAAGCCTCTGACTTTGACTGGTTGGATTTTTAGTTTTGAAAGAACCGAAAGAAAGTTATGAGGTAAAAGGTATAGTGAGTTTATTAGAGTAAAAAGTCTTGATTTTGTGTGAAACACGAGGGGTGTGAGGATATATTTTGTTCTACTCATCAATTTTTTACAGAATTTAAAGGATGTCTGAAAACAACGAATCAACGACACTAAACGCTGAATTCGTTTTCCAAATACGAGTTATGGGCCAGCAAATTAAACTCTTAACTAAGGTGACCAAGGAGCTAAAGGATGAAATGGACTCAATGAAACATTATAATAGTGGGGTTGATCACCAAAGAAGTAATTTTAAAAGGGTTGTACAAAATGATAGAACTGATTTTAATGAGTTTGTTGATGATAACACAAATGTAGGTGATGATGACCATAAGTTTTCATCCATGGGCCAAGGAAACATGTTTGGGCCGAATAAAGCAAGAAGTAATATAAGCTTAGGACATAGTGTAGTTTTTTGTCAGGGAGAATTCCTAATATTTTGGGTATCATAATGATTCATGTAGAGATTTAAGTACCATTAAGTTGAAAATATTTGCTTTCCAAGAAAAGAATGATCTAGAAGCATATCTAGAGTGAGAAAATAAGGTTGATTGGATCTTTGACTGTCATCACTACACAAAACATAAAAAGATAAAACTCGTTGTTATTGAGTTTACAAAACATGCACTAATATAGTAGGATCAACTTGTTTTGAGCAGGAGGAGGAATGGTGAAAAACCTATTGAGTCATGGGATGACATGAAGGCCATAATGAGAAAATAATTTGTTCCTAACTTTTATTACATAGAGCTCTTTCAGAAACTACAGAGTTTATATCAGGGTTCAAAAAGTGTGGAAGATCATAAAGAGATGAAGATTGCAATGATTAGGGCTAATGTGGTTGAAGATAGGAAAGCTACTATGACTAGGTTTTTTAATGGGATGAATAAAGATATAGCTAATGTTATTGAGTTACAACACTATGTGGAGGTAGAAGATATGGTTCATATGGCTTTGAAAGTGGAGAGACAACTAAAAAAGAAATGACATGTTTGGCTAGCATTCAATTCGGGTTTTTCATCATCTTAGAAGCCGAATTTGAGGAGAGAAGGGGCTGCCTAACCAAAATCTTTTGTCCATGCCAAAGCCGAACCACCTAAAGCTAAGGTTGAAACCTCTATGGGGTTCAAAGGTAAATCTAACACCCAACCTAAATATACTCGTTATGTTAAATGTTTTAGGTGTTAAGAGCTTGGACATTACACTTCCTAGTCAACCAGGTCACATTAGATCAACTACCACATGGTTTAAATTTTTATTCTTCACTAGAAAGAAAACATTAGTAGCATTAAAAAAAATTTTACGTTCAAGAAAAATCTAACCCGACCCACAGTGTAGTGTGAGTCAATAATTGAGTTTTATCTAAAACAAAGTATTAAATTGGTGTTTTTTTTTAATAATTTTGATGTATTGATGTCAAAAATAAAAATAAAAAATAAAAAATTATTTTAATGTATTTTCAAGTAAAAAATATTTTTGAAAAGTATCATATACCACAATAACAAACAGATTTCTTAATGTTAAATTGTATATGCTAATTAGAATAAAGAAAGATAAGAAAAGAATAAATAATTTTTAAGAGATTGGTCCAAAGTATGCTTTGCATCAATGATACAAGTAAAAGACTTTAACAAAGGAAAAGAAAAAAAAGAGAGAGGGAGAGGGAGAATAGTAAAACTGAAAAGAGATTAAAAAGAGAACAATGGCATAGAGAAATTGAAATAGAGTTGTCCTCAAGGCCTTTAGTTAAAACTGAGTTGCTTTAGCAGAACATGACTATATTTTTGTCTTGAACGGAAGCTTAATTTCTTTTGAAAATCAACACGAATGGTATCTTTTTGTTGTTATAAATACATCATGCAAATACAAATAATCAATCTAAAAAGAAGAGAAATTAAAGATAAATTATAATATTCATTTTAAAGTATTATGAAATTATAAAAACAATTGAGAAGATTAATTAATGAAAAAATAGAGAGCGGGGATATTAATAAAGAAAAGAAGAAGAAAGGTCAGTCTACGCATCCGGCCAAAAAATATAATTCAGGTGCACCTAGATTTGTTAAAATTGTTTTTCAAAAGAAAATGAGTAGACAACATTTCATTCACTCAAGCTTTTTTTTTAAATGGAATGAAAGACGAGTCATCTACTTAAGTAAGTATTGTAGTAGCTGTTGTGGTTGTGGTTTGAAAAAAGTTATTTTATAAAAAGTACTTTTAGTTGAGGTTGGTTTGGAAAAATATATGTTTGGTTAAAATTGTGGTTGAAATTGAGGTTGAACAAAAAATAATTTAATGTGTTTGGTTAAAAAAATGTTTTTCAAATTGAGGTTATAAAATAATTAAAATGTATATGTCTTAATATTGATGGTTTTTAATTTAAATATTGTAGATTTAACTACTATTATTACATCATGAAATAAATAATATTGATATTAAATATTTTTTATTATTTCATTAAACTATATGCAATTTCATCACGTACGAAATCTATCCAACAAGGACTACATTTTACATGGTTTCTTAAGCGCGCAACAACATCAGGTAAAAATATCATCAAGAACAAAATTGGGATTGCAATTAAATTCTGCAAATGCTACGTCATCAAACGATCTCCTTCTAGTTTTTCGAATAAAACACAATTAAAACACATTAAAAATAAAAAAATTTAATTCAATTTTTTTAAACACTAGTTTTTCGAATAAAACACAATTAAAAATAAAAAATTAATTTTTTTTATTTTAATGGGTCGGACCCGGTTCAATGCATTTAGCTCTGGACCGTAATGTTAAATACTAGTTTTTCGAATAAAATACAATTAAAAATAAAAAATAAATTTTATTTTTTTTATTTACTAGGTTGGACCCGGTTCAATGCATTTAGCTCTGGATCGTAATGTTAAACACTAATTTTTTGAATAAAATACAATTACAAAAATAAAAAATATATATTTTTTATTTTACTGGGTCGGACCCGGTTCAATGCATTTAATTTTGGACCGGACCCGATCCGGTCTGGCCGGAACAATGGAGATTCTCCACGGCAGAAGAAAGGAAAATAAGCAACACTATTGCTTGGCAGCTGCCTTCTCCAACTTTTGTTAAACCACAGGTTTGGCCACAAGAATTGATGGGTCCCACCAAAATAAAAGTGGGTTTGAAACATAACCAAACATAAAAAACTGCTGCTGGTTATAACCTCGAGTGCAGCCGCATTACCAAACGGCACCTTTGATAGAAGATATGTCATTAATTAGTACATTTTTCAATCATCTCTGATGATTGAAACAAAGTTTTTGAATTTCAAAATCTAAATTTTAATATATTTTCACCTAAAAATACATCAAAAAAACATTCAAAAACTCTAATAAATACATTTTTAGCTCTAAAAAAACTCTAATTAGTGTAATAAAAATAAAAAATCAAACTGAGAAAAAAACATCGCGACCCTAATCTACCTTTTCTAGCATGTTTAAAGGAAAAAAAATTATCTCCATTGAACTTCTTTTTATGAGACAAACTGATTGACACTAAGATCAACTTTTGTGATCGGAATGTGACTACCCAAAACTTTATCTCTTCTCCCTCAATATTCAGAGACTAAAACATGACAAAAATAAAATTTAGTATTAAAGTATAAAATCCTTAAACATCAAGAATTAAACATGTATAAATTTCCTCTCCTTTTTAACCATGAAAATGAATTAAAGGGCTATGTATTTTATATGTGTATTAATTTTGGTCCTTGTGCATCCAAATTTTTTAACTGTAACCTAAAATTTTATTTTATAATAACGATATTTAATTTATTTTAGGAATATTCTTAGACACTTCACAATGTAACAATGTATAAGAACATGCAAAATGAAACAAATCATAACACATAAAACAATATCAATATAACTTGCAATGATGAAATTGCAAAGAACTTTATTTTGATTACCGTATTGGAAAACAATTTAGGGGCCTTAAAGGGAAAAGAGCATAAAAAATGCATAGTCTCTACAATGCAATCTACAATGTTTTGTGTATTAGTGAACAGTACTGAATAACTATGGCTAGAACACCCAAATTTGGGAGCGCGTTCATACCCACAGCTAGAGTACGCGTGCGTTGCGAGAATATGCATTTCTTTCACGTCAACTCAAAAACGAAGATAACTAGTAAAAAAAATAAAAATAAAATTAAGGATTGCTGTGCCTGTACGTGACTTTGTGGAATAAAAAGGTTAATTTAACGGTCCCAGGCAAGGGAGGGGCCTTCAGACAGAGGGTGCCATATATATACACGATCCAAACCACGTCACGTGAGATCATGAGACTGCGTGGATTCGAGAGTTTTTCAACTTACGAGTTTGACCTCTTGTGTATGATTGCGCTGAACATGGCACCATTCTGTACCGAACGCACCAATGTCCGGTGTGTTCCGTATTGTTTTTTTTTAAGTGATTTTTATTTTAAAATATATTAATTTTTTTATTTTTTAATATTTATTTTTAATATTAATATTTTAAGAAAATTTAAAAATATAAAAAATAATTCAAAATTAAAATTCTTTAAAAATGCGGTTGGATTATAATGTCAAACATCACTAAAGGATAGTGTTTGAGATTGTGGTAGCGGTTGCGGTTTAAAATATTTTTCACTTAAAAATATATTAAAAAAATATTTTTTTATTTTAAAAAATTTATTTTTGATATCAACATATCAAAACGATCTAAAAACATATAAAAATATAATTTTTAGCAAAAACAAAAATTCAAAATTTGAAAGAACGCGGTTTGCACCGTGTTCCCAAATAGACTTTATGTCTTAGGTGGTGTTTAGCATTGTGGTCCAACTAGACTTTTGAAGATTTTAGAAAATTTTTGAAAATTTTTTAGCTTTAAATTAGTTTTTTTAAGATGTCAATTTTTTTTTTAAGATAAAAAATTATTTGAAAATATCACAGATGAATGGTATTAATTGAAATATAAATTTAAAAATTATTTTAAAAAAACATATTAAAAGAAAGGTATCAATAAAAAAAGTGAAACTAAAAAAAATAATAGTCTTAGTGTTGTGACTTAACTTATTAAACCTATGATTCAAGTCATGCACTCAAAAAAGTTAAATAATATTTCTTCTCTTTATATATATATATATATATATATATAATTGTCAAAAGACATAACGGCTATTAATCTAAATATAAATAAAAAAATAATTTTAGAAAAAAAAAATGAAAAAAGCATTGATGTTCCAAAAAACAAGAAAAAAAAAACAAGAAAACTAGATATTGTTGGGTCTGACAAGTTAGGCCAAGTCAGCCTAGCCCATTCATTAGCACAATGAATTGCCTTTTTCTTATGTTGCATTTGTTGTCTGCCCTATTTTTTATTGAATAAATTTTTAAAAATATTAGACAATGCGTCGTCTGCTTTTTATATAATCCGACAATTTTGGTGATTGAAAAATCGAGCCAGAAGGTTTTTTTGACTTAAAAACTTGTTTTTTTTAATTTTTTTGATCCAAAACACCTAGAAAACACCTTAGAAGCCATGATAAACTTATCCATGGCCTCTAAAAACCCAAAAACTCGTCCCAAAACTCAAAATCAACCGAAATAAAAAATCTTCCTAGGCTCATATATGTTTTTTTTAGACAATTTCAAGGTAAACAAATCACTTAATATGAACTCCCTTCATCAAATGACACAATTTGACACAAAGTTTGAGTTCTTTGGTGGCCTAAATCAACGTCAGTGATATTTTTTCTATTTATATTGGAACCCGGTGACCTCTCTCTTCTCTCTCAAATTAATAACTAAAAAATAACAAAAATAAATTTTTATACCAAAATAAAATTAATAAAATATTAAGATATCGAGCATTTATAGTTTCTAAAATATGAGAACCAAATTAAACCTTTTGTGTTAACTTGAAATCATCATCTATTTATTGTGTCTTTTCTATTTTGATTTTTGATTTTTTAATTTTATCATTACCCAACAAATTTTATATATTTCTCCTTTAATTTGATTAAAAAAAATGCAATTGTATATATATATATTTTTAAAATCAGATTAAAAGAACAAAATTTTATATAGTACATCGTCAATCACACGAGGATAAACAACGCAATATAAGAGTGGAAAAACCAACTACTTCTAGTTTTCTACTTAATTGCATGTTGGAATGAAATTGGTGGATCTAGATGGGATCCCGGCCATTGTTAGGTGGACATGCATGGGACATCTAATCATTACCTTTTCCACCTATCATATCATCCGACTGTTCAGGAAGAGGGACGGGAGTGGTAGTCTGAGTGCAGTTTACTGTCGTGAGAATTGCTTCCATTACAAGCAAGAGATTTTATTGGATAGGATATTACATCAATGCTGGATTGAACATAGAAGTACATGTGCTTATTTCACCTCAGCCAAACACCGTGTTTGGAAGTGTAGTTTGGAAGTGTTCACAAATCCAAAATGTCAAGAGTTCAATTATACTTTCTTGAATCACATTGTTTCAAGTCTGGCTTGGTAGCGCAAGCTTAACCTAACCAGGAGCTTGAATGATATTCTTCCACGTTCGTTTAAAGTAAGAAATTCTCATGGTTTGATGTTGTGACAAAATTCATACCATACACACCAATATTTTGGTGATGGAACAAAGATTTGTTAGTGTTTTCTTAAAAAATATTTTTAATTTGCCCAAATGAATTTTGAAAATATATTTTGAACCTAAACCATGATCACATATCCATCAAGTCTTAGGATCCATTTCCAGCACCTCTTGAGCTCGGGTGGGCATCGAGTACTAGGGGTGAGCAAAAAAATCAAAAAATCGAGAAAACTAAAAAACAATAACCGAAAAAACTGAACCGTGAAGAAAAACCGATTAAAATTTTAAAAAAACCGGCTGGTTTGGTTTTGGTTTTATAAGCCTAAAACCGAAAAAACCGAACCGAATCCAAACAAAAAAAACAGAGTCAAACCGGAAAAAAACCGAGTCAAACCGACCCAACAAAAAAAATTGAGCCAAACAGGAAAAAACCAAGCCAAAACCGAGCCAAACTGGTTTGAACCGGTTTTGTCCTAAAAAACCGACCGGACCGAACCAAAACCGGTCAATTTGAACCGGTTTCGGTTTTTTTTTTATAAAAATTTTGATTTAATTATAAAAACCAAATCAAATCGAAAATAATCACCCTACCGAACATCCAATGAAATACAACAGCATGCTCAAGTTCAGGTGTTGAGCCCACGCCCAGCACCCCTTTGGCTCATGTGTGGAGCCTAATTCCAAGCGCGCTGGTCATGCTCCCAATATTTTGATAGCTAGATGAGGAACCCCAAAACGTACTCTGCTAGAGAAAGGTCAGAATAAAAGCGAAAGGAGCAGGACCACATGCAAAAATAACAAATCCAAACGGTCCAATTCATTACTCAATAGAAGAAAAAAAGTAACGAAACTATGACTCCGAGAGATATAGTTCAATTAGTTAGATCATAAATTTGCTCTTCAGAGATCACTAGTTCGAATCCTATAAATTTTAGAGTCATTAGAAACTTACATTGTCGTTAACTTCAGTGTCCGTAAAATTAGTCGAGATACGTGCAAACTAGCTCCAATATCTATGGTAATTTTTTTTTTTTTAAAAGTAACAAAACTATTATTTATTAGGTAGAATTAGATAAGGCAATGGGGTATATTGCACATTAAATGTCTTTGTTTGTTTACAAGGATTGCTTCTTTGCCAAGGATACTGAATCTTCAACTACTACCCATAATTGTCCAAAACGGACAAGGTTTTCTCATATCACGAATTATATTCTTTTAGAAAGGTCGTTCCTTACCCTTTACTACTGGGGGAATAGGCAAATAGCTTAGCATATACTACTTGGTTATTATTTTTGTACTCAACAACAACCCTCAAAGAAATAATTCCAAATTTAAATCTCGTCAAACTTTTTTTTTAATTAATATAGATGTTCTGATCAGTTTATGTGCATCTCGACTAATCTCATGGGTCCTGCCATGTAAGCCTCTAATGACCCTGAGAGGGCTCGAACTCGTAATCATTAAAAAACAAATCTAATATCTGACTAATTGAGCTACCTCTCGGGATTACATGCAAATCAACTTAATGAAAGTGTAATAAAATTAGTTATGTTCAATAAACAGTGCAATTAACATGAACAGTGCATAGTGATGCACTGTTTATGTGAACAGTGCAAGAGAATTGCACTGTTCACTTGCACTGCGTGGATATTTTTTTTTTAGTGTGTTAATTTTTTTTTAATGTGTTAATTTTTTTAATATTTTTTTTTAAAAAAACTAGTTTAGAGTGAATTTTATACATGATAATATTTTATCTAATTTTATTACACGCTAAAAAATTATGAAAACTGTTGTTCTTATCGGATGTATTTCGTACGTAATTGAATTATAGATAGTTTCATGGAATAATAAAAAAATATTTTATATAAAGTATGATTTATTTCATGACATAATGACAATAGTTAAATCTATAATATTTAAATTAAAAATCATCAATATTAATATATATTTCTTTAAATTATTTTATAACCTCAATTTTAAAAGAATTTTTAATCAAACACATTAAATTATTTTTTCTTCAACCTCAATTTCAACCACAATTTTAACCAAACATCTATTTTTTCAAACCAACCTCAACTAAAAGTACTTTTTATAAAATAATTTTTTTTAAATCACAACCACAACAGCTACCGCAATATCAAAAACACTCTAAGTCATGTATACTAACACAAGTGACATGGCATAAGGATGGTTGCGTTTGCGTCTACGTTCTCCAAAACCTTTCAATTTAGCAACCTGAAGCAAAGCATGGGCCGTGAATATTACTTGTCCATTGTCATTTTGGATTATTGGGCCTCGATATTTGATATTCATATAAAACGCAGATTTTCCAAGTGACATAATATTTTAGAAGCATTTCATTTCCACAAAGGGCCTAGGTACGCCCAAAAACATACGCAAGCTCTTCAAGCTTTGTGACTTTTTCTTATTATCCCATCACAATTCACAAGCATATACATCGCTTGTATGAAGAAATTGCAAGTTGCTATTTAATTAACCAGGGACATTTGTTTCTAGCAATTTGCTAATTGCTATTAACATAGCGGCAATCCTTCCTTATCTCTCCTTGGTTACCAGTAAGTGGATTGTTCTCTGACAACAACACCACAGCCCTTGAAAATTGGTCATGGAAGTAGCCATTATCAGCAGCCATCTTCTCAACGTATGGAGACGTAAGTGGATCAGAAGTCAATTGTTGATCCACCATGAGAAGTCCCTTGTGGCCCAATAAGTTTTTGTAGTAGTAATTATCAAGGATCATTGGTGTTTCACGATCATTTCTTGCATATAGAACTGCCTGTGGATCGGGATCTGGGGTCGGACACCGGCCTTTAAGGTACTCAGCATAATCAGGGTCCATAGTTGGATCAACTGTAGGGTAGATCCTGTGTACTAGATTCACGCAGTGAACTCGGCCAACAGAGTGACTTCCTGGAACAAGAAAAGAACAAATGAGGCTACCAAAAAACAAAAACAAAAATCACAGAATTAGGTTTGTATTTGTTAGAAGTGAGAATTATCTGGTAATCCGTACCTAAAAGAGCAACTGTTCCTTCAACGTCAACGCCAATGGATTGAAAGCGGGAAAGTACCAACGAAATGCTATCATTGTGATTAGGGATGAAGTCTTCGACCACTGCTCCATAGCTTTCGGTGCTGTCACTCCGCCCTGTTTTCATCTCGACCCTCGGTCCTCCTAACTGTAATCACATTTCAAAATTAAATCTCTTAGATTCCCAGTTTTGCTCTTCATAGTACTTTGATTTCTACTAGTATAAATGTACACACGTACCATGACAATGCCGTCTCTAGCTGAAAGAGCAACAATATCAGCACAAGAGACTGTCACAGGGCATTCACTCTCCAGGGCCGCTTTTATGGTGTTTACGTACTTAAAATTCCTCATTCCAAGGCTCCTTTGCGATGCTTTCTCTGATTCAATTCCATTCACGGTCTCCAGCAAGAGTGACGCATCGCATGACTACAAGGGCAAACAAGCAGTTAATTACCTCATAATTAGTACTAGCTAGCCTATTAATTATGTTAATTAAGTCCAACATGGTGATGATATATGGTTAGAGTACCTTGACTATGCAATCATGGAAGAGATTCCTGACCCATGAAACAGCTGTGTTTCCATGTTTATTGTACAGCTTAATGACTTGTTCTTTGATGATCTCTTCAGCTCTTGGGCAGCTTTGCGCGTAGTAATTGAATTGGAGCTCACTTTTACCTGAGATTAGAATCAATAAAACACTTGTTTTAATCAGCACTTCCGAATCTATACGTGAGATGTGTCGGAAGTACACTGCGTTAACAAAAATGCTTCTCTAGAGCTAAATATTGCTGTGTACACACTTTTACAGCATGCCTTGACAATTATAATACTAGCCAGGGAACTAGTAAAGATTATTTGGTGTCGCTTAAAATAAGTTAATCTTGGTTACGTAGGTTCAAAGTCTAACGTCTAACGAAAAGAAAGTTGGTAGTGGTAATAGCTTAAAAACATGACCCACACGGCAGTTGGTTCACAAATCCACTGCGACTGGCTTACACTGAAGTCTTCCATGGGACATCATAGAAACAAGATTAAAATGTAGAAATGAAAGAAGATAAAATCAATTACCAGAATAAAATTGCAAGAGTAAGGGCAATAAAAGAAAGATCAAGGTGGAGCTGCAAAAGTGCGTCCTGATGTTACTACTTGCCATCTCTTTTCGGCTTAAAGGGAGCTCCTAAATTGATTTCGTGTGTTCAACTGAGGAAGTGTCCTTCTCTTATATAGAATAGCTTCACAAGTGCGCAAGATAGGATTTCAAGCCTCTACCAGGCCTGAGCATCTCCACCAAGCCACTTTCTTTGACCTTTCCGCCATTTCCTCCCCACGCCTGTGAACCCACTTGAACCACTGTTCTTCGATTATATTATATAAACAAGACAATTAGGAGTACATTATTATTATCACTATTAAAGTTTCTATTTCTAGAAGAGAAAGGGGTATCGTATACATCTTGTATTGGATCGGATAACCGTTGAATTCTGGCAAATATATAATTTGCTGCCTAGCTAGCTATAATTATAGACAAGCACCATGGGCCACGTGCATTGGCTTAATCGATTCAGATTTAAAATTGCAAGACAACTAATGTGGCTTGGACTTGATAGATCTTCAATATTTATACCTGCAAATCGGTAGATTGAAGTAATTGTGTATTCTACGTTGCGAATGAGTATTCAAAGACTTGGGTTTACTGCATAGAGTAATATGTGGAAGAAAGCAGATCAAGCCGGGACAAGAGAAATTAATTCGAGACATTTTCTGTATTATACATGTCTTTCCATGATATCTACGAGAGGATGTTTGAATCTCTTCACCAAAATAGCTCTCAAGTGATTAATTAATGGAATATCACAACGCTGAAGTTTAAGTTCTTCAAATTAATTTATTTTTTATATTATTTTAATGTATTACTATTAAAAATAAATTTTAAAAATTAAAAAACATTATTTTAATATATATTCAGACCACAATAACAAATATAATTAATTTTATAGCCGCCCATCCCGACGGCAACCCGTAGCATAAAAGGTTGGAACCTGGAGGGTAGAGCACTACAATCCATTGTGCTCTTCTTGGATTTTTCCTTGCTTTTAAGCAATGAAATGTCTTGATCAGATCCCAAATTAATCTTAAAATGAATATTAACCTCTCAATATGGAGTGCCACGTCACCCCTCTTTGATCCCATCTAGGTGGAACTAATTAGAGGGACAAAGATTCGTGGCTGATGGATGGGCTTGTATTAACCACAACTTCTCAATCTTTGCGAGAGATGAAAATTAATGTGAAAAAGAAAATCGGTGGTTCATGGATGTGGTAATCATTCGTTGTGGTTGGTGACTTGGTGGTGTTTTATTAATTTAATTAATCTATTTCTATGATACCGGCAGATATATATATATATATATATATATATATATATATATATATATATATATATATATATATATATATAACCAATTTAAATCATATCTTCATGAAAATATATTTTTTATAAGCATTTGGAAATGTCATTCACTCACTTGCTACACGAATATGGAATTATCGTCATTTCCAACTAAACATGAATCATAAATTATTATTATTTTTAATGTATCATTTTCATATTGATGATTTATTTTACATTGGATCGAGAAAAAAGTTATATATTTTCTTATTAAAATTTAAAAATAAGTAATCAATTATCTAATTCAAAGATATTTGTTACCATTAAAATTTAAAAATAAGTTATCAATTATATATAAGACGCGAGAGAAATCTCTTTAAACTAAGTTTTATTTGTTAGATAAAACTTATGAAGGATAACACTTTAATTTAAAAAGTAAGAGATGTTAGAGAATTATATAAATTATATATTATAGCATCACCTAATAGTTTTAACTTTTGAGTGAGATGATTCTTTAACATGGTATCAGAGCCTTGTTGATCAAGCGGTCACGAGTTTAAATCACACCACCATCATTTTATTTGATAAAAATTAAACATAAGATAGTGTAGACCTATGCAAGTTTCAAGCCCAAAGAGCTTTCATTTGAAGAAGTGTGTTAGAGAAATATATAAATCATATCTTAGAGCCTCACCGTAAGAACTAATTCAACCTAATAACTTAAAGTTGTAGGTATGATGGTGCATTGATATGGTATCAAAGCTATATTGACTAAGTGGTCACAAGTTTGAGTCATACCACCCCTATTATATTTGATAAAAATTAAATATAAGGTGGTGTGAGCTTGTGCAAGTTTCGAACCAAAAAAGCTTTCACTTGAAGGAGTGTATTAGAGATTAAATGTGAAAGGAATATTTTGTATAGTATAAATAAGTGATTAAACACACACACACACACACAGGGAGGCCATAACCAAAATAATAACCTAAAAGAGGGGCCATAACCATAGTTTTAAAACCTGGTCCGGCAGGTCGACCCGGGGTTGGAACTGGGCTTGGTTGAAGAAAAAACAGAGGAAGGAAAAACCCGGTGTGACTCGGCAAGACCCGGTCAAAAACCCGGTCACAACCCGTTGACTTTTGTTTTTTTGTTTTTAGTAAAATAACATCGTTTTGATTTAAAAAAACATTGACCCGGGCGACCCGGTGACCCGGTCAAAACCAGGAACCCGGGCCTTGGACCGAGCCGGGTCTAAAAACTATGGCCATAACCAATATAATAACCTATGAGAGGGGATAAAAAAATTCACCAGTAAAAAGGTGAGCTACTTTCTTATAAAAAAACCTTAACAAATCTATAATTCCTTTTGTTTTGACATTAGCTACCAACCATACATAAAATAAAGTAAAAAACACTAATCTTCACCAATCTCTCTCATGTTGAGCACATCATCTTCTACCAATTTATATACATTAAAAAAAACTCATTAGCTACTCTCACTTTTTCTCAGCCCAAAGCAAAAAACACCCAATTGTCCATCTCTTTTCCTCACTACCCGATATACCACACCACATCCTCTAGCACAACAACCTTTCCATCCCCACGCTAGCAACCATTTTATTTTTCTCTCATCATAAAAAATGAAAGTCTCTCTCTCCACCGTGAGAAAACCCAAACCGAGACCCATTTCCTTCACTTCTTTGGCCCTCTTGACGCTAGCCACAAATCCTTTCATTTCTCCTTTCACCATCATAGCAACCCAAAAAACTATAAACTAGCATAACAACCCTTTTCACTAGCATAATCGCCACAAGCCACTAATTACCAACCACAAGGAATTAACCCTAAATCACTGAAATGAAACCAACATATACATACCAATTTTCTTCTTCCTTACAGCCATAAACACTCATCCATCATTAACCATCCAATCAGCCACCATGCTTAGCTCCCTTAAACTAGCCCTCAAACCTATAAAAAAAAATATCAAGACCAATAACTCCCTTTCATTTCTTTTTTTTTTTGGGCTGAATTCAACCTTTACATCTTTAATCCACGATGTTGCACCATTATCAACCCAATGACATGGTAGAATTAACTACAAAAAAGAGAGAGAGAAGATAAGGAAAGAGAAGCACATCTGAGAGAGAAGGAAGAAAACAAACTATTGAACTTAAAAATCTATGTCTGTATGATTTTTTTGTTTCGTAGGTAACAATGGCCTTCACCTCAACATAGGAAGAAAAGGGGGCAAAAATAGTTTTAGATCCATCAACTTTTTGTCCTCACTAGCGACGGTATGTGAGCTCACGTGCCACCATAGTTTAGGGTCTTCCAGCATTGTTCTCGAGTTTCCAGTAACCTCTCTAATTTATTTCCAACATACAGAAGGTCCATTTTAGAATTTGGATGATGTATAATGTGTGTTTTAATTATTATTGAATTATTATGATTTGTAAAAAATATGATTGTTGGGTGTGTGAGTAAAATAGTGAAAACAAAGATGTGTGGGTGTGTTTTTGTATTTTTCAAGGTTGTTAAAATCGCGATTTTAACACGGCACGGAAAATACAAAACAAACTCGGATTGTAAAATCGTAAGGAATTTTAAAATACATTAAAAAAAAATTCATGCTTCAAATAAAAATTCATACATAGTTCAAGCAACTTAAAATACATACTTCAAATAAAAATTCATACATAGTTTAAGCCTTCAAATAAAAATTCATACATAGTTCAAGCATCTTAAAATACATGGTTCAAATAAAAATTCATACATAATTTAAATAACTTTTTATTAGCTAATAATTAACAAACTTAAAATAAACAATCTGCTGGTGTGTCATGTAAACTAAAACCAGCTTCATTGCCTTCATCTTCCCCATATTCCTCAGGCATTCATCAATATCATTAGCATCAAGAGGATTATTAGTGTCACTACTAGTACCAACACCAATATTATGAACATTAGTGCTACTACTAGTACCAACACCAATATCATCAATTTGAATCTCCAAATCATCTTCAGTACCATGACTCTCCATTTCAGCATCATTAGGAATTTCTTCTTCATCACTTTCATCTTCATTACCATTTTGTCTTCGTGTTGCACTGTCAATAGCACCAAGCAAATCAAAGTTTGAATGTTTTTCTCCCTCGGTTATCCAATCATCATCAGATGAAAGATCATCTTCTACATTAAAATCATCAGCTTGCTTTTTGACTTGGTTATCATTCAATTTCATATTGCACATTACAAATACCAAGTCATTTATTTTTTTTCTGGTGCAAACGATTTCTTCGTTTTGTATGAACCTAAATAAACAATTCAAATTTATAAGATTTTTATCAAATATTTCAACATTTAAAATAATAAAAAAAAAACTCACCATTTCAAATGCACTCCAATTACGCTCACATCCAAATGAAGTACAAGTCAAACTTAGAACTTGGATTGCAAACCTTTGTAATTCTAGACATTCATCCCCATAAGAATCCCACCATTGAGCTAGAGTTTTTTTTTATCTCTTGCTGTCTTGACAGCGTCAATGCCAAACAACCATTTTGCATCCTTGAATGATTCAAGTTGTAAGTCAATTTTGCACCTTTCACTTGCATTAGGCACCATCCTTTCTAAGCATTGATATAATTCAATTTTAATGTTGGCATTAACCTTAAAATTGGGATTATAATGATAATGATGATTCAAATAATAAGCTGCTGCATGTAAGGGTCTATGAAGTTGAAGTTCCCATCTTGCATCAACAATATTCCATTTAGGTATATAACTATATATAAAAAAACAATAAAAATATCATTACAATCTAGGAATATCACAATTGGAAAACATTCATATTAATAGATGACAACATTTGAAATAAAAATTAGCAAGATATATACCTTTTTTTCACAGAACCAAAATTCACTTGTATCTTTTCTTTTGCTTCGTTCATTACTTTATATATAAAACTCATAGCTGGTTTCTCATCTGAATCAACTAATCAAAAAACTTTAATTAGAGGATACACTGCCTTAATACAGATAGTGACATCATGCCAAAACCTGCTATCCAAACCACAATTTTGAATTCGTTTCCCTTCTTCTATTCTTGCAAACCTATATGAACTCTACTATTTGGAAGTAAACATAGTCATCAGCTGCATTTTATGATCATTCAAACATCCTAGAGTCAAATATGTAGTAGCAAACCGAGTGGCAGCAGACCTAATCAAATCCCTTCCTTTCGTAAAGTGCCTTAGCATGGAAATAAGAATGGTTCTTGAATAAATAAATGAGGTGATTCTCCTCCCCTTAGCAATAGTTACTTGATGAACCTCTAACTTCTTCTCAAAATCTTTTAATATCAAGTCAATACAATGGGCAGCACATGGTGTCCAAAACAAACTCTTTCTTTTTTCCATCAATAATTGTCCCGCTGCCTTATATTTGCAGCATTATCGGTGACTACTTGGACAACATTTTCCTCTCAAATCCTCTCCACAATGGCATCTAACATCTCAAATACCTTATCAGCAGTTTTGAACATATTAGAAGTATCCACCGATGATAAAAAACTGTCCCTTTAGGATTATTAACCAGAAAGTTACAAATACAACGTCTTTTTTATCTATCCATCCATCATACATTATTGAACAACCTGTTTTTTTCCATTCTAGCTTGTACTCCTCAAGTAATTTCATTGTTTGATCCACTTCTTGCTTCAAATACTTCTCTCTATTATCATGGTAGGATGGAGGCTTGAAACCTGGCCCATGCTTTGCAACCATTTTAAGTGCCTTAATAAACTCAGGGTTTTTTACACAATTAAATGGAATTACACTAGTGTAGAAAAACCTAGCAGTTTGTCAACATGCTTCTTCTCTAATATCTTTTTTTAGCAATTGATTTAGAGTTGTTTGTGTACTTCCACTCCCACTAGCTACTCTTTTTCCTTTGTCCTTGGAGCTAATTTCTTTTATTTCATCATCATCATCATCATTTCCACTATATTGATGGGCCTTTTTTTTTTCCTTTTTAGTTGGTTCTAGATTTTTCACTAAAACACCCAAAATCATCTGCTTAATATTTTCTGGTACTTGCTGACATGGTTCAACATCCTTACCAGTGTAAGCCAAATGCTGTTTGAAACGAAAAATACCTCAACTAATATTTTTTTGACAATACTTGCACATAACTTTTCTAGAATTCTTGTCAACATCTATACCATGTTGCCATCCCACATCAAGCCTATTACTAGAAGCATTTCTTCTACATGCCATAAGTTTAACAATTCAAGGATCAACTCAAATTAACCCTGTAATCAATCCAAATATTTTATGATTGTAATTAATTTTGATATTAAACATCCAGCTATCAAAAAAACTAATACTGAATTCAGAAACAATTTAGATATTAAACATCCAGCTATTAAAATAGAATTACCATAATACTAAATTCAAAAACTAATTAAAATCAGTAACCAAAACACTGAATCCAAAACACAGAATGACAGAATATAACATTATAACTCATGACTTACGTTTTTCTCCAAATGATTTATTTGTTGTTTGTAGTGTTTTCCTCTCTATCTCGTAAGCTCTGAAAAATAAACAAGTAAACCATTTTCAAAATCAGAACCCAGTTTTCTGTCAAACCATTATGTCAAAGTGTTTTCCTCTCTAGTTATCTACTGTGAACCAAAACACTACAAATAAATGCACAGACTTGTTTCTGCCATCTATATAACATTCAAAATCAAAACATTTTTGTTATCAAAAGTTCGAAACACTGTTATAAAAAAAAAAGCACAGAATTGTTTAATAGACTTTGTTATCAAAACAAATTCACAGACAAATTTAACAAAACAAAACACTGCTAAACAACAGTCAAACGTACTCAACTCAAGCATTCACAAACACTGTTATCAAAAAATTCACAGACTTGTTTTCGAAACCTAACCCATTAAATTCACAGACTTGTTTATTGTTATCGAAACCTAGCCCATCAAAAAATAAAAATTCAAACAGTTGTGTAAATTGTAAAATTCACAGTTCTCTACAAATTCACCGTGACTGGGATTCGGTGAGAGACCCATGACACGGGACATGGACATGTCTGCAATTTTACAAATAAATTACTCTAGACTCTAAATCATGATGCTATTTGCAGAAGGTGAAAAAAGATAAATAGAATAACTTACGATGGCTGGTGGAGACTGGATCACTGGAGAGCCGCCGCTGTTGTTGTCTGAAATCTGGATCTCATGGTGGCTGGTGAGAAAGAGGGTTGTTGGTGGTGGACCGGTGGTTGATTGTTGGAACTTGAACGGCTGAGAGAAGGAGAATAAAGATGAAGAAAGTTGTTGTTGACTTAGGGATTTTGATTTTTTCCTCTACTGTGTTGTGTGAAAGTTGATGAAGAAAGATGAAGATTAAAGAAAGAACGTGTTAATTATTTGCTTTTGTTCTGTGTGTGACTGTGTGTAGTGTGTACTGTGTAATAGCCAATAGGCCAATACACGCTTGAAACCTGGAGCTGGAGGGAACAGTGGCGCACAATTGTTATTTTCTGCCGAACGCGTAAAATCGGGTGTGAAATCGCGTTTTTGCGCGATTTTACCTGATTTTAACCCGATTTTACCCATTTCCGAGTTTTATGAACGATTTAGAACGTTTAACCTATATTGACTCATAAAATCGTACGATTTTACAAGTTGAATCGCGATTTTAACAACCTTGGTATTTTTTATTATTTTGCTTTTAGCTTATTCATGTGTTAAATAAATGGTAAAAAGAAAGGATATTTTTTTTTGAATTAATCAAATGTCTTAATTGCATATGGGAAAAAAACATATTTAACATATTTAATAAAAAAATATACTAAAAAATATGAAAGAAAAAAGGAAATAAAACCAAAAATATTTGAATTATTTAGGATTTCTTGAAAATACCAAAAAAATTTAAAAAATCATTTTATATTTTGCATGTATTATGGATTTAATAACAATATTATTAAAGCCATGAAGACTTGGTATAAATTTCAAATACACCAAACAATTAATTTGTTTATTTCTAATGTCAGGATTTATAATCTTACAAGTAAGATGTATTTTTAATATTAAAGAAGGCAAATTATGTCCATAAAAATCCTATTCTCTCTTTTCTTTCGTTCACTTTTAATATTTAAGAATTACATACTTACACATAAGATATATTCTCAATATTAAAAGAAACAAAAAATATTTTGCTTTATAATGGTTAGATTTGATTGTAAAGCCACGGTCTACTCTACTAGGGTGGATCTGCTTTTACCAATAGACAAACCAATGGTTAGAAAAACACAATAAATGCTTAGTAATAAAACAAATGAATAATGCAACTTAACTTAAATAAGGTATACTAGGGGTGATATTGTCCTCCCTATACATAATCAGTCTTCTTATCCAGACTTTGAAGACCAGTTAGGGTTCCTAGTGACCAAAATATTATGTGGCGACTCCAAACCTTTTTAAACCATAAAAAGGATAAGAATTCCTTGTTATTTCTATACCACACCAAAATGCTGATCCATATAGATGATCACCATAATATCGTACACGTGCGATAAAATGACAACTCTACCAAAGAGTTTCCAATTGACTATACTTTTTTGTTTGTATGTTTGTTGTGTTTTAATTTATTGGTTTGTGTGTATATTTCCAACATGCATTTTGTTTTTTTATATAATGCTCATGCATTTGTATATTAGATATAGAATAATGTCTCATGCATCAGGTTTCCAAATCTAGTATATCATATTTATTCAATTTACCTTTCCGCTAGCATCTCATATTTATTTGCTTTGTAAACTTACATGATTTTCATTTGAAAATTTGGAATATACACCCCAGATCCCATAAGAAACTAATGGAAAATAGGGAACGAGCCTATTAGGAGGCTAAACGTCAAAAATAGATGGAAAGCCTTAAAGGGGACGTAACAAGGCTCACTAGTCTACTTGAGTAGGAAATTAAGGAAAAATATAAAGAAGTTGCAATTACTCAACTAGTAATAGCCACTCATCCAACAATTATAGCTCCTCTCCATCAACAGAATTCATGCCCTAGTGGAACATCTCTGGAATCCCAATTCATAAGTCACTACCCATTTGTCCAACCTACTTGCCCATAAGGCTACCCCTTACAGTAAAATTAAATGAAAAAGAAGCTCGAAGGGAGAAACCCATGGAAAAAGCTTATGGCAGATGAGCAGTTTTAGAGGAAAGAATAAGGGTGATTGAGGCGTCTAGTCTACACTACGCAATAAAAACAACCAAAATATGCCTAGTCCCAAATGTTGTAGTGCCAAAATATTTTTAAGTGCCTAAGTTTATCAAATACATGGGAACTCAATGTCCATTGACTCATATAAAAGCCTACTATAATAAAATGGTAGAAGTTTTCCATGATAAGAAACTGCTTGTTCACTTTTTTCAAGACAACCTTAGCAATATCACATTAACTTAGGGTATGAGGTTTGACAATTCTTGAGATTAAAGGATGAAAATATTTGGTTGACCCTTTTATGAAATAATACAAGTTTAACATGGACATCACTCTAGATAGATCTAGCATGCAAGATATCAAAATTGGTAATAAGAAATCTATCCAAGAATATGCCTAGATGTGGCTTGGGGTAGCTACTCTAGTGAATCCTCCATTTTTAGAAAAGAAGATGGTTAATTTGTTTACCAACACTTTTAAAACACCTTACTTTTAGTTCCTAATTGAAAGTGTAGCACAACACTTTACTAACCTAGTGATTGTGGCAAAAAAGATTGAACAAGCTATAAAAATAGGAAAAATCAAAGGTCCAGCCGTGGACCCTAACATCGTGATGGAATATTAATTGAGAAATGACTCTCATATTAGGAATCTTGATCTCACCATGTCATCAATTGCTCAAGTGCACTGTCAAAGATTGTTACCACTCAAAGATATTTACTAGCATCTTCTGAATACCAGATATATTACTTTAACTTCATCATATCCCATACAACTTTTATTCCCTATGTGGTACAGTTCAAATGAGAAATGTGAATATCATGATGAGATCTTCGGCCACTCAATTGAAAATTACAAGAATTTAAAGTATCAAGTCCGTGAACTGGTGACGAAGGAACAAATTAAGTTTATGAAGGATAATGACACCTACTGTATTGTCACTAGACCATCCCTAGTATAACAAGTGGTTGATAAATGTTGAGGAGATACAAATGTTGCAATGGAAGTTGACCTAAGATGGGTGTTGCATTGTCAATCATTTTGTTATAGAACTTCGTTATTCATGTTTTTAAAGTATGTTTTTCATGTGTGTTGGGATCACATCATATTTTTTTAATGAAACATATATTCTTTTTATTTTTTTATCATTTGTTTTTAAATTAAATGATGTTTTTGTGAAAGTAACACCTAACATTTTTATTATTGTTCATAATTGGATAAATATAATGGTTAAAATGGTAAAACCCCAAGGTGTGCCATACAAGATGTTAAGAGGTAATCCCTACTCTTTTGAAACTCATAACTAATTCTATGGCATTGTTCAAAACATTGTGACTAAATCAGTTTTTATAAAAAACCTATTTGCCATAATCTTGAAAAATTATATTTGCTTTTTTATTTCAAAAATAATATGATGTTTGCTCAAAACAACATTTAAACGCTTATTCATGTAATTTTTATTTTGAGATGACTAAACCATTTTGAACCAGGTCATGAAAAATAAAAAATGTGCTCACGTCTCACGTGTCTTAGACCATATTTTAGTTTTCTTTATAATCGCATATACTTGGATTTGCTATTTATTGATTCATAAAAACACAAGTCTTATACAAAAGTTTCAAATCATTACACTAGACAAGGACAAAATTTATCAGTTCTAGCCACTTGTGCTTGAAATGATGAAAGATCATTTTTGTTATCCCTTCATGTTTTAAAAATATATCATTTATGATCTCCATTTAAGCTTGAATAAGTTTTACTTCATAAAAATCTTGATTAGAATCACAACCCACATTAGGGGCAAATAGAAATTTTAAAAATCAAGGGATCACACCGCACACCATGAGGCAAGTAAAAATTAAAAGATCAAAGATTGAGGAGATGCCATGAAAAATCCAAAAGAGTTCGAGAAACCAAAATGTTAAGGGGTATGCCAAAAAAAAAAACAAAAATGACTACGTCAATGTCAAAACAAAATAAGGATATCTCACTGAAACAATAAAAAAAGACAAATAAAAAAAATACAATGAAAGGAAAGAAGATGGAAGGAATATTGAAAGACACAACAAGTTAAGTAAATGACAGTGATCCTAAGTCTTTAAAATATTGAAACACTCTTTGAACTTACAAATCCCTTTCTTTCATAGCCTAAAGTCATAGCCTATATTATGTGCCTTTAAGAGTCATTTTTAATCAAGCAAACAAGCAATCTCGACCGATAAATAGGGCTCTCAAAATACAACTCTTCACAAGAATCATGATATTGCAAATAAGCTACTTGTTATTATTCATGCTGATAAAATAAGTGCTAAAAAAAAGATAAATTTCTCTCAAATAAAACCTTGAGCTGTCACTTAAGCCTCTTGTATTCAAAACAAAAAGGTAGAAGGTTACCTCATCATATACATTCACTAGACCAAATTATCATTTTCCTAAAGAAAGATTAAATCCATTGGAATTTGTAAGAAATTCAAAACAAAGTTGTTTTAAGCTTACATCAAGTAAATTTTTGTTTTTAAAATACAAGAAATTCATTTTAGCCATGGATAACCTATTTTTAAGCTACCACTTCTATCTCAGCCTTTATCTTGTCAATCATCAATAAAATACCAACAAAATTACATCTTAATGTTGAAGACGCATTTTAAGGCCTCAACTA
The DNA here is from genome assembly GCF_000002775.5 of Populus trichocarpa. Taxonomy (NCBI): domain Eukaryota; kingdom Viridiplantae; phylum Streptophyta; class Magnoliopsida; order Malpighiales; family Salicaceae; genus Populus; species Populus trichocarpa. The sequence continues at coordinate 10,570,677 of NC_037290.2, read as the reverse complement.
AAGAAATACTTTTAAATCTACATTGTAGTGATTTCAAACCAACCATAGGACATACAAAGACAATAATTAAAATTTGTGAAATGGTCCTGAAACACAAAATGAAATGATTTTCTTAAAAAGTCTTCATTCATTATTTTGCAAAATTCTTTACAAAAAAAGATGATGCATGAATCCATGGTCTCTGGAAAGACAAGCACCTATAGATTAATCGAAAGAATCTCATTGTGATAACAATAGTCAAATGATAAATTCAATGAAATCCATCAAAGCCAACCGACAATGATAATTGCCTTTTAATGATAGTAAGAAGAATGAACTTATCTAGATCAACTAGAGGCAATTTTGTTTGAAAAGAATCCATAGCAAGACAAAGGGGAAACTTCAATTACAAAAGGCAGTTTTAAACATATCTCTTTTGGCAGTGACACAGTGGGTAGTTTTGTTAACAGTGATAATTGAGCTCATTTTCATCAGTGATGTTAGATTAAGGGGTAATGGATGATCCTTTTAAATTGATTAGTATAATAAAAAAAATTTCAACAAACAAATGGGTCATGGTAAACGATTAAAAAAGTTGGGTTATGTAGAATTGCCAAAACTTTGAAAAAGGACTCATAAGCCATTTGAGTAGGTTGGAAGCAAGAGGCCAAATCGGTGATAACAAACCTTTTCATCAATGAAAAAAATGAGTTGCTAGAAAAGACAGCATCCAACCAGGGGGAAATATCATAGTTAAGAGTCAGTTCGTCACTTTTCAAGAAATGATCAATTAAGTAAAGCTTCATTTATTTTCTAAAGTCTAGGCTACACATTAAAGAGCTAGTCAAACATATTTATCACACAGATAAAACTTGAATGAGTTGAAGAATCAAGAAAACTCCTCTAAAAAATTACAAACCTTGTCCATCAAGCAATAAAGAAACGGTAAAGAAAGGGAGGGTTTATATTTAAAACCAGGTAAGGTGTATGCATGTCATCTGATCTCAAATCATTGTATAATTTTTTGTATAAATTCTTTAGAAAAAATCCTCAATGAATTTTAATAAGGCTCCAATGAATTAAATTCAATAAAGAAGTTATCATATCAAGGAGATTTTAACCATGTTATCAGAAATTCTTAATTTTCAACCGTGCTATCAAGAAGTCCAACCCTACTATTAGGAAAGGCAAATTTGAACTATGTTATTTAGAATTCAACCCTACCATAAATAAGTCCAACCCTACCATTAGGAAAGGAAAATTCAACCTTGCAATCAGGAAGTCTAACACTGTTATTAGAAAGGATATGTGTCAACCTTACAATCCAAAAATACCAAAGAAATCAACCCTGTAATCAGTATGTCCAACGCTACCATCAAGAAGGATATGTGTCAACCCTTCAATTAGAAAGCTCTAAAGAAATCAACCTTGTAATCAAGAAGTCTAACCCTACCATCAAGAATGACAGGTGTCAACCGTACCATCAAGAAATGCCAAGAAAATCAACCATCACAAGTAGATCACCCGATCACAAATTATTCGTGAAAAAATATTGAATATTTTTTCACAACAGACAAATTGCCTAAATACCTACACTATTTTTTAAAACAAAGAGGAAATTCTTAGTTTTTAAAATAATTGAGTTTTGAAACATCTACATGGGTAATCATCTTTTGATTTGTTAATATCAAAACCTAGTGGATTTTTCACCTAACTTAGGAGAACTTTCACAACTTTTCTTTACATATTTACTTTATAAAATCCCTTACAAGAATTTATACAATAAGTATTATAAAGAGAGGAAAATTATCATAACCTAATTTTGTACCATTGTTTTCAAACATTTTCCAAACAATACATAAAAATACAAAAATACTAAAAAATATATGTTTTGACATGATTTGGCCAATTTCTAGTCATTTCATAATTTTTGACAATTTCGCTTATTGTTTTTGTACTGATATTTTTTATATAAAAAAGTTAATAAAAAAAAGATAATAATCAATCAAACATAAAAAGGAAAGATTTTAGTGATTAAAATGTAATTAAGAAATAATAAGAAAGGGTATGGTTTTAAAAAAGTTTTGAATTGTATAGTGTTATTTTAAAAAAACGGTATTTAAAAAAAAATAGAAGCCAGAAGGTGGTAAAAGTTTTTAAAGAAATCAAGAAAATAGTAGATGAGTGTGAATAATTTTAGAGATTAAATTTGAAAGAAATAAGTGGTTATGCACACTCAAAAAAAAAAAAAAAGGCTATAAACAAAATGATAACCTAAGAGAGTGGATAAGAAAAATACATAAGTAAAAAAAAGAGCTACTCTCTCACATAAAAAACCCCAACAAACCTATTTTTCCTCTCTTTTTTTAAACCAGTCATTAGCCATACACAAAAAGAAAAAAACACTCATCTTCACCTATCTCTCCTTTATCATACACATCATCTTCTACCAACTTGCATGCATTAAGAAAAATCACCAACCACTCTTACTCTATCTCAGCCTAAAGCATAAAACACTCGATTATCCATCTCCCTTATTCATTGCCTAGCACACCATGCCTTTCTATCTCAATGCGAGTAACCCTTTTGTTTTTTCTCTCATCGTTGGAAATGACGGTCTCTCTCTTCATCATGAGAAAACCCAAATCGAGATCCATTTCCTGCACTTATTTGACCATCCCAACGCCAGCCATAGATCCTTTCCTTTATCCTCCCACTATCACAACAACCCACAAAACCTTAAACCAACATAACAACTTTCTCCATTAGCACAATCACCACCAGCTACCTGCCATCGAAAATCAGCCCCAAATCACCTAAATCAAACCAACCTCTACATACCTATTTTCTTCTTCTTTACAGCCCTAAACACTCAACCATCATCAACCATCCAATCATCCATCACTCCTAGTTTCTGTACACCAGCATTCATACCTACAAGAAAAAAGCTAAGACCAATAACTTCTTTTCATCTCTCTTTTATTAGCAGAAATCAACATCCACATCTTTGATTTATGGTGTTGTGTCAATACCAACCCACTGCCACAATAGCAAATAACTGTGAAGAAGAAGACAATATCAGAAGGGAGAAAGCAAATCTAACAGAGAAGGAAGGAAACAAACCATTGAACTTAAACATTTATGTCTAAGTGAATTTTTATTTGTTTTGCAAGTAACGATGGCCTTCATCACGAGCATAGAAAGAAAGAGGGGGAGAAAGAAAGAGGGGGAAAAGTAGTTTAAGATCCACCATTTTTTTATCCTCACCGGCAACGACATATGAGCCCACTCGCCGACGGTGGTGACGACGTGTGGAGCACATGTGCCACCATTGTTATAAGGTCTTTCAACACTGTTCCTGATTTTTCAGAAATATCTCCAATTTATTCCCAACCTTTGAAAGGTCTATTTTGGAATTTGAATGATGTTTAATATGTTTTTTTAATTATTGTTGAATTTTAATGGTTTGTAAAAAATATGATTGTAGGGTGTGTGAGTAAAATAGTGAAAAAAAAGGATGTGTGGGTAAAAAAGGATGATTGTAGGGTTTGTATTTTTATTTTTTCTTTTATCTTATTCATGTGTTAAATAAATGGTAAAAAAAAAAGGATAAATTTTTTTAATCAATCAAATATTTTAATTGCATATGGCCAAGTTTCTTTAAGAATATATATTTTACATTTTTAATTAAAAAATAATAAAAAATATAAAAGAGAAAAGGAATGAGATAAAAAATATTTGCATGATTTAGCATTTCTTGAAAATACAAAAAAATAGTTTTTATATTTTGTATGCATCATGGATTTAATAACAAGATTATTAAAGTCATGGAAACTTATCTTAAATTTCAAAAATACAAAAAAATCAATTTGTTTATTTTTAATATTAGAGTTTATAAACTTACACGTAAGACTTATTCCAATATTATAGAAGACATATTAAGTCCATAAACATCTCATTTTCTCTCATCTTTTTCACTTTTAATATTTAAGAATTATGAACTTATACTTAAGATATATTCTTAATATTAAAAGAAATAAAAAATATTTAGGCTTTTGAATAATGAGGTTTGATTGTAAATCCATGGTTCACTCTACTAGGGTGAACCTGCTTGAATTAATAGACAGACTAATAATTAGAAAAACACAATAGAGCCTTAGTAATCATAAAAATGAGCAATGTAGCTTATTCTAGGTGTCACACCCAAACATCGCGACGACTTGTAAAAATTTAAATGTACGAAAAGAATAGATATCTGACATCTTATTCTTTGGGGAAATGTCTCGTTTAAAAAGTCGTCACCTAATATTATGGTCACTAAGAATCCTAACTGGTCAATAGAGATTCTATGGTACAGGACTAGTTACACGAAAGGGAAGATACTATCACCCCTTAAGCGTCTTACTTAAGACAGGCTACATTGGTGATTTTGTCTAAAATTGTTAAGAGTTTGTTTTTGTTCCATTCTTATGGTCTTTCCATAATGTTTCTAACTTTGGTGTCAGTGGATATTCGCCTATGAATATTTCCAACTTTGGTGTTGGGAAATATTGAGCAACCAAAAAAATATGGTATTCTTGACTCTAACGCTAGTGAATAAATCCATAAAATTTAGATTATATATATGGATCTATCCTAGCAGTACAGTGAACGACTAATTAAAATGGCAAAGCGGGGAAAAAGAGGAGTGACTTATTTGGTGCTGAAGGCTATAGACGAAGACGATGGTGACGATCTGACCTGACGATGTCCTATCTTGTTTTCCGTTTGTCTCTTGCCCTTTTTGTGTTCTCTGGGTCCTCTCCTTCTCTCCCTGTTCTTGTTCTACTTCTTTTTTCTTGTTCCCTTACTCTTTGTTTTTTTCTTGTCTTTTTCTTCTTTTTTTTCTCCTCTTTTTTTTTTCTTGTCCCCTGAGAAAGTTGATTTCCTCGGACACCAACAGTCCCGCCACGATTGGACTGTTGGTGATAGGTTTTGATCCGAACTCCAGCTGCGCGTTGAGGGAGACCTGATTGGTTTAGGAATTGTGGAAGACTGAACGGTCTACATTTTTCCTGGGTTGAGCTGACACCTTCCAGGTAGCATTTCCTTTTTTTCTTTACAGTTCGTTTCCTCTGTTTCTAGAGGAAGAAGATGACAAAATAGGAAATGTAAAACGACGTCATTTTGGACTGAAGGTTATTCTTCAATTTTCCACTTTAAGTATCAACGCCTATTCAATTTGGTCCCTGAAATTTAATTTCTTGTAATTTAGATCTAAATTGACCCTGAACTTTGATATTTCTTTAACTAACCCTCTAATTTCATTAATTAAACTAATTCAAAGTTTAATTAAGTCCTTAATCTAATCAAATCTTCAATTAAGCTCCTGATTTCATTAATTAAACTAATTCAAAGTTTAATTAAGTCCCCAAACTTATTAATTCTTTCAATTTCTATCAAAATTGAATCCGAAATTTATAAATCCACCCTGATTAGTCCTCGAAACTTCCAGTTTATATTATCTTGACCCAAACTTCAAATTATTCTTCATTCATTTTCATTTTTCTCTCTTTTTTTATGAATTTGTGTTGTTAAAAATTGAATTATGACACCAAGTAAGGTGTACTAGAAACTAGTTAGGGTTCCTAGTGACCAAAATATTAGGTAAAAACTCTAAACCTTTTTAAACCATATAAAGAACAATTCCTTTTTTTTCAACACCACACCAAAATCCTGATCTAGAATGATGATCGTCTTGATACCGCATATGTGTGACAATAACTTTAAAAATATTTGTTTGAACAAATTTATTATTATTTTTAAAGATTTTAATTGATAATATTTTTTGAATATTTTCAAAAATTATCTATTAAAGCATCGAGCTTTCATTGACAGAACCAACATCTAACTGAATGGATTAGGGATTTGTCTTAGCATAAATTCACATTCTCTCATCGGGATTAGGGGGAATGAGTTACAACACAACACATGTTGATGAATGAAGCGAGGTTTGCAATTCATTACTTTAGAAGTCAGTTAATTAATGTGTTTTATACAAAATTTAACATGAAAGAGCTAAAGTTGATATCTAAAATTGTTATAAATCTAAAAAAAATAGGGTTGAAGAGCCTTGATAAAAATCCACAAGATTGAGGCAAAATTAATTTAAATTCGCTGGCAAATTTTAATTTAACCTAGTGAGATTGATGCAGAAGGTTTTTAATAAAAATTGCTTTTCCTTAATTATTTTTATTTTTTCTATTTTGTTTAGGAATTTTATTAACTTTTCTTTAATTTTAGGTTTCGTAGTTTGATTATTTAGGTTTTTGGATTTATTTTAGGAGTTGAAAGTAAACCTCAGGAGAGAATTAAAAAAAATATTGAGTAATAAAGTTTTAAATTAGAATTTATGATGTGACCCTATGTAATATAATTTTATATTGCTTGTTCATGTTATTTTTTTTTTAATTTTCATCTATGTTAGATGGTATTAAAACTCTGACTGAAGGCATAAGCATATTTATAGGGTATATTCTCCATCTCTACAAACCGTTATTACCATCCTAATTATAGAGGATGAAGAATTGTCCTTCGTATAAAAACTCCACTGTCATAACATTAACAAGGCTCATTCGTAGTCTTGCATGGTGGAATGTGCATAAATTCACCAGAAATCTTTCTATCACAAAAAAAATGTAATCCATGCGAGCTACTTGGAATTTTTTTTTTTAGTTTAACGTGGGTGTTCGGGCCAGCTTGCGCGCATCTCGACTAATCCCACGGGCCCTGAAGTTAACGACCATATAAGCCTCCAGTGACCATTATATGAATAACCACGTGGCTCGAACTTGAACTCCTTGAAATTCTTACATATATAACAACTGATCCTAGCTATGTGTAGCCTATAGTACCAAACAACTACGTTAGATATTAACTAAAAACTAGAAGAATTAGGGGAAATCCAGCTACTTCATTGTTCATATTAACGAAAAAAGGAGTTGGCTCCTTTTTTTTTTTAATTCCAACATTCAATTTTATTTCTATTGATTGAATATTTTTTATTTTTTTTGTTTTTAATTTTATCTTTCAAGATTTCTTTGATTTTAAACTCATCTTTATATTTTTTTAATTTGTTTTTTATGAGATTACCGCAGTTCTAAAAAAACATCATGACATTTAGTTTGATAAGTTAAGCTGTGAAACTCAGGAGGATCCAATTATATGTCGTTATCTTAATATTAAAAAAAATCTCTTTTTTTTTTTTAATTCTGACATGCAATTTTATTTCTATCAATTGAATATTTTTTTTTATTTTTTTTCCATTTCATCCTTCAAGATTTCATTGATCTTAAATTGATCTTTATAATTTTTTTTGCTTTTTTTTATGAGGTTATTGCGGTCCTAAATAAACATCCTGACATTTAGTTTGATGGGTTATGCCGCAAAACTCAGGTCGATTCAATATGTTGTTATCTTAATATTGAAAAAAACTATCATCTTCATTTTTTAAAAGTCAAACCAAATATTTTACTAGTCATTTGAGTTGTCTTTAAACTAGCCAAGTCAACAAGGTCATGTCGGGGTTACTCCCACGTAGATTAATTTTAAACTCGAGCTAAGTAAAGAGTTAGGTTGGGAGATTTCAAGGTTGAGCTACTGGGTTGATATTTTTTTTTTCTTTTTTTAAATTCCATCTTATATTTTTTTTTATTTTGATTGAATTTTTTTTCATTTTTTTTTTGTTGTTCTAATATCATCATTCAATATTTGATTCATTTTGAATTGATCTTATAATTTATTTTGATTTGCTTTCTATCATATTATCATACTCTTATTAATTGGTTGCAACGTGAGTGTTTATTTCTTTATTATATTATCAAATAAAAAAATAATTTTTTTAAAAAATATTATTATACGAACCTTAATCTGCTGACTTTTTAACCATTTTGCCCAAATTGGGAATTTTAAAGCAACAAAAAATCAGAAAAGAATTTCCTCGGTGGCATGTCAGAGGTAAGACCACATGACATTTGCATTCTGTCTTTAAATAGAGAGAATACGAGGTAAGAAAGTAAAGACAAAAGCAAAATGACTGCTCCACAGGATTTGTTCATTTTGAGTAATATTACTCCCTTGCCATCAGATAGCCAGCCCTCCCGTGAGTGCTCACCATATTAAGATAACCATGAATCCAATCAAGAAATAGACGACAAGATCCCTTTCACAAGAAGCAAAACAACACATGCTTATAGTTCACCCTCTCGACCCCACAACAAGAGACGAACTTTTTGGAGCATAGAAGGGGCTATTGGCTGATGCCAAAGCCATCTTCTCATAATTCCTCCATCACGGTAGGGACCTCTTTTCACTCCCTCATGAACACATAATATATACCCCATCATGGAATGTCTATCTCTAGGAATTGCCAGAATTGGGTATCATCACCGTTTAACATTGCGTTACAATTTTATTTTATTTTTTGAAAAAACATAAATAAGTTTCTGTTGTTTTTTGTAGATTTTTTCGATGGTTTCATAAAATATATACTTTCAATCTCATCACCAAAATTCTTCATCTATCTTGACATACTACAGGTTAAAACAGAGACCAAAAAGTACATTTTCACCACCTCTTTTTATTTATATATCAATCAACACATACAAGTCAAGCTTGTTTTTTTTACAGTTGCAGCTGTCGTTGGACTAGAAATAATCTATTCTCAAGATAAATGAGTTGTTGATGTTTCGAGTATCAGAATTTGCTTGGTAGTAGCTCCTACGATTTCAGCTGGAAAGAACCTGCACATTTTGTCAAGATTCTGGCTGAATTTCAGATGCAACAGTTCTGGCCCAGAACTTCAGGTGTATTTTCATGTCAGCAGCTACAGATACTCTTGGCACCCTTAGATTTAATAACGGTGAATCGGGTCTCTTTATTAGCCAAGATTCTGATAGATATGGTCTAATAATACCTTTCTCTTCGTCCTCCTCTTGTTTTCTAATTAGTTCATCATGATCTTCAGCTTCTTTACTGTCTCTGAGATTTATGTTCTGTCTATTTTGGTACAGTCCAAGTCTTTGCAATCCAGGGACAACACTCATCATTCTTGGACTCAAGTATTCTTTTTTGAATATGAAACCAAGATCCATGAACCCTTTAACTTCTTCAAGTTCTAACTCTCCCAAGCTCCTGCAGCTCATGGATTTCGGCAGGATCGTCAACGAGCCTGAACGTCTAAAATATTTGGGACGTTTTTGAGTTGATGGTGATGAAGAATGTGAACGAGTACTTCTTTGTGCAAGACTCAATCTCATTCGCCTTTCTTTCTGGTTAATATCCTTATCTTCCTCCTCCTCCTCCTCCTCCTCGTTGCTGGAGTCAATATCCTTTTCATAGTAACAAACAAGAAAGAATGCACAGGTTAAAATAAAAAGGAAGTGTGTATGTGTGTGTGTGCAAGCCTTATATTGTTAAAACGAATACTGGGTTTCAATATATACTACCAGCGGAGTGGTTGTAGGTGACTCTGCAGGAGAGATTTGCAGGTCTTCAAGAAGAGGGACTGAAGGAGATGATAAGAATTCTTCATTAGGAGGAGTTGCTAAAGTGATGCTTGATGTCGATGGGCATGTAAGAGATTCTGTTGTCATGAGCTGAGGTTGCTTAAGGGTTTTTGGAGCAGCAGTGGGTTCTGAGAACAAAATGATTTTGTGAAACCAAAGACGATCCATGACTCCTAGTAGACACAGTGGATAGCTATGATCAGCTGCCATGTTAGAGAGATTGAGAGAGTTTGTAAGGGGAACAAAATCTAATTAGCAGGTATTGGCATTAACGGGATGTGGTGGTGGTGAAAAGGAGAAGGAAGAAGTGTAAGCAAATGATTGTGGAAAGCAAGTGGTGGGAGTGGAACCTTGGACAGTGGAGGATGTGGTCATGAAACACGGAGTCTCTTATTTCCACATCCTTTGCTGGCTGAAATGACTGTTATGTCCCAACCATACGGTGCCAATTGCCAAAGCCACTTGGATCATGCAATGTGGCTATAAACAATATAAAAAAGATAATAAGCATAGAAACATAAAATTTTCATAAGAAAAATTACACAAGAATTTTAATTTGAAAATTTTATTTATTGAATATTTATTTTTAAGTAGATTTATAATTCTTTAAATAAATCTAAAACTCAATCTAAGCAAAATATAAAACTTGAAAATAAAGTAAAAGTAATAAAATTCCTAAAAAAACTAGAAAAAATAAAATTATTAAGCATATTATTTAATTTTCTAAACTAAATTGGAAAAAATAAAAATAATTAAAGAAAAATAATTTTCCTTAAAAACCTCCTACATCACTCTTCTTTGTTGAGAAAACTCAACATCAAGTTTTAATTATTATTGTCTTGATCTTGTAGATGTCCAATCAAAGCTCTCTAAACTCTTTTCTTTCTTTGCTTTGGTTGTATAACAATTTTAAATATAAAATGTAGTCCTTTTATTTTAAATTTCACTTAATAAACATCAATTGACAAATAATTTCTCTTCCTCTTACACTACTTTATAGAGTAATGACTTACAAACCTCAAACTTCATCAACACGTGCTATATTCATATAATTTTTCGCAGGACACTACCAGAAAATCAGCAAATACAAACGGAAATACCGAGAGAATATTTTCATTGGTAAATTGCCGACGGATTTTACCGATGGAAATATTCCCTTGGTATTTACCGAGGGAATTACAGTGGAAAAAAATTAAAACAAAGCAAAATAAAATAAAATGATGACGTGCTATTTTTACCAACGGAATTACTTCCATCGGTAAAATCGTTGGTAAACTGTGAACATTATTCATCATGTCAATTACAAAGGGAATCACCAACGGAAGTTTCCGTTGGTATTTTACAGAGAGCTTTGGAACTATTCACTTCCCAAATGCATTGTTAATTACCGTTCTTTACAGAAAAAATCACCGACGGATTGAAAAGTCGTCGGTGTTATTTGGCGGTTTTCTGAAAAATTTAGCTTAAATTACAAATTTAAATTAAATATTACAGACGGAATCACTGACGGATTGAAAAGTCGTCGGTGATATTTGGTGGTTTCTGAAATTTTTTGATTAAATTCAAAATTTAAATTAAATATTATCGATGGAATGATTAAAAATATTAATATTTAATTATCCATAAGTAAAACCGTCGGTAAAACGCCCCAATAAAAAGCTTACAATCCCTAATTTCACAACAGACTTGTCTCCTTTCTTCTTCTTCTCTTCTCTCCTCAACTCCTTCACTTCTCCTTCATGCTCAGGTATGTCTTCTTCTCTTTTCTTATTTTTTCTTCTCAGTTTTTTTTAATTAGTATACTTTACGAAATTGTTTTTTTTTCTTCTTAGCTTCACTTGCAACTACATTAAGGTAAAAAAAATTCTTCTTTTTTCGTGTTATTTTCACTATATTTTTATTTTATTTTATTTTTAATTATTTTTGTTCTTAATAATTGTATGAATATTGTTGTAGGATTTTTTTTTTCACATGAGATCAATTTTTAGTTGATTTATTTATAGGAGTTTTAAATTTTTTTTCATATGAATGTTTTTAGTTGAATTTATTTTTTTGTGTTATTTATTTGTAGCAAATTTGTTTGAGTTGATTTTCTTCTTCTTTTTTCCAAGCATTTTGAGTATTATAGAGTGTTGATTAATATTAATTTAATTATTTTATAGTTTTGTAAAATATATTTTTTAAAAAAATATTTTTAAATAATTACCGATAGAATTACATATGGTATTTTTTCGAGAGAATTACCGACGGAATAAAGCGGGTAATTTTTTTTTGCTTGCCATTTCCGTTAGTAAATCCATCGGTAATAATATTTTTTTATTAACAACAGACTTACCAACGGAAAACAAATCACCGATGAAAGATTCACCAATGAAGCATTTTCGTCGATAATTCAATTGGTAAATTAATTACCAACGGAATGGTAGTGCAAATACCGACGGAAGTCTAAAGATTGTGGTAGTGGGACACATCTCGACGAGCTGGTTTAGGATTGATAGGGTAAAATAAAAAAATGAGTCGCCATCTAGTTTTATGGTTATCGTAACCTATTTTATACCTTAATTTCTCCCATGAATTTTCAAAAAATAAATCCCTAAAAAATATATTTTTTCAATGAAGTTTGATCAAATTTCATTGTTTTATAATTTTCATTATTTTTTTGTGTGTGACAAGATAGAAAAGAAAAAAATAAAAGTTTAAGGGGTGAAATGAGAGGAAAGGAAGAAGAAGGGGATCAAGATGACCAAGGACTAAAAATATATAATGGGTGATTAGATTAAACATGGAAAAATAAATAAGAAATCAAACATCATTTTAAAATCCTAGACAGATTCTAAGAAAAAAAATTATTTAATAAAAAATTCACAATCAAGAAGGAAACAATGTAAAATTTTGTTAACAATATTTTTTCCAACTTGTTTTTTCTTATTTTGCATAGATCCCAATGAGGGACACAAATAGAAAAAAAGAACAAAAATAGATTCTCCTTTTCTTTTCAAGAAAATAGTCTCGTATAGTTCAAAGAAAAGAAAAAAAAACTACCAGACCTAGCTAATCAATTTTTTCTCCTACAACTACTACAAAATTTCACAGTTTTACCAACGAAAATATTCCGTCGGTATGTGATTAAGATTTCGTCGGTAATTTATTTACCGACATCCTCACCGATGGAATACGTCCGTTGGCTTTCCTTTCGTCGATAATACCAGAGTCGCTATATCTGTCGGAAAAATAAAAAAAACATTTGCCGATGGTTTTACAGACGGAAATTGTGCGCCAAAAAAAAAGTTTCCCGCTTGAAATATACCGATGGATTTATCCCGTCGGTGATAGTGTGACATACCGACGGATGCACACCATCGGTAAATTTGTCGGTGAGGGTTTGGAATACTGATCGAAGATATCCGTCTGTACTTTCGTTGGTAATTGTGGCAGGCACTGTAAAATACCGACGGATTAAGTTCGTCGATAAAGTTGTCGGTGACTCTGTAATACCGACCGAATATATCCGTCTGTAAATTCATCGGTGACGGTGGCAGTATTGTCAAATGCCGACGAATATATTCCGTCGGTAAAACCCTCTGTGATTATTTTTAAATATGTTTTTAAAAAATTATTTAGAATACATAATATAAAATTATATAAATTAATGGTAATAAAAAACCAATTATGCAAATAAAATTTTTATTAAACATCAAAAACAAAAGAAATAAAATTAAATAATATTCATTACAAACTGAATGTGTTTTAAAAAAAATGTTAAATTAACTATTAAAGTTAAATAATATTCATTACAAATTAACATAATGGTGGAGCTGGAGGAGGAGGAGGAGGCTGGTTGTTATACGGTCAAAAAAGAGGAGGCGCACATGTATCACCACTCTGTGATGCCATGTTCATGACAAATTCACGAAGCTGGTCATGCTCCGCTTTTTGTTGTGCATACCATTGTGCATGCTCCGCTTTGAGTTGTGCATACCGTTGTGCATCCTCCGCTTTTTGTTGTGCATGCTCCGCTTTAAGTTGTGCATACGCCACTGATAGGTGGTCGTATTTTTCGGTGAGCTGAGCCGTGTGTTGCTGCAAGGCCATGAACTTCTTAGATTGGGTGCTCGATACTGATTGGGAGCTCCCAACGGTTGAAACACTACGGGCCGCCCGCAAGTTCTCGGCCGTAATGTTGGAGAGCCCATAAACCCGATTTTTATCGGGTCCACCAGACGATCCAACCTCCATCCACAAATCCGGATCGAATTCCGGATGGGTCAAAGGATCGTCCCCATATCTCTCCCTCAACCAGCTATTATAGGTCTCCTGAAAATAAAAAAAAGTAATCATCATATTCAATTCAATAAAAATAATAACTTACAAAATAAAATGGTTGAACAAACATACCACGAAGTGTTGAGCACAATTGTCAACGAACTGTTGCGCCTCCTTTTGGCGATCTTGACTCCGTACGTGTGTCTCCACAAACAGCTCTATCGGGCTCGGCTCACGTCCAAGAGACGTAGCCTATAATGAAAAAAGATTAATTAACAAATTAATCTAACGGTATATTTCATTTAAATTAATCTTACCATCCGTTTCGTATATGCAGCAAACGGAACGGAGCGGCCGATGTGCATTGTCACCGAGCCATGAATTGGCCGATTCCGGTTGCCAGCACCAGACTGTGAGCGTCGTGTGAACCGCTCAGACGTCACGTGCTCAAGATAGTGCGGCCATATATCTTCCGGGATATATATCGGTTTGAAATCCCTCCAAACTGCCATGTCGTTCCAGCCTTGGAGACCTCTATCTCTCGCGGTTTTTTTTGCCTTTTTTGTGATTCATACAAAAAATCACGCAACCTACTTCCATAGCGAGAAATTAGAAGTTGAAACATAATTTTTTTTTCTAAAAAAATCTTGTATTGTTTTCGATGTTACCTAGTTGCCGCGTGATTTTCCCACACCCTCCTCACAACTTTGTCATGCGCCCTGTCCCAAGCGAATTTGTGCTGTGTATATATAATTAGATAAATAAAAATAATAATTTATTTACAATTATATTAATAAATTATTAGAAATAAGCTGGAAATTAGAAATTAACATCAACCTCAAATTTGTTAAACCATGCATCGATTTGAGGTATCCATTCAGGATGTCTGGATACCTGACTCCATTGAAATAATGAAATCTCCATCGATGATTTAAACGCCGATGATATTACTCGGGTGACCTGAATGTTTGTGAACCTGAAAATAAATTAAATTCATGAAATATTGATTAGTTGTTCATAAACTATGTTATAATTTAAAAGAAAAAACTAAAACCTTAACAAACTTACATTGAAAGGTCGTCCTTTCACTGTGCCTCGTACTTGCGGGTGAACTGATTCCGCTGCGAAGGCATGCCACTTCTGCGCTATGAACCCGCGCTGGAAGAGGCAGCATCGGTTGACGGTGTAGGTGGCGTAGGTGCCTCTTCTTGAGAGGCACCTAAGGATACGTCATCCTCGCTACTAGAAGAACTAGCTGCGACCATACGTGAGCGACCAGCTCTGGTTTTCGTTCTACGCATCTACATAATTGTATACAAATAATTATATAATTAAATTCGAACGTTAAAAAAAATTTGACAACACCTCTCCTATACTGGATACTACCCAAATCCACAAACCTGCAAATATTGACAAAAGCCACAACCAATTGACTCCATTTATACTAATATTGTATATAACATAACATCTAAACATATAACATTCATACTAATTACAAGGTAAATTCAACATTAACAACATATTCAATCATTATATAAATACAAACAATAAAAAATATTCAATAAATTCAAAAAAAACTCTAGACTAACAATTAAAATTAATGCAAATAATTAAACACAAATCATGCAATAATGTAGTAAAATTACTAATTATTCCAACATATTCAATTACTTATTCTAAGGTAAATTCAACATTAACAATTACAATTCAACAAATTATTCAATCATTATATAAATACAAACAATAAAAAATATTCAATAAATTAAAAAAAAAAACTCTAGACTAACAATTAAAATTAATGCAAATAATTAACCACAGATCATGCAATAATGTAGTAAAATTAATAATTATTCCAACATATTCAATTACTAATTCTAAGATAAATTCAATATTAACAATTACAATTCAACGAATTATTCAATAATTATGTAGACTATTAAGCCATTTGTAGACTAATAGTTGTGCGTTTTTCTCTAACACAAAGCTTGCTCTCGGTTTTGCGACCCGTGACTCATCACAAACGAACTCCATATTTTTACGGTTACAGAACAACGCTGCATCCAATCTAGCCTTAATGTTGTCCTTTTTCTTCCCCTTCACATCCATGATGATGTTGAAAATGTTCTCAAACACGTTCTTTTCAATGTGCATGATGTCAAGGTTATGGCGGAGAAGATTGGTCTTCCAATAAGGAAGCTCCTAAAAGATACTTCGCTTTACCCAATTATGGGTCAAACCAAAACCAGGAAACTTATGCTTACCTGATTGGAGACCAAAGACAATGTCACCGTATAATTTTACAACATCATGCAATTCTTTACCAGGAAGACGCGGGGGTGCAACATCATTTTCAACTCTGCCAACAAAGAAATCTTTTCTATTCTTTCTGTACCTATGATTATGTGGCAAGAAACGACGGTGACATTAAAAAAAAAGAAGCTTTGCCTCTGTTTCTTAGCGTGAATGCCTTGTTGTTTTCCATGCAGTATGGACATGCTAGTTTTCCATGCGTGCTCCAACCAGAAAGCATTTCATAAGCTGGAAAATCATTGATAGTCCACATCAAAGCCGCTCTCATAACAAAATTCTGTTTCCTTGAGATGTCATAAGTCAAAGCTTTAGGGGACCACAACTGCGTCAACTCATCAATCAACGGACGAAGACAAACATCTATATTTCGCCCCGGATTGATTGGACCTGGTATGACCATAGATAAAAACATGAACTCCGGCCTCATACACATCTCCGGTGGCAAGTTATAAATCGTCAGTATGACCGGCCAACAAGAATAAGGAGCAGCAAATGACCCGAATGGGTTGCATTCATCTGTACATAACCCAAGACGCACGTTCCTTGATTCAGCTGAAAAGTGAGGATGCACACTATTAAAGTGTTTCCATGCTTCGCCGTCAGAAGGATGCACCATCACTCCATCAACTGCATCATGTGATTGGTGCCATGTCATGTGCTCAGCAGTCCTTGGTGACATGAATAACCCCTACAGTCTAGATGTGATTGGGAAGTATCTAAGTTTTTTATATGCCACTAGAGTCTTTCCCCTACCAGTTCTGGGTTTGTAACGGGAATGCCCGCATGTCATGCACTCGGTCATCTCAGCATTTTCAAGGTAGTATAACATGCAGAAGTTAAGGCACATGTCAATTTTCTGGTATCCTAAACCGAGGGGTTTCATCATGGACTTCACATCATAGAAGTTCTCTTTCAGCCTATTCCCTTCAGGTAAAATGCTTCTTGCCCATTCAATAATCTTGTCATACTCGACCTCACTCAACCCGTGATCTGACTTGATGGTGAACACCTGTGCTACGACCGATAATTTACTATGGTTCGTGCAGCCATCCCATAATGGTTCGTCAGAATATTTCAACAAATCAAAAAACCTAGCTGCATCTGCATTAGGTTCTTCTTCTACAATTGGACATTGACTGATATTATCTTGATTCATTCTCATTGCATCCATAACCATATTCCTATAAGGATTAGTGTTGTCATTTGCTGCTTCATGCACGTTGCTAGCACTAGAAGTTGACCCAACCACCCTTTCTTCCATTCTCCTCTTACTAACAAATACTTCTCCGTGTGCATACCAACACTGGTAATTCTCCATAAACCCTTTTTGTAGAAGATGCATCGTTACAACATCTGGATGCAGATATTTTTTATTTTGACACTTCCTGTATGGACACCTAATACCGTCTCCAGTAAAATTTCTGGGAATAGATGTTGCGAAATTAATAAAACCCTGAACCCCGTTACAATAACCCATCCTCCGCAATCCTTGGGGTGAATCTCGATACATCCATGAACGATCATCCATGACTTTTATCGAATCTCTATAAAATTATGATGACAACATGTATTAATTAACTATGTTAGGTAAATAAATTTGCAAAAAAATTGGTTTACCTCGAGATTATCCAACAAACCAATTACAACTTCTCATAAATATTAAATATTCATTATCAATTATTAATGTCCATACAAATTAATACATATATATCAATTTACAAAAATCACAACTCCGCAATACCATTGATGATAAAAATTAAAACAGATCCAAGTCTCCATACTTTGAATAATTAATTGGTAATTCCTCAACCTATTTAATGAATGTTTTGATTGCAATAGAAAGGAATGAGCATGATGTAAAAGTAGGAAGAATAAAAAATTCAACAGTAAATATCGACACCAAGCCGAATGACGTATAAGAAAATGGCCCTCAAATTATGAATTTTGAAAAACTTCTTAATTTATCCCCTTGACATCCTAACTGATCATCTCAAGCATTGTCAACTTTTTAAGTGTCATTGTTCAAGATCAAGATACCTTTTACACTCAACATTGTTTATCAATACCTTCTGGAAACGAAACATATTACACCAGACTAAAAAAACTCATACAACAACCATACCAAGGTTGTATGAACCAAACACTAAATGGGAACATCATGATTGGATTTTGGGCTATCCAATTGAAAAATGCAAGAATTTGAGGTGTCAAGTCTAAAAGTTGGTGAGTAAGGGTCATATTACATTTATGAGGGATAGTGATATATACCATATCAATACCAACTCATTGTCATCATAGCAAATGATGAAACATCTAATGAATGTTATAAAACCACAAATGTCTAAAAAAGGAGTTGACGTGAAAAGTTACACTGTTAACCCATTTTTATTATTGTACTTTACGAATGAGGTCATTAAAACCTTGTTTATCATATGTTTTGGTATTATATGACATAATTTTAAATTGTTCCCTTTCTTTTATATCAAATTATTGTTTTGAAATCAAGAGATATTTATATAAAATTAATATTTAATATTCCTAAACAATTGGTCGAATTTCAAAATATATCAAGCAAATTCGCGGGGGGAGAGGTAATACCTCTTATTGAAACCTAAAATAACATTTTCCACCTTTAATAAAGCATATAAGAGCAAGGACGAACTTCCAAACTTCTTTTTTTATCCCTAAAATTATCTTTTCAATATCCAACAAACACTGGAAAAAAATCTTGCTTAAAATAAGTCTAAAATGGAATAAGTGATTTGATGATCTAAATGATAATGAATATAATATATTCAGGTTATGGTCCTACCACTTTTTCTCCAAGGTTAACAACATGGTTTTCTTGATTAATAATGATATTTGAGTAAGGCTAAGATTTGTCAATATGAGCATGTTTGGATTTGAGATGAAAAAAAAGCCATTTTTAGAATATCTTTCATAAATAAAAACTTATCCCTTATTGTCTAACTTTGAACCTTAAATATTTATTGGATAATAACCTAGATTACGATCATCCCTCATCCTAAGGGCTTGTTTTGGAAGTTTTTGAATGATCAGTGAAATTCTCTAAATAGAAAGAAATGAGAAGAATATGAAAGGGCTGACAAGTGTTTTTTTAAAAAAGAAAAAGACAATAAAAAAAGCTCTCCAAAGTATGTGTAATAATGGTACAAGGTCCATAATTGAAGACAAATTGTCAGTGAAAAAAAGAGAGATAGAACTTAGAGAATTGAGATTAAGGTGGGATTAATTACTAAAATGTCAAAATCAACAGTAAGCCTAGAAGATCTCCACACAAAATAAGTGATCATATGTTTTCACACCCTTAAACACCATTTGAGCCTTTTATATGTCATATTCTTTCATAGACACGAACTTTAACCTATATTATGTTCTTTTAAAAGCCCTTTTCTGATAAAACAATAATTTGTTTATGTTGATAAGTTTTAGCCTTTAAAAGAGAAGAATAATATTTTTCAAATGCAATAATGACTTGTTTGTGTATTGTATATTATTTTTTATGACATTGTATCATGGGCAAAATCAATATAGCAAAAAACAAGGTGTCATGACTTTTAAGAAAGTCAAGACTTTCCTTTTGGAATCCAATACTTTCTTTACAAAATAGTTTTTATTTGTCAAAGAATCTGTTCAAGCCATTTCTTAAAAAGAGCTAGAAATTTTGGGATAACCTTTTCTTCACATACTCATTTTCTTATATGCTTACAAAAATGTCCAAAGTTACACCTTACCATTTGAATGACATATTTTGGTCTTTTGACCTAAATGTTTAAAGGATGAAAATACTTTCATATTTATACCTCAATTATTTGATTTTAATAATTGGACCTACATGAATATAATCATTAAAGTTTATGGCTTAGTGCCAAACAATAAAGGATTATTTAAAAAAAAAAGAGTTTTTAATAAAATTTTCTTACAAGTTGAATTTACAAAGCTCTTGGTAAAACATAAGGATGATGATGCATATATAATGGCTATTAAGAATGATTAACATAGTTATATTAGTTAGGGACAATTCATCTTAAAAAGACCAATTACAATAGCCAAGCAATGAATTAAAGAACTCAATCACAAGCTATAAATAGTAGAGGTGATAGCTTCTTCGTGGTGATGACAAGAATATGGAATAATAAACAGAAATCCTTAAACTACACTTTGGGGAAATAACAAGCATAATTAATGTGGGCTAAACTAAAATGGTGGATGAACTATGCTTAATTAATGATTAAAAGTTATGAAGGTAAAATCATATATGCATTGAAGGTATTATGATCATTTAAATAGTTCAAGTAAGCTAGTACTTAGTTATTCACACTTATAAATCCAAATGTCTTTAAAGTTATGGACAACACGAAAGTAATATTAAGCTTTTAAAATGTATAAGTTGTGTTTTCCTTTGATTCCAAAGTTATGCTTCTTAAATAAATTAGAATAAGTTGTTGCTACAAGAAAGACATTTTTAGTTCAACCCTGTCATCAAGAATTTTAAGCCCTATAATCAAGAAGTTCAAGTCGAGCACTCAAGAAGTTCAAGCTCTACAATTAAGAATTTCTAAGCTCTTCAATAAAAAGGTTTGATCCCTATCATCAAGAAGTTAAAATCTTATCATCAAGATGTTTTAAGCCTTATCATTAGGAAATTTCAAGCCTTGTCAATAGGAAGTTCTAAGCTCCTTACCATAAGGAAATCTAAGCCCTGTAATTAGGAATTTCAATTCCTGTCCTAAGGAAATTTCAAGCATTATTATCAAAAGGTTCCAACAACTATAATCAGAAAGTTCAAGCCTTGCATTCAGAAATTCTGAGCCCTGTAATCAGAAAGTCCAAATCCTATCATAAGAAAATCCAAGCCCTACCATTAGGACATTTCAAGCCATATTATTATAAAGTTCCAAGATATGTAATCAAAATGTTCAAAACCTATCATCAGAAAGTCCGAGCCCTACAATAAGAAGTTTTAAACTTTATCATCAGGAATTTTCAAGCCTTGTCATCATAAGGTTCCAAGCTTTATAATCAAAAGGTTCAAGCCCTATCATCAATAATTTTAAGCCAAGCAATTAGGAAGTTTAAGTCATGTCATCAAGTATTTCAAACCTTGCATAAGAAAATTTAAGCACTGCCATCAGGAAGTTCAACCTTGCCATCAATAAGTACAAGACCTGCGATTAGGAATTCTCAAGCGCTATCATTAGGAAGTTTAGGTTAAGTTTTAATCGAAGATCATCATCCAAATCTTATAGCTAGGTAAGTCAAGCTAAACTCTACAATTAATGTAGCATTTTTATTTCACTTATTTTGAGGATAGTCATCTTTCGATAAGACTATGTTTGTTTTATTTTCTTTGAGGATAGTTGCCTTCTAATAAGAATATTAATTTTATTATTTGATTATGATGGTAGTCACCTCTCAATGAGACTATTTGTTTTATTTTCTTTAAAGGTAATCATCTCTTAATAAGATTATTTATTTGATTATGAGTTTAGTAGCCTTTCAATGAGACTATGTCTGTTTTACTTGCTTTAAGATAGTCATCTCCTAATGAAACTATTTATTAGATTATTTTATTATAAAGGTAGTTGCCTCCTAATGAAACTATATTTGTTTTATTTTTAATTAAGGGTAGTCGTCTCCCAATGAGACTATTTATTTGATTATTTTATTATAAGAGTTGTTACCTCTCGATGGGACTATATTTGTTTTATTTGCTTTTACGGTAATCCCCTTCCAATAAGATTATTTATTTAATTATGAGGGTAATATCATCTTGATGAGACTATGTTTGTTTTACTTTCTTTGAGGATAGTCTCCTCCCAATAAGACCATTTATTTTTTTATTTGATTATAAAAGTAGTTGCCTCTCGATGAGACAATATTTACTTTAATGGTAGTCACCTTCTAATGAGACTATTTATTTGATTATGAGGGTAGTCGCCTCTCGATGAGACTATGCTTGCTTTATTTATTTGAGGGTAGTTGTTTCCCAATGAGACTATGTTTGCTTTATTTATTTGAGGGTAGTTGTCTCTCAATGAGACTATTAATTTGATTATTTGATTATGAAAGTAGTCGTCTCTCGATGAGATTATATTTGTTTTATTTGCTTTGAGGGTAGTCGCCCCCTAATGAGACTATTTATTTGATTATTTTCTTTAAAGGTAGTCACCTCTCAATATGACTATTTAGTTGATTATTTGATTATGAGTATAATCGCCTCTAGATGAGGCTATGTTTATTTTTATGTGAGGGTAGTTGCCTTTTGATAAGACTATGTTTGTCTTAATTGTGATGAGGGCAGTCACCTCTAGATAAAACTATGTTTAAGGGTAGTCACCTGTTAATAAGACTTGTTTTTATTTTCTAATTGTTTTGAGTGTAGTCGCCACTAAATGAGACTTGTTTTGGTTTCTATATTGTTTTGAAGGTGATCACCTCTCGATTGGACTTGTTTTAATTTTTAATTGTTTTGAGGATAGTTGCCCCTCGATGAGACTTGTTTTGCTTTTTATGTTGTTTTAAGGGTAATTGCCTCTCGATGAGGCTATTTTAGTTTGAAAAATTCTTTCCAAAGTTTTTTTTCTTTAAAAACTTTTATACAAAGTCAAAAGAAAATAAATTAACTTTGTGCAATAAGTATTGTAAAAATGAGGCAATTGTCATAACCTATTTTGACCCTAATTTTTCCATTCATTTTTAAAAAAATTAAAACTTGGCTTGGCCTAAAGAACCAGGCATGTGGTCCGGAGGGAGGCTCATATTTCGGGCCCATCTATTTATTTTTTTTGCTTTGTATAAGGGGTGAACAACCCTTCTTTTTTAAAAAATAAACAGAGAACTTGTTATTGCAGCCTTGGAGACCTCTATCTCTCACGTTTTTTTTTTTCCTTTTTTGTGCTTCATACCAAAAATCACACAACCTAGTTGCCGTGTGATTTTCCCACACCCTCCTCATAACATTGTCATGCGTGTTGTCTCAGTTGAATTTGTGTTGTGTATAAGTAATTTATTTAAAATAAAAATAATAATTTATTTACAATTATATTAATAATAAGCTAGAAATTAAAAATTAACACCAACCTCAAATTAGTCAAACCATGCATCAATATTCGGTATCCATATAGGATGTCTGGATACCTGACTCCATTGAAAAAATAAAATCTTCATCGATGATTTAAATGTCGATGATATTACTCGGGCGGCCTCAATGTTTGTGAACCTGAAAATAAATTAAATTAATGAAATATTGATTAGTTGTTCATAAACTATGTTATAATTAAAAAAAAAAACTAAAACCGAAACAAACTTACATTGAAAGGTCATCCTTCCAATGTGTCTCGTACTTGCGGGTGAATTGATTCTGCTGTGAAGGCACACCGCCTCTGCGTTGTGAAACCGCGCTGGAAGAGGCAGTATCGTGAGTCGCCGTAGGTGCCTCTTTTTGATCGGCACCTAAGGACATGTCATCCTCACTGCTAGAAGAACTAGCTGCGACCATATGTGAGCGACGAGCTGTTGATTTCGTTCTACGCATCTACACAATTTTATACGAATAATTACATAATTAAATTTGATTATAAAAAAAAATGGGCAGCACCTCCCCTATATTGGAGACTACCCAAAGTTTTCAAACCTGCAAATATTGACAATAGCCACAACTTGAGCAATAGTTGGCATCCATTTAAGAGCAGACTCAATCTACCCTTCCAATCATCTAATTTTTTTAGCAGACTCAAATATTGACAACATCACAATCACAATTTAAGAGCAGACTCAATCTACCCTTCCAAGCATCTAATTTCACATTCATTTTTCATAATTGGCTTTAAGTATACTACATTATATTAAAATCAACAATTATGAATAATTTATAAACAAGGTAAGTTTAATGTCAAGTTACAAACATAATAAAGACTAAAAGTTAATTTACATGTATTTTTAGTTTTACACTTCATTTACTTAACAAAAGATAGACAACAAGTTTTACATCACAAAAGAAAGTTTAAAATACACACACACACACACACATCACCATTACCTAAATTAAAAATACTAGCAATAAACTATTGCTCATGTCGTGTATGTAAAGAACCTATAATTAAGTTTATACATCATACAATTACAATTCAATAACCATATAATATAACACAAATTAATCACATGTCATCTTTCATTATCTTTATCATAAAATTAATGGAAATAATTAAACACATATCATGCAATAATAGAGTAAAATTGAGATAAAATAATTAAATTTATTCCTATATATTCAATTACTAATTACAAGGTAAATTCAACAATAACAATTAAAATTCAACAAAGTATTCAATTATTATGGCAATACAAACAATAAAATATATTCAACAAATTAAAAAAAAAACTATAGACTTTAGGAATGAAAAATGATTACCTTAATAATGTGTTTATTTCAAGACTTTATCTACATTATAAAAATACACCAAAACAAAAAACACAACAAAAATAACAATAACTAAAACAAAGAAAATATGAAAAAAATAAAATCATTAAATATATTAGATGGAAATACATACCTTTTAATTTGATGAAGATAGAACTAGAGATTACAAGCAACAATCAATCTTTTTGAAGCAAATAAGAGAAGAAAAATGAAAATGAGAGCTGTTAAACCAAGCAGATGAAAAAATGAACTGAAGGGGCAGTCGCTAGGATTTATAGCGCAATTTTCCCGACGGAATCCCCGACAGACATTTAAATAATATTAATTTTAATTATTCTGTAGGTGGTGTTTTGAAAATCAGTCGGTAAATTTTGAATTTCACACCAGAATTTTTAATTAGGCCCCGTTTGTTTGCTGGAAAGTAGTTTCCTTTTGGAAAGTGAATTCCGGGGAAAGTGAATTCCGGGAAAGTATTTTCCGATGTTTGGTAGTGTAATGGAAAATAAGTTGGAAAACACTTTCCAGTGTTTGGTTATGTCATGGAAAATAAGCTGGAAAATAACTTATTAATGTTTTATTTTTATCAAGTTTATTAAAATAATGAGGAACAAATCTTACAAATTAAAAAGTTGAATGAGAATGAAATTGAAAAAAAATATAATTTCATAAATTATCTCAAATAAAATATATAATAATCAAAATAATAGAGATCAAATCTAAAAAATTAAAAAAAAATAAAAGGTGAAGAAATTAAAATAATAATAATTAACATTTCATAAATTATTTCAAATAAAATAAGTAACAATCAAAAGAATGAGGATCAAATTTGATAGATAAAAAATTTCAATAAAAAAATGATAAGAAAAAAGCAAATATCAATTATAAAAATAAGAACCAAAATTAATATAAAAATTAAATTTTAAGAGATGGAATTGAAAAATAAATATTCAAAACAAATTATATATAGCAATCAAAAGTTTGAGGATCAAATTTGATATAATCAGCAAATAATGATATTTCTAAATTTTTCACAACTTCTGGAAAGTGTTTCCCGCCCAAATTTTCCAGGAAAACACTTTCCTGAAAACCAAGCCAAATTTTCCTTTGACTGGAAAGTGTTTTCCGTTGACCAACTTTTCTAATGGCAAACAAACACAGGAAAGTTTGGAAAGTGGTTTCCCGGAAACCACTTTCCGGAAAACAAACACAGCCAAAAGGGAAAACACTTTCCTGAAAATCAAACCAAATTTTTCTTTGACTGGAAAGTGTTTTCCGTTGACCGAAAAGTGTTTCTGTTGACTGGAAAGTGTTTTCCGTTGACCGGAAAGTGTTTTCCGTTGACCAACTTTCCTAATGGCAAACAAACACAGGAAAGTTTGGAAAGTGGTTTCCCGGAAAGTGAATTCCGGGAAACAAACATGGCCTTACCCTTCATATTTTTTACAGTTCGTCGGTAATTTCATCGGCAACGGCACGCGGTCAAAAATGCATTTAATACCCGCCCTTTGGAATTCGCACCATCCGTCGGTGAATTTATCGGTAATTGTGAACTGCCGATAAATGTCGATGGACTGTAATTCGTCCGCAAAGTCGTCGGTGATTGTGACATTTCCACCACTCTCTGTGAATGTCGACGGACGGAATCCATCCGCAACGTCATCGGTGATTGTGGCATTTCCAGTGAAGCTCTCTGTGAAATGCCAACGGACTATAATCTGTCCACAAAGTCGTCGGTGATTATGGCATTTCTAGTGAAGCTCTATGTGAAATGTCGATGGACTGTAATCCGTCCTCAAAGTTGTCGGTGATTGTGGCATTTCTAGTGAAGCTCTCTTTGAAATGCCAACGGACTGTAATCCTTCGGTATGGATGTCGGTGATCGTGTACTGTGCATGAAAGATTATGTTTGTATTGCCTATTTATCTTCCTGCAAACACTTAAATTACAAACTGCTCGTCACACAAAATAATAACAACAGTTAACACTTATAAAATAAATATTTCATGTTACAATATATCATCCATAATATATATTACATTAGAAAAAAATACTTTACACTTTCCTTTATTTTGATAGTTAGTCAAAATTTCTTCTTCGTCGTCGTTAATTGAATAGTCATCACATCCATTGCAATCTTCAATTTGGATATCATCAGCACCTAGGTTTGTGGCCTAGCGGTCCTGACAGGGAATTCTCTGCCTCTGCACCCTAGGTTCAAACCTTAGTGTGCACACCTATCACCCCCGCGGTGCCTTACCTGCCTACTGGGCTTGTAGGGTGTTCAGTGGGTCCGAGGATCAGTCGAGGTGCGCGAAGCTGGCCCGGACACCCCGGGTTATCAAAAAACAAATATGGATATCATCATCATCATCTTCATCGATATTTGTTTGTCCGCTAGAGCTCAAAACAACATTCAACTCCTCTGCGTCAACATCAACAAGACTATCATCGAAAACATGAAAATTTGATTTTTCTTCCAAGTCAATCGAAGGAGCAACTTGATAATGTTAAACCAACTTACTAACTTGAAAGACTTCATCTCGCACACTTGTGTCTTCGTTTTCATCCTGAACAACCTTGACACGACCCCTAGGTTTAGTTTTTAAAACGGATAACCAATCAACTCTTGATCGATCCTTTCTAAAGGAAGAGGTGTACGTGTAATAAACTTATTGACATTGCTTTGTGA
Organism: Populus trichocarpa; assembly: GCF_000002775.5. Classification (NCBI taxonomy): domain Eukaryota; kingdom Viridiplantae; phylum Streptophyta; class Magnoliopsida; order Malpighiales; family Salicaceae; genus Populus; species Populus trichocarpa. The sequence goes on along the minus strand of NC_037290.2, from coordinate 10,543,448 downwards.
AAACAAAGACATCATTTACGTTGCAGAGTCTAGCTTTTGAGTTGATTTCGATTAGACCATAGTGAGGATCAACTCTGATTCCTCTGTCAGTGGTGTCATAACAATAACATTTGAATAAAAACACTCTATTATGCTCGCTATGATATTGCAGTTTGATGACCTCTTCTAATCTACCATAGTAGTCAACTTCTAACTCACTACTAGTCGATCCCTTAACACAAACACCATTGTTGTATGTCTTTCTTCCATGCCCGTATTCTTCAGTATGGAACACATATCCATGACTTAGCAGCACTCATTCCCAGATAAACCTTGTATGTAATGTACAACAATAAACAGTAAACGAGAATTTTGTAATGACATACAATAACTTTGTAAGAGATAATGAGTTTGTGATAATACTTATATGTATTTTGAACCACGTGGCAAATTGTTCATCTTGTGATTGAAAGATTTGGGATTCGGTCAGTTGTGAGTTATTGAACAGTAAATATTGTCGATGTTGCCTGCAAGGTTGTTCCAAATTATATAAGTTTATGATATTACAATATATAAATAGTACATTCTTAACAAAGTTTAATTATTAGTACATATACTTACTCAATAAAAGGTTTCAGCTCATCACAGTTAAATAAAACATAATTGTGTGCTTGTCTCAACTTTATTTCCGACAAATATCTTCCCCTTACGGTATTTTTAGGTGTGGCTCATCTAGGATTGAAGAATATTGACAAGTTCTCATTAGAAGGCACTTCACCGCCATCATCATGTCGTGGAACGCGATTGATTCTCGTTCTCAAATGAGGTTTGAAATAGTACGAGATAAATGTTGAGATCTCCTTAATAATATAGGCCTCACATATCAAAGCATCAACATGCGCCTTGTTCTTAACCTTTTTCTTGAGATTGAACAAGTACCTGCATTAAATTAATCAAATATTTTCAATTAAAAAAAACAAAGAAAATACTTTTATAAATGAATTACATTGCAACTGTAATATCTAACCGTTCGAATGGATACATCCATCTATACTGGACCGGTCCTCCAACTTTTGCCTCGAGCGGTAAATGTATGGGGAGATGCTCCATTGAGTCAAAAATGATGGAGGGAATATCATCTCAAGTTTGCATAATGTCTCGACGATATTTGTTTCAAGCCTCTCAATGTGATTAACATTCAACTTGAATGCCTTGTTGTTTTTCATGCAGTATGGACATGCTAGTTTTCCATGCGTGCTCCAACCAGAAACCATTTCATAAGCTGTAAAATCATTGATAGTCCACATCAAAGCCGCCCTTATAACAAAATTTTGTTTCCTCGATATATCATAAGTCAAAGCTCTGGAGGACCACAATTGCATCAACTCATCAACTCATCAATCAACGGTCGAAGACAAACATCTATATTTTAGCCTGGCTTGCTCGGACCGGGTATGACAGTAGATAAAAACATGAACTTTGGCCTCATACACATCCCCGGTGGCAAGTTATAAACCGTGAGTATGACCGGCCAACAAGAATAAGGAGCAGCAAATGACCCGAATGGGTTGAATCCGTCTGTACACAACCTAAGACTCACGTTTCTTAATTTAGCTGAAAAGTGAGGATGCACACTGTTAAAGTGTTTCCATGCTTCGCCGTTAGAAGGATGCACCATCACTCCATCAACTGCATCATGTGATTGGTGCCATGTCATGTGCTCAGCAGTTCTTGGTGACATGAATAACCTCTGCAGTCTAGTTGTGATTGTGAAGTATCTAAGTTTTTATATGCCACGAGAGTCTTTCCCCTATCAGTTATGGGTTTGTAATGGGAATGCCCACATGTCATGCACTCAGTCAGCTCAACATTTTCAAGGTAGTATAACATGCAGAAGTTAGGACACATGTTAATTTTCTGGTATCCTAAACCGAGAGGTTTCATCATGGACTTTACAGCATAGAAGTTCTCTTTCAGCATGTTCCTTTCAGGTAAATTACTTTTCACCCATTTGATAATTTTATCATAACCGGCCTCACTCAACCCGTGATCTGACTTGATGGTGAACACTTGTGTTATAGCTGATAATTTACTGTGGTTCGTGCAGCCATCCCATAATGGTTCGTTAGAATCTTTCAACAGATCAAAAAACCTAGTTGCATCTGTATTAGGTTCTTCTTCTATGATTGGACATTAACTGACATTACCTTGATTCATTCTCAATGCATCCATAACCATATTCCTGTAAGGATTACTGTTGTCATTTGCAACTCCCTACACGTTGCTAGCACTAGAAGTTGACCCAACCACCCTTTCTCCCATTCTCTTATTACAAACAAATACTTCTCCGTGTGCATACCAACACAAGTAATCTCCATGAACCCTTTGTGTAGAAGATCCATCATTACAACATCTGGATGTAGATACTTTTTATTTTCACACTTCCTGTATGGACACCTAATACCGCCTTCAGTAAAATTTCTGGGAATAGATGTTGTGAAATTAATAAAACCCTGAACCCCGTTACAATAATTCATCCTCCGCAATCCTTGGGGTGAATCTCGATACATCCATGAATGATCATCCATGACTTCTATCGAAGCTCTATAAAATTACGATGACAACATGTATTAATTAACTATGTTAAGTAAATAAATTTGCAAAAATATTGGTTTACCTCGAGATTATCCAACAAGTTAATTACAGCTTCTCATAAATATTCATTATCAATTATCAACGTCCATACAAATTTATACATAAAAATTTATGAAAATTACAATTCCGCAATAGCATTGATAAAAATTAAAATGAACCTGTTACACAAGCTATTAATTATTTCACCACAACACATGTAATTCGGTAATTTAACAAAGTTTCAACAATTTACAAACAAATACAATTTTACAAAATCTAAAACAAACCATAACAAGTACAAAATTATACATTCATACTACAAGTTTGTTTGAGAAATAACAATAAACATGTACATACACTAACAAAATACATATACTAAAAAAACAATAAAATTGACTTTTAAAATTAACATTTAAATGTTAAGATTAAAAATGATAGATTTACTTACAGAAAATGATAAAATCCACAATAAATTAGAGCACGGATGCTATGACCACAAAACTTAAAGAAATATGACTTGTGTTGAGAAGAGGGAGATTTTTTTGGAGGGGTGGTTATTTGCAGTTTAAGAGGGGAGAGTTGGGATGGGGAAGAAGAAGGAGAAATAGGAGAGGAGAGGGTCGGCATAGTGGTGATATATTAACTTTTGCCGAGGGAATCACCGACGGACTCATTCTGACGGTGAGTCCATCGGTAATTCTGACGGTGAATTGGTTACATCACTGTACGGATATTCGGGTTTGAATCCCTCGGTGATTCCGTCGGTAAAATCAGCCGCAAAAATTTCCACGTTAGCGAACAACTTTTTTTTTTATTTTGAATATTCCGTCTGTAATTCCATTGGTATATACTGACTGTGATATTTCAATTCGTTGATACATACCGATTGAATTACAGATGGAATAGTATCTGTCGGTAATTATCACCGCAATTTACCGACAGAATTAGTCCGTCGGTAATTCCATTGGTATTAAGCGAAATTCTGGTAGTGAATCTCTTTTATTATTAATATTAATATTAATAATAATAACTAACATAATTATAAGATAATTAGTTAAATTGCATACTAAATGATAAGATAAATTACTGCTATATAACATATAATAATAAAAATATTTAATAGTTGGCAATTTGAAGACACTATAACTGTAGTATCTTCAAATAAGCATAACAAGCTAACATGCCAAATAATTCCTCAAAACACTTACAGTCGAATTATTTCTGGGTTATGATAACCCATACCAGTGTTGATGATCATATATATATATATATATATATATATATATATATATACACAATCTTTCTACGTTTCCAGTGAGTTGTGTGTGTATATATATATATGAATTTTCTCCTTCAACATGCATGGTTTTTGAATATGATGATCAATACGGCCTTCGTTGTTTGCATCATTTCTAGCATGATTTCCCGGGATGATGCCCAGATTAATGGATGAGCCGGCTTCGTTTTTCATTATCTTTTGCAGCAATCTGTTGTTCGTTGGATGACAGAGTGAGTTCATGTAATATTGGTGGTCTTGGCGATCTGATGGGACTGTACATTTTGATGCTCCGATCAGTAGACAAAGCAGAACGCGGAGACCGTAAAGAATATTGATCTTGCGTCTTCCTTCTTTCCCTCGCTTCAGCATGCCGTTGCTTTATAATATTAGCCACTTGCTCTTCTAGTACCTTACTCTTGAATTGAGACCCCATCTAGCAACATATATACATACAAAATCCATCATCATCATCATCATCATCATCATCATATATATATATATGTGATGAAATTCATTTTAGGGGAAAAGAACAAAAACAAGGGTTGTTAAATAGAGCTAGCAGGATACAAGTTGGTAGAACAAATTTGGAATCGTTAATTATATGGAATTAAGTTACCTGTGTGACAAGTGCATAGAGCGGAAGGGTAATGTAGCTGCATATGACTTGAACTGTGATCCTGAGTTGAGCAAAATGATGATATTTAGAACTTGTTTGTGTTTTGGTTTTAAAAATGTTTTAAAAAATTAATTTTTTATTTTTAGATCATCTTAATGTGTTAATATAAAATATAAATTTAAAAAAATAAAAAAATATTTCTAATTTAAATAATAAAATAAATAAATTGTTTGAGCCATTTTTTAATCAAATATTTCTAATTTAAATAATTTCTTATAAATTATTGATAAAAATAATTATAAATTATAAATGAAAATGAAAAATCACTTCTTATAAATTATGTCAAAAGAGAATCTTACGCTAACACGACCCTTGCGACAATAAATGAAGTGTTCTCATGGTAACATGATTCAAGCCCGAATTGTATCTGGAAAAAAGATCAAACGTAGGAAAATGTCATAGACTTTCTAGAAAAAAATGTTATACGCTCTCTCTCTCTCAACTAAATAAATAAATTACATCACAAGAAGGAGAGTTGAAAAAAGATACGAGAGAGAGGTTAAAACACTTACTGCAACCCAAATGAAGAAGGCAAACTCAAATGCATTCTACAGGTTGATCAGTAACAAGTGTTAGCACCATGCATGTCCAAAAGCATCGATACGAACTACTTAATTAGTTTCTTATTGTATTTCCCTTTTGATCTAGCTAGCTAGTTTATAGAGAGGAGGAATAATTACCACAAACAGAACAAAATGGATAAGAACAAGAACAAATCTTGGTTGACCGAACCAAAAGAGATTATCATTTGGATGAACAAGAGGGGTTCCTCTGCTCACACAGTTTTGATCATCGATTCGGAAAGCCATTTTTGCAACAATCACCTCAAGTTTGGCTCCCAGGACCAGCACAATCTACAATATCAGTAAGTCGGCTGCTGTAAAACTTGATATATATATATATATATATATATATATATAGAAGAATTACAAGACAAGGTTTTCGTTAAATTTTGAAGAGGAAAAGGTGTACGTTAAACTCATATTTTCCCTTTCAGAGCACAGATATGGCTACCGATGATTACAACATATACCTTTTCCGTTGTAATAAAATCAATAACAATGCTTGAATAAACTTAGTTAATTACCACGAGTGGAACATAGGAAATCCAGTGGTATACATTCCAACCTGAACATCCCAGAAAACAAATATAGCACGTGAAGAAATATATAATTGCAAAGAAAATGAAGCATAAATAAGGTGGATACAGAAGATGAACGGCAAACCGTATTTACCACGTACGTCCAGCAGCAAGAAAATTGCCACCAAAAACCACATAAAAGGACTGCCAGAAAGAGGCATATATAAATACATAGATCTGTATATGTTTAATGAGATCTATATATATATATGGAATGAAAAAGAAAAAGAAAAATAGTTAACCATGAGGATAGTTGTTAGCTTGTGAGAATACCTGATGCTAACAATGACCTTGAAATCGTCGTCTAAGGATCGCTGTATGTATTCTTGGAAATTGAAATGGTTGACGTTCCTGGTTGACAAGTGTGCCTTAAAAGTGCACACATCACCATACATCAGTGAGCATGGAGAAGACAGGTTTGATCATCTCATGTATACTTATGATGACACACACGCACCAGTTATATAAAGTTTAATGCAGGAAGATTAATGGAGTATTTGGAAGATCATTACCGAGATAAAACCATGTCTCAAGGTGAGATAATCAACTTTTGCTACCGAATGAAAAAACTGTCTGAAGAAACATATCTGTTCATCCAAATGCAGTCATTAATTAGAGAACTTGTAATCCAATTATCTCTAATACTTAACTTCTTCTCATGCCGCCGCCATCATCATCATCATCATCATCATACGAATAACAAAAAGTAAACTCACCATCCATAGAAGAGCTGACATGTTTGTCCAAGTCTCTATATGCCGTCTTCCGAATGTTGTTTGTCTTGTGAGTCTAAATCGATTTGGATCTAATCAATAAACAGGACCGCTAAATTAATCTCTTGAAGTATTCAAAGCGGCATTTATCTGTTGTGAATTCGGATGGTTGATACTACATTTACTCTCTAACAGTGTTTGTATTTATTATTATTATTAGCAACAGCAGCAGCAAATTAAAAGTTTTAAACATGGTCATCACCATAAAATAAAAAGTATTTACCTAAAAAGAAAATCTTTTGAATATTTTAATTATTGCATAACATGGTCATCACTTTTATGATCATATTTCATTAACTAGCTGGTTCACAATAATACAAGTGGTTTGGGTTTTGGAATTCCGGTTAACTCGTTTAGGTTTAGGTTTGATATTGTGATAGTTTCTGTAATTATAATTTAAAAATTTTAAAAATATATTTTTAGTTTTAGTTAGTTTGATAAAATATATATTTAGTTATAGTTGAAATTAACTTTAAATTAAAAGACAGTTTAAAAATGTTTAATAAAATATTTAATTAAAATTACGTATGAAAATGATTTTGAAAAGCAGGTGGAAGATACTTTTCTTAAAATAGAGTTTTCACATCATTTATTTTTCATAGGTCCCATGTTTTAAAAACACTAATTAACACTTCACCGAACATAAATTGTTTTGTGGTTTTTTTAAAACTCAACCGCTGCGTATAGCGAAACACACTTGAAAACTTGTTGGTGATAATAAATGAAACCAGCATCCATCAACATACAGGTACAGCCATCTTTTCTCTTTCATGTTGACACATCGTATCAATAAATATCATCCAAGTGGCAATTCATGCATTTAAGGTCATCGCGTTTCTTTTCTTCAACGGCTTAAAAAATCCGCAAAGTTTGCACCACAACTTGAACCAGTCTTGGTCAAGCATGGCCTAAAAGGTCTTTCTCAAGTCTACTGATCATGTATATGGACTGCAGCTCGTGAAACGAAAGAACTGCCATTGATATGTTCCCAAATCAAGAATCAATAACGTAAACTAATAGCCTTTCTTTAATCTATTATGATGATCATGTCGATTTTTCATCTTCTCAGTCGTTTAAATCTCATGGTGGTGGTGATTCTGATGTATTTAATTCCGTGAGTATACAAAGAACCAATCACTTGCAGTCTTTTTCTTCTAAAAAACTGGCAAGGAGAGAGGGTTTTAGAATGCAGAAGGAGAATAAATTAACTTCTCCGATTTCTAATTTCACTCCACTTCTCATTACGTACGCATGATATTATGAAAAAAGAAAAAAGAGTTCTTATGCATGATGACCACATACCATTTGCAACTTGGTATTCAATTGTCCGACTTTCTTTCTCCCAAGCTTCCCACCGCCTCATCTATGATAATAATGTTACAAAAACATTAATTTTGTATCGTAAGCAAGAAGAACATTAGATTCATTCTAAAAAAAACACGTTAAACCTGATGTGAAGAGAGCGTTTTAAGTACCTTGGTCCAGCCCAGAGCCATGGTTAGAACACTATATACAATTTGCATAACTGCTAGCACAAAAATGAATATGTGAAGCTGATGGATCCCTTTTTCTGATATTAAAGAAACCTTTCCCTGAAATTATTGATCATAATTAGATTGTATGAATAGAACTAACCAAATATATGAGAAGAAAGAAGAAATTGCAGAGCCATACTTTTGAACTGCAAGGATCATCAGAAATATTTACACCGTCATCTGCTAACAAACTCCTATGCCCCCATAAAATATTCTTACCACGCAGACCATTCTCTGAAGACAAACTCCCAACAAAACTACCGGCAAAGTTTCCATAATTTTGTACTGCAGTGAGTTTGGATATTGCAACCTCTTTACGACAAGGAAGCATGGAGTTCGCAAGATTGGCTGGTATGCAGATTTTAGAAATTGGTTTTTGGGTCGCCGCCAGCATCAATGACATGAATCCTAACAACATCAACTCTGTAAAAAACACCTCCAAATGGTTAGTTAATGAAGTGGATGCACAACATACACAATTAATAAGGAGCTATATATGTTTTACACCTGATTTGAGCTTGTCCGCTGCCTCGCCCAAAGCAGTTCTTCGACTTCTGTTAAGCCACTGTATCACCCTTTTATGTTAGCTAGCTTGATACATATTTACCTGGGAAAAATAATTACATTCTTGGGAATATGTACTTACGTTTGTGAGGAGATGAAAAATGTGCTCCAGGACAATTGAAACGGATATGATAACAAAACAAACTGTGGCGAGTGCCCATGATGGTGTGTGTTCAAGCGTGCGAATTGAAGTATCTTCTGTAGCCATGATCTGTTCTTCAAGATTCTACTTTGTTAATATTCTAAGGTTGATGGAGAACACTATAAATTATCGGGAGATTGCCAAGACTTTTGCAGCCGCGAATGCCTGATGTCGATACCTTTACAGTAATTTAGTTTTTAATCCCTGCATTTTTAACGAAGTAATAACTTAGTCCCTCTAATTTGGGAAACAATAGATTTAGTCCCTTTGCCGTCATTGACTGTTAAATCTTCAAAATATCAGTTAATTTTTAATAAAAATATCAGAACGACCCTTTGTATACAAAAATCCAATTTTCCAACAGTTCTAAATTTTCCTACCATTAAAGCGGAAAAAAGAAGAAGAAGAAATACTATTAACCTCTGTAAAATTGCAGCAAGGGAAGAACAGAAAAACAAACAACAGCTGACCATCTTTCCACGATCATCTTCAATTCTCCAGTTCCAAGGAAATTGGAATCCTTGCTAAAAACAGCCAGCTGAAACTTTCTAAAGAAATTCTTCTTCTACAGTGAGTTCAAGAACAATAATTAACCGAGAACTAAAAAAAAAAAAATCCAACCATAAAGCAAAGCATTATGCTCTTCAGACAAGTTACAGTCTAACACTATTCATTAACGAGGCTTAATTAAGTCCTTTCCTTCATCTTCTTAGATTCCTTTCTTTTGTTTTGTTCACACTTTAGCGTATAGTTCAAGTGGATCAATCTAGAGTTGCTACTTAGAAAAAACTATTATTGTTATGATATCAAAGGATGAATCAGAACGAAGATGATATCATATCATATATATAAATATATGATAAATTTAATTATTTGAATTAATATATATAGGGGCTATTTTTTATTTTAAATATATATATAAATATATGATACTATATTCTTATATACAAAAATTAAATAACATTTGCTATTCTTTGACTTTAAAACTCTTTATTTTATTTTATGCTGGGAAAGAAAAAACATAAACAACTTTTTTTAATTCAATTATCCTTATTCTCTTCTTTTTCTAAGCCCTAATACAAATGGTAAAAAATAAAAATAAAAATAAATAGCAAAGGGAAAAGGTTGAAGCATAGCCACAAAAATTAATTCATCTTTCATCAAAACAAGGCAATTGGTGACTCAAACTTAAAATTTATTTTTATTTTATTTTGGGATGTTTGTTAAGAATTTGATGAGTTTTTTTTTTTTTCTAATTCTACCTTTTTCGCTTTTTTTTCCCCAAATTTGCTAGTTTTACCAATTGTTTTTTGAATTCTTGTTATTGGTGAATTTTTTTTTCTAATTAATTTGATATATTTTATGGGTTTGTTTCTATTATGCTTGAATTTTTTTTATGTTTTGTTTTTAGTAGATCCATCAAAATTACCAATTTTTTTCTCACATGTACCTTACTATCACCGAGTCCAATAAACAATTAGACACATCTTTCTAGTCATATTGAGTTCTTTGAAGAGCACATACCCAACTTTGATTCAATGTAAGTTTTTCTTTTTTAGGCTAATAATTCTATTTTTATGTCAAATTTGCTTTTATATATTAGTTTTTTTTTAATATGTTAATTTTGCTTTATATGTCAGTATGGTTTACATGTAAAAATTTAGTTTTGGTTCTAATTATTGCTTTAGCACATCATCATTTGTATTCATTTTTAGAACAGGAAATAATAAAAATTTATGATGTTTTGATTTTAGGTTGAACCATGAACAAAATAAGAAGAATTGATTCTTTTTTTTAGAAAAAAAAAAGAAAAATATTGATAACTCATAACTTAGTGAACCAACTTCAATGTGTAATGTTGAAGTTATGGTTGAGCAGCCCCAATGTGCTTCAATTTATGGAGAACTTGCATTGATTAGTGAGCAGCCTCCTACTAAAATCGACATTGCTCATTTAATTAGAGATCCAAGCAATCATTCTCAAATTTGAAAATACCTAGTTAATCAATAAGATGAAATTCGAAGGGCATCTATTAATTTAGGGCCATATCAACCTTTGATATCTGAATATATGCTGATTGGTGAAAAATATCCTCATTGATTTTAGCCTCATTGATTCAAAAGTTATCCATGACTTGAATATTCAAAGAAAAATATTGCATTTTGTTTCCCTTACTATCTATTTCCAAGTAAGCCATCTAGAAAGCTAGGATCAGACAAGTAAGCCATCTAGAAAGCTAGGATCAGACACATTTATTGGTAAAGGATTCAGTTGTTGGAAGAAAGTTAATAATGAGGAACAATGTGTTTTTTTGACTCATATGAGAAAATATCCAAATTGAGCTCATAGATTTGCTACCAGGTACTTGAAAAATTTAAAAAGTCAGTTATATCATATTGAGAAGGTAGTTAAGAGGCAAACTAATCAAGAAATTCTAAATGATCAATTACATATTAAAGCTTCAATAGATATTGTTGGTTGGCTCACATTTCAAGTATGTGCTTTTAAATGGTATGATAAACGTCCAGAATAAAAAAAAACCGAGGAAATTTTCTTGAAATGGTAGAACTTTTAGCATCATACAATGAACAAGTAGGTGTTTTTGTTTTGGATAATCCTCCACAAAATGCTAAATACACCTCACATCAAATTAAAAAAGAAATTTTGCATGTCTTTGCTAGAAATGTTCAATCTTCAATTCGTCACGAGATTGATGATGCAATATTTTGTTGAATTGTTGATGAAGCTTGAGATGAATCCAGAAAAGAGCTAATGACTCTTGTTATTAGGTTTGTTGATGGAATTGGATTTATACGAGAATAATTTTTTGATATAGTTTATATCAAAGATACAACTGCTTCAACTCTTAAGGAAGAGATTTCCTTTGTTTTATCTCACTACAATCTTGATGCTCAAAATATTAGAGGCCAAGGGTATGATGGTGCTAATAATATGCGTGGAGAGTGGAATTGTTTTGCAAGCTTTATTCATTAATGATTGCCTTTATGCATATTATGTATATTGTTTAGCTCATCAATTACAATTAGCTCTTATTGCTGTAGTTAGAGAAATATCTAATGTTCATATTTTCTTTGAGAATTTGATTTTTATTATTAACATTGTTAGTACTTCTTGCAAGCGTAATGATGAATTACAAGCTTTGTAAGCAGCTACAATTGAATATTTAGTTGATATTGGTGAGATTGAAATGAGTAAAGAAGTTAATCAAGTAGGTGGTTTGCAACGACTTGAAAATAGCAAATGGAGTTCACACTTCAAATCAATTTGCAATTTGATAAAAATATATGGGGCAACTTGCTTGGTTTTTGAAACCTAGTTTCGCTCCTCTGTGTGTGTGTATAATTACTTAAAATCAAGTTTTGATCGTATTATTATTTAAAAATATGAAGATTCATTAAAAATCCTCTTTTATATATGCAAAATTAATATCTTTAATTAGTATTTTCAAGAACTAGTTAAACTAAAAAGAAATCATAGAAATAATTTTTAAATAAATAAATAAATTTACCAAAATTAAATAGTGAGTTTAATATTGTTCATCTACAAAACCGATAATCATGTCTACAAATATGGAGGGTTTTGTTATATCTAAAAGACTTTTGATCGGTCTCTCCAACTTTATGATATTTCAAAAGTGTTTTATATTATAATTTATGCATAGCTTATCTATATAATCAATGGTGGAGTCTAACGGTTATTTTAAAAAATATTTTTTAATTTAATAAGAATGTTAATTTTTTTAAAATTATTTTAGTATTCTCGTTACAATTTTATTGGATATTTAGCATTAACAATATCGCTTACATATTTTTTAATCAGAAAAACTTTAATTATTAATAAATAATGTTTTTTTTTTTATTTTTTGTCAAAGCTCAATTATATTTTCTCCCCTCTTAAACTAAATTTCTCTCTCTATCACAGATTCACAGCACGCAATGGAAGCGTTCAGAATATCCTGCGATGCAATAAATGGACAGGAAAAAAATCGCGTGCCTCAATAATCTTTCTTTCGACGTAAAATAATTGACACGAGAAATAAACAGGATTTTCTCTATTTTTTTATTATTATTATTGGATTAGACAACGGAGATTTTCCGTGAAGTTTCACCTTAATTTCCTCCTATACACGCGTAGTGAGTGGAAATTAATGATTTTATACAACGGTCAATGCAGCCCAAAGAAACGTCGCCGTCCCTTGACAAGCTTGTAAAGAATGCATGGCTTTGCGAGAACCATCAATTTCCATTCATAATCATATGATTATGATGGGTATATTGGTTGCTTTCATCATTTATTATAATTTCAGGCCAGTAAGCAAAGTATCTATATATCTGACCTTAAGTAATAGCATCCAAAGAAAATTTATATGAGTCGGACTTGAATCATCGTTCATGGATAAAAATGGGTATTTACAAATCAGGTTTTTCTATATTTATTTTTTAGAAATCTGACAATGTTAGATTAGCCTAAAATTATAACTCAATATAAAAAAATTAAGAAATTTTTGATAGAATTTCAGCTCGATCCAATATTCAGATAAAAAATTATGTTTGTTAGTATAAAACTGTGTATTAGTAAAATAAGTCCAAACAAATTTTTGATAAAATTTCAGTTCGATCCAACATTCAGATAAAAAATTATGTTTTTTAATATAAAACTGTGTATTAGTAAAAATAAATCCAAATCACATCTTACTCTCCTTGAATGATAATAAAACCTTACCAACAAGAAAATCAACAAAAAAAAAAAAGAACACAAGTTGATGACATGAAAATCCTTCCCAAAATAATCCTAATTTCTACTGGTTATTTTTTTTTTGGAGAAAAAGAATCTTTGCTGAATAAAAAATCCACAAATTATAAAAAAACAAATAGCAAACCTCATCCAACAACTTATGGCCCGGCTTCAAATACATTATTTTTTATTGTTTGGAGGAATTACTAATTCTACCATATATTAATGAAAAACTTGATATGTTTAATTTCCATCCTAACTAGAGTGGCAACAAAAATCTACCTATAGCTCTATATATGGCTCTAAACAATACACGAAGATCTAGTTTATCATATTTGTAACTAGTTAGTCCAAATATTCATTATCAGTCTGATCAATTTATCTTGAATCATTTTAGTTTCAAATCTTATAATAAGTCCAAATAGTATCTCTAATGGATAATTTAGTGATGTTATTTGATTAATATTGTTTTTGTTCTTTGTTAACTCTGGTCATTATTAATATTGTTTTTGTTCTTTGTTAACTCTGGTCATTATTAATATTGTTTTTTCATATGATCTTCCTATAGTTTCAGTATTACAAAATTATAAAGCAATTATGTCCATATTATGAAATCAGATGGGTTCAACCATGAGGTCAACAATCTTCAATGAGTGACTTGCCAAGGCAATAAGAAACTGGCACAACACCGCAAGAAAACACATAAAACAGAACCGACACCCGAGCACTATAACACCAGCAACGAGTGCACCAGGCATCCCAACGCATGCCATGTCCCCTGTTCATTTACTGCCTAACTACAGAGGCGAGACCGATGGCCTCCAAGCATCACCAAGAAAGCCCTGTGTTGAAAATAGCGGCCGGGAGACAGACAGCCCCAGTATTCCAAGTTCTCACAAAAACAGAAAACATGTTGTAGAAAAAGAGGACAGGGATGCTCTTGAACCGACCACCACTCCCACTCCTCCAATTCAACAGGCCAATATTTTTTGAGCGTGCCATTGACATGGAAGATTTCTACTTCGAAAAACAACAGAGGATGGAAGATTTTGAGTTTGGGCATTATTGTGTTGATTTGGTTATGCAATTCCTATTTTTGTATTTTTCCTTGTAGTTGTGAGCAGTGAACCTTCGTTAGGTGAAAAATGCAAGCCCGATTCCAAGTCACCTTCCCCAGTACCGGTGTAGGCAAAGAAGATCAAACTTGGAATATTATGAATCCTGAAACAGAACACGCCGCTAACAAAAGCAGAGCAGAGGAACACTGGACTCCACATCATGCCCACTTGGCTCTTAAAGCATTCAGCCAGATTCAAGAAGCAACGGGTTGCTAGTTAATTGTTGAATGGCAATTTAAGATCCAGGACCCTTTCACATGTTTTTCTGATCCTATGCTAAATAGAATTAATCGGTGCTTCGAATTTATATAATTAAAAGGTATTGAGATATATAAAATTTAACAAGACGAATTTCAGAGAATAATTTCGAACAAAATATTAATAATTTTTTATTGATAAAAAAGAAAAGAAGAGACATAACCACCAAATTTAAGTTCCGCTTAGAAATCACCACCTCGAAGACGGAGCACGAGATGGAGAGTAGACTCCTTCTGAATATTGTAATCCGCAAGAGTCCTCCCATCCTCTAATTGCTTCCCAGCAAATATAAGCCTCTGCTGGTCCGGTGGAATACCTTCCTTATCCTGAATCTTGGCTTTCACGTTGTCTATCGTATCAGAGCTCTCAACTTCAAGAGTGATGGTCTTCCCTGTGAGAGTCTTGACAAAGATCTGCATCCCGCCTCTCAAACGCAGTACCAGATGCAGAGTAGACTCCTTTTGAATGTTATAATCTGCAAGAGTCCTCCCATCTTCCAACTGCTTCCCTGCAAAGATGAGCCTCTGCTGATCCGGGGGAATCCCTTCCTTGTCCTGAATCTTGGCTTTAACGTTATCAATTGTATCAGAGCTTTCAACCTCAAGCGTGATTGTATTTCCAGTTAAAGTCTTAACGAAGATTTGCATCCCACCGCGAAGCCTGAGGACAAGGTGAAGGGTGGACTCCTTTTGGATATTATAATCCGCAAGGGTCCTACCATCCTCTAATTGTTTCCCAGCAAAAATTAGCCTCTGTTGATCCGGAGGGATACCTTCTTTGTCTTGAATCTTGGCCTTTACGTTGTCAATAGTATCGGAACTCTCGACTTCAAGAGTTATGGTTTTGCCGGTTAGGGTTTTGACGAAGATTTGCATACCGCCGCGAAGCCTCAGAACAAGGTGGAGTGTGGATTCCTTTTGGATGTTGTAATCGGCAAGGGTACGGCCGTCCTCGAGTTGTTTGCCAGCGAAAATCAGGCGTTGCTGATCAGGAGGGATACCTTCTTTGTCTTGGATTTTGACTTTGACGTTGTCGATTGTATCAGAATTCTCGACTTCAAGAGTTATGGTTTTGCCTGTCAGGGTTTTCACGAAGATCTGCATGCTTGCAGGGATTTAAGAAAATATCTGAGATTCTGATAGAACAAAAGAAAAGCAGGCTTCAGATCGAATGAATGTGTGCTAGGATCGCTGATGATGGGAAAGATCAAGGGTGCGGTGCTGTGTCTTTATAAGAGGAGGTAGCCGCCTTAATGCCTTCATGGAATGGAGTCGAATTCTTCAGAAATAAGGCAAGATGGGTCGGTGGAATACTCCGAGGTCTTTCTACACCACGCAAGAACATTCTAGGGAAAAAAACAAAGGAAAACGAAAAGGAAGAAAGAGAAGACAATTTCGCAAAGTCACCGCTTTTTTTTTTTTTTGTTTGCTAAAGAAAAGAAACTTGTTAACAGCCTTTGACTCTTTATAGCCAATTTTTCAGAATGAAATTGAAATTGCATTGATCAGTTGAAATTATTTTTCCAGTTGAAATTATTTTTCTAATATATATATAAATTAAAAGGATATAATTGATCTGGTTATAGTATTTTACTTGATTTTCCACTCATGTAATGTCGCGGGCAATTAATGTTTAAAACTAATTTTTTTATTTAATTTTGCTATAATTAAAATAAATATCCACAAAAGTTTATAGGATTGAAATTATGAAGGAAAAAATATATTTCTTAAATCGAAGCTTATATTTTTTATGAAATATTTTATTTTTTATTTAAAATGTTGTGTTTAATAAAAACTGAAAGTAATTAAGATAATCTCAATAATATAAATGAAGGAGAGAAAAAAAATTATTTCTCGGTTGAAAACTCTCATTTCCTTATTACTTCTTTTTTACATATGGGGTAATGTGATTAGCATTATATTTCACATTCTGTATTGTATTTAATTTATTACTATATTTTAAATAAGAGTATGTGTATAATTTGTGTTTTGGGTCACTGGGAAACCGTTTCGTGCTAAATTATTATCCAAAGCCTCAAAATTGAAACGATTCAACTCAAAATTCTTCTCTTCTCTCTTCCATTCGTTCAAACCTCCACCAACATTCAGTAATTTGAACAACAGCTAATAATTAGATATAATAATAATAAAAAATGAGCGTGATTGACATCTTAACTCGCGTAGACGCGATCTGCAACAAATACGACAAATACGACGTCGAGAAGCAAAAAGATCTCAATGTCTCCGGCGACGACGCCTTCGCTCGCCTCTACGCCGCCGTCGATGCTGACATTGAAGCCGCTCTTCAGGTCTCTTCGATCTCTTTGAAATCAGATGGATTTGTTTCATGTTTCAAAATTAGTGTCTGCTTGTTGATTTGGACTCCTGTTAAGTCCATTTATAGACTTGGAGTGTTAGTTTTTGTTGATTGGAAGGTCAGTTAGCTGTATTTCTGCTTGCATTATTGAATTTGGAGTGATTTGATCTATAAAGAAAGCAGAGCTTGCGTCCAAGGAGAAAAGTAAGGCCTCTGCTGTTGCAATAAACGCAGAGCTTCGTCGAACTAAAGCTAGATTGCTTGAGGAAGTCCCTAAGTTGCAGAGGTTAGCAATAAAGAAGGTTAGTTTTTGATAACTCTTTTAAGTGATTTTTGACTGACTTGGTAGATAAATTAGCTACAGAAAGTGAAATCACTCGCTAATATACTTGGATTTCTCTTTGATCTTCACGGTTTTCTATCATGAATTGGTATTTAGGGTCCAGAGTATAGAATTGACAGCATCAGGGTTGGTGTATTGACAGGTTAAAGGGCTCTCTATAGAAGAACTTGCTGCACGAAATGATTTGGTCCATGCATTGCCAGATAGGATTCAAGCTATACCAGATGGAAGTTCAGCTGCACTCAAACAAACTGGAGGTTGGGGGTCTTCGGCTCCCCGAACCGAAATCAAATTTGATTCAGGTGATTTGTGAATCGTTTGTAGCTTATTTCAATATTTAGAGTGATGTTTGATTTTTCTCCTTGTTAGCTCATGGTTCGTGGATAATTAGTGTATTCTAATTATGTATTTCCTTTGGGTAATAGATGGGCAGTTTGATAATGAATACTTTCAAGAAAGTGAGACATCTAGTCAATTCAGGCAGGAGTATGAAATGCGTAAAATGAAGCAGGCAAGACTGATAAAGTGGCACTCTGTTTGTCTTTCATCCTGTAATTGAAGCAAGCTATTGGGCCCATGGTTTCCCTTGTTATTAACTTTCACATTCCTCCAGGATCAAGGTTTGAGTATGATTTCAGAAGGTTTGGACACTCTGAAGAATATGGCTCATGACATGAATGAGGTACTTATCGTGTGCTGGAAAATATGTTTGAAATGTGGGATATGTAAGAAAAGCTGTTTGTATGTGACTATTGGCAGATATGTAATTGACCATGGCATTTGAATTCAGTGTGTTATGTGATATGTGCAGGAGTTGGACAGGCAAGTTCCTTTGATGGATGAAATTGACACTAAGGTGAGAAGCATTGCTGTATCCTCTAATTTTCAATGCCACTCATATGGAATTTAGAGTTGATATGAAGTGCTCTCTATGCTTCCTTACAGGTGGACAAGGCAGCTGCTGACCTTAAGAATACCAATGTTAGACTTAAAGACACTGTTAACCAGGTGATTGAACTTTCAACTTTACAAAGTTTAAACTTTTATTCTTTTAAGAAGCATCCAGATTTAGGCTTCTTTCTGAATCTGACACAAGTTTCCATTCTATTCCAGTTGAGATCTAGTCGGAATTTCTGTATTGATATTGTTTTGTTGATCATAATCCTCGGAATAGCTGCCTACTTGTACAAGTAAGTTCCTACTTCTTTCATAAGTAGCTTACATGTCTATCATCATTTATATGCAATCAAGTGTTATGCTGCCATTTTCGGCATGTCCCCATTATGTTTGGGTGAGCTTTCTTTGTTTTCTAATTCCACATGAGCGTCGAGCTTAATGGGGCTTTCCTCCATTCCTCGTACAGAGTTAGATCAAGCTCTTTTGTAGGATTCATTTGACAATATAACTCATCGAAGCAATTCTTAAATCAGGATTAGTTATTGTAAGTGAGCAATCTTGTCTCATTGAGTACTTTATTCCACTGTGAATCGATACTATGAGAATCCTTTTTCTGGTAGTTCACATAGTATAGCTAGGATGAACTAACTTTAAAAGCAACATTATACTGGGAAATTTCTCAAAATGGGGGCCAAGGAAGAAGAGTGAAATTTTTTAATTTCACGAGCAAACTTAATTTGACTCCGCTTTACCACACACTTGGGGAGCTACATGAAGTTGCTTCATTTAATTCTGTTGTGGGTGCTCTTTTGGGAATCTGTTGTCATACTAGATCAATTTTTATTACTTCAGCTCATGTCATTTTTTCTCGCACTTGTACCCTCTTGCATCCCAATGTTTTAAGTTGATGTCTTCCTTACCATTGTATTCATAGGTTTATGTTTCATATGGCTACACCATCGCAGACCTCATCCTTAATAGCTGCCATCTTCATCTTCACCCGATGGACTCATTTCTTGACTAATCCTTTCTTTTGTGTACAAACATCTGGTTTAACATCTTCACCTTAGCTGTGTTTATGAGCATGTTATTTCTTCACCTGCAACTCTCACTACTTTGTAGAAGTGAAATAAACAAGAGGAATCCACTGCCTAAATAAGAGCACATAAGAAATCCACCTCAAACGTACATGGAAATCTACCTTTGGTAGCAACTCAAGTTCTCATTTTCCATAAAAAGTAGCTGTCCAAATAAAAAATGCATTTTAATGGGCACACCAAAACTCTAGTTTTATACAAAATATACATGCAATAGGAAAGAAACAAAACAAAATCTTTAGTGAAACTTGAAATATAGTTATAATAATGAATTGAACTTCCTAATGTCAATTCAGTTGGCCCTCCACCAGAAGCTTTATAATTTAATACTACTTTCTTTTATGTGAGTTCTGTTGATCCTACTTCTTCTTTTCCTTTTCTTTTTTGAGGTTTGCACTGGAGACAATTTGATGTACAGGCTGTTAAAATTATGATTACCCATTGAATTCTATTGGTTTTCGTGCTTGTATTTCCAAATCTTTTGAGTGCATTTTGTTCATCTTACCTATCTTCAAGGTTTATAGTTGTGGAGGCTCTAATACCATTAGTTCTTGAGTTATAAGTCTATTAAATGAAAGTATTGGATTTGCGATAAAGGACTGACAAAAAAGGGTATGTTCAAGAATCAGATCAACAAATTCTTAAGAATTTGTGAGATAACTGCCTTCTTGAGGGGGCTTTGCCACTTGGCACAGACGATTTCATGTATATTTTTGTCAAAAATACAATTACCTTGCCATTGAACTCTAAACTTTTAAAGAACACATTGTATTTCAAATGCTTAATTTGGTCTTCATTGTTCTACTGCATGCAAAATCTACACAGTTGTTGACTGGGCCATCTAGCATCTTGTTCTACTGTCCACGCAAAATCTATATAGTTGTTGACTGGGGTCATCTGGCATCTTGAATGCCATGTAACAATTTTGAAGTGTGAACTGTAGAAAGGAGATGGTCCAACATTTACTTATTTTAATATCTAAACATTTTGTATGCCTTTATATGATGAAAACTGGAATTTGGCGTCGAATGAAAAATAAGCCTGGAGAGTGGAATTTGTTTGTCGGGACTTCAGTGTTGGTTTCTGACTTTGAGTGGTGGGGCCGTCAAGCTATTGATTTACCTAGAAAACCTAGGAAAGAATTTGTGCTTGGTTCTTCTAACCCAAGGCAAATTTTTTTGGTAAGGACTTGCTAAATTACTAGTGGTCTCCTCCCCCTTAATTTTCCCTCAAAAGTGAGATGACCGATCATCTTCTTGCATCTCCCTGAAACTTACAGTGATGAATCAGCCGATGCTCTTATTTTTGTTGTTTTTTCAATTGGGAAGTTTCTCTGACAAAGCTTCTTCCTTTGCAGTGTGCTGAAGAAGTGAAGAACATGAAAAATCTACCCTAATCTATTTCCATGGTGTGTTAGTGTTGGCATTTTCTGTATAATTTTGTATTTTGAGGACTTCATATGGTGCTTGCTTTTGCATTTGATTTGTTTCTCATGCTGGGAGTAACTTCTCACACATGGAAATGGATGTTTGTCGTTCATGTATCTTGCAATGGTCAGTCAATTGTTTGGGTCCAAAAAAAATGGCATATTAAGATTGGACCCAAGTACATATAAATCAAATTTTACAAGTTTTTTTTTTTTTTTTTAATTAAGATATGCAACATCCTGTTTACCTTTAATAAATCAAGTTAAAAAAATAAATGAACAATAAACTGAAAAAGAATTATTAATGCTAAATAAATATTAAAATAGAAAGTTAATTTTTCAAAAGACATTTTATTTATTTCATCTTTGAAATTATTTTTTCCAAGAATAAATGAATTTTATTTTTATAAATTCATCATATAAATAAAATTTATTTATATAAAACATAAAAGGAAAAAAAATAAAGATAAATTACACAAACTTCGTTGAAAGATTATAAATTTAAAACACAATTAAAAAATAACTATTGAAATAAAACAAACAATGATTTAAAAATATAATAATATGAGAGATGGTATTAATTAAAATTACCAAAACAAAAGGCCCAAGCGATGAGGCCCTGCTAGGCTAGCGCGCCAGCAACTCAAAAGCTTAAATGCGCCTAGGCTGCACTTTTTTTAATGGAGCATCATCCGCCCATGCTTCTTTTACACGAATAATAGGTCGTCTGCTTTAACAGATGACTTGTCATCCTTTGCAATATTTCTCAAGCACTTATATAGATGAAAAATCATGTCTCAAGTCTTGAAATTCCAAAATCCTATCTTTTCAACTTGTTTTAACTTTAAATTATAAATATATAACACAAATACAAATATAATTTCTTTGAAGCATTGCAGAGTTAAAGAATTAAAAAAATAAAAACTATTTAAAAAAGATAAACTAAACAATTAAAAAGAATAAGAGAGGGAGTGTGAAGTAAAATTTAAATAAAGAATTTTATGCAAAGTAGAAAAACATAAATAAAAAAGAGGGAGAGTATTAAATTTTAAAAAAAAAAACAAAAGAGGTGGTGTTGTTGGGGCATGTAGGCTAATTTAATTCAACAATTTTTTTTTGGTTTATCGGTTCATGTATATTTTTTATCTTGTTTTATTTAATCAATATGTTTGAGGTCTTAATTAAAAAAAATATGATATTTAAAATGCATTTACAATATTAAAATATTTTTATTATTATATTCAAAATTAACCTAAAATTATACTTGTGGTGTGAGAGCGCATAGCTAGGATATTTACGAGGTTTGGGATAGCTAAAATATTGATTCATGTGTGTTTTCATTGTTTGATTTATATGTATAGGATAAAATAAGTTGGAAACAAACTAAGTTTGTAGAGAACAAAAAAGTGGTCATAAAATCAGGCTGAGATTTTTGAGAACTAAAAATTTATTTTTCATTATATTTTCATCTAATAAACATCTTTATTGTGCGATAAACCAATTTTTCAACTCAAATCACTTTAAAATTTTAAAAAAAATCTTTCTCAATCTTGATCTCTTTTTTCTAGCACGTCAAAAATAAAAAATACCTCAATAAAACTTCTCTTATTAAATAAAAATATTTAACACTAAGATAGTTTTTTTTTTTGTTAGAATATAGCCAACAAATAATTTTATTTTTTTTTCTTTATTTTTTAGCAAGTTTCACTTTTTTTTCTCCCAAACTCTAGAAATGAACAAAGTAAACTTTTTGATCAAATAATTTTTGCGTGAATT
Source organism: Populus trichocarpa (assembly GCF_000002775.5). Taxonomy (NCBI): domain Eukaryota; kingdom Viridiplantae; phylum Streptophyta; class Magnoliopsida; order Malpighiales; family Salicaceae; genus Populus; species Populus trichocarpa. Next base: position 10,520,739 of record NC_037290.2, on the reverse strand, counting down.
TCATATTGGTCATGTAGGTTTCTCATGTTTTATGTTTTGGTACAATTTTATTGAATTTTATTTTTCTTTTATTTATTTTAAACCATAACTCATTAAATTAGCCATAAATAGATGCAATCGGAGAAAGAAAAGCTTAAGAATGAAAATGAAAAAAAAAAATGTTACTGTTCACATAACCATAACACCCCAAGTCTTTTAGTGTATTTAGTAGTAATTTATACAAGCTATCCACTAGGAATGAATCACCATATTTGCTAAGATCCTTATACTATACAAATCACCGTACCTAGCTATCTGAATGTATAAATAGCCACCGTGATATTTACAAATATAAACTCTTGATACTGTTCTAATCAAGAGTTAGGTGATTTCCTGTGAAGGTTAGGTGATTACACTCTTGATATTGCATGGGAGAATTCCATTGCTCAGTGCTGAAATTGCCACTCTCAGACTGATCTGTTCCGCTGAAATTCTCATCAGTGCCATCGTTTCTGATAGATACAACGTCCTCCTCTATATCTGCCTTTGTTCTAAGCATCTTGCCGGGTGGAAAACAATTCCCTCGCTGTTGGTTTGTTTCCGCAGGTTTTCTTTTCAGTAGGTTTAACAAATTGTGAAAAGAAGTGCAAGATTTGTCGCTACTTAGGAAGTTTATGCTTGAGGCTCTTTCAGTTGATGGAAAATTCTGGGGAGAAAAGATACAAGGTAACATTGGGCAATCATCGTAAAAATAATTCGTGACCATCTCAGTGTTGGGGTTGATGTTCATTTGCTGTAGCTCATTCACTTTTGGGAACAAGCCGGTGGGTGCAGATGCACAACTTGGAATATTTTGATCTTGCCATGTGTTTCTGGGGATGCTGTTCTTCTGCCTAACTCGACACAGCACCCAATCATCCAACTGCAGCACGCAGAATTGTTGTTAACAATCCGAAAATCGTTATCAAATATAACTGGCAGTTGAATTAGACATGGGTTCGACCCTTCCACTTACCCTCATAGATCCTTTTCTCTTGGAATTGTTCCAAATCATGGCATCTAGCAATCTGTATTCATGCATGTTCCAGTCTGTCTTTAGTCCTTTGGGAGGGCGTCCTTCGTAGAACACGAGAGTCTTCTTGACGCCTATTTTGGCTGTTCCGAAGGAATTAAAAATCGATTTATCTGTCCCTGTTGCCTTCCAATAACCTGAAGCTGCTGCCCTGTTAGGCCGGGCTCCATTGGGGTACTTCCTATCCCTTGGTGTAAAGAAATACCATTCATCCACGCCAAACAAAGCTTTCTCTATTTTGAAAGAAAAGGTGTCTGTCAGTAGGCAATTACTATACAAAAGATGCATGTAAGAAAAATGGAACCAATAGAAACGCAATATATACAGACTTGGTAGCTCCCATGGGTTATACTTATAGAGATCTATCTCAGCAATAATAGATGCAGGAAGTGGACTTGAACTGACTCTGTTCTTCAAATAGTGCACTATGAGCTCCTCATCAGATGGATGGAATCTAAATCCTGGAGGAAGTTGAATGCCTGAGCTGGCTTTGGCCTCCATGTTAAAGAGGCTTTGTTTCTTGATGATGGAACAACCTAGGGAGAAGGAATCAATATTTAGGCCAACGATATAAACGATAAAAAATGGTTTGAAGGTTGGGTAGCAACACTGTGCTAAGTTTATATAGGGCGATGCTCAAGCATGCAGGCGTATAGACATGAATTATGTTTATAAAACAATAATTAAGCTTTGATTATTGCTTGGTGCAGATTCATAGAAAGGAGAGTAGAAAGCAACGCTTTTGTCTTATCTTTTGATTTTGAGGTTTTCTTAATTTTGAGGACAATATTGTTGTATTTTAAATGTCCTTTTCTTTTGATTTTCATATACAAGGCGAGTCCTTTTCAGGAGGAGCAACATCAATGGAAATTGAGCATCACAGTGGATTTGATTCGATAATAACTACATAAAAAGATGATATAATATCCGCTATGGATGCTGTTCTTGGTTCTATTGGATCCTTCCATGCGTTTTCCCATCCCCCATCTGTGAAAAGCTCCGAGATTTGTACAGAATATACAAGTGTTGAGGAACATAAGAAGGCCAACCTGATAGCTTAGGGAATCGGCTGCTTCTTGTTTTCTTCTCGGGGGATCTCTTCATAACCAATTTGTCCGAAATTCCTGATTCATCGTGGATGTCAATTAATCCTAACACCGAATTCTTGGAAGTTCGCTCTTTAGACCTCAACGCTTAGGATAGCATTATCTTCGAACAGACCACCCCACCTACCACCCATTGACAAGCAAGTGGAGGAGGGATCCTGGATTCTTTGTCAAAAGAAGAGAAACAATAAAACCTCATGTGAGTATGAACTTTATCTTTCTTTTCTTGTTTTGAGCTGCATTCTCTCTATCTTTCCTTTCTTGTTTTTATCTCCTACATTTCTTCTAAAACTACACTGTTTTGTTAAGAAAGTTCTTAACAAATTGGTATTGGAGCCTAAAATCCTTGACCAATAATAGAATCTTGCATATTAAACAATTCTAGAGGTAAACCATGATGAGAAATAACAAGATTAAGGCATTGGAAGAGCACAACAGAAGGCTTGATGAACAAATGCAAAGCATGCAACAAGAACTCCAAGATTCCATAGCTGAAAATCAGAAGCAATGACAAGAACCAACCAAAAAGGCTGAGCACAGTATCAATATGCAAATGGAAGCTATGATGGCCACTTTGAAGTCATTCATGGCCATCCAGAGAGAAAGAAGAAATGAACAACTCAGTTTTTGATGGAATAATTCATAACCATGGAGGTTACAGGAAACCATTGGAAATTAACCTTGACATTCATAAAATGGGGTGTAACGTGACACCACACCTTAGGTATAACTACTTACTTTCTGGAAAGAAAATCTAAGAGGACAGATTAGGAAGTACGAGAAACTTTTCAAGATAACACTTTACACTGGTATATCAATGGGTGGGAAATAGAAAGAAAAACAAAAATATGGTATAAAGGTTTTTTATTGGGAGGAGATGATTTCGCTAAGTAGAAAATATTTACAAGGCTCATTTACATGATTTTGTAGTAGAAAAAAATATAGTGGAGGAGCTTAACAAATTAATGTAAGGTATAAAAAAAGTAACAAGGTCGAGGAGCTTAATAAATTAGTGTATATATGATAAGGATGTAAAAAAATTATAGGGAAAGATTTGAAAAACTCGAATCTTTAATGAATGTTTTAAATCTATTATTATAACTTGATTTTGATCTTATTTTATTAATAATGTTTTTTTAAAATAAAAAATAGTTAAAAAATAAAAATATATGTATTTTTGATGCATTTGTATTATTTTCAGCTTTTTTTAAAAGAATTGAAAATTAAAAAATTATATATATATATAGACACACAAGAGGACCAAAAAACAAAAAAAGAGAGATTAAAAAACAAAGTGATTTTTTAGTTGCTTGAAACCGAGTAACCGAGAGAGGAAACTGATAATTTTTTTTTAAAAAAAAAAAAACAGAGAGAGAGAAGGGGGAATTTTGGGGGCATTAAAAAAAGAAAGAAAGAAACGTCATAAATGAGAAAAAAAGGAAGAGAAGCAATAAAAAATAATTAACTCTCCCAGCCTCCATTGATAGTTCTTCTCTGCACAGCACCGTGAGCACCACCATTTCTCACATTACTAATTAACCTCCACACCAGGAATCTCCTCTCAACTCCACCATGAGCTTCAGTCCTGACAGCAGTCCTTGGATACAACCCGTGAGCAGACTTCTCCAGAGGCAACGGTGAGCCCTGTGGTGTTCCTCAGTCAATCCGACCAACTGTCAGCCAAGCACCATAAACACCTCAGCCATGGCAGCCAACAACAACAACAACATTCATCTCATCTTCAATCGACTATAGCAGTGAAAGATTTTCCAACAGCAACTTCAACCGTTACCTTCCAAGCAGCGTCATCAATTCCTCTTTCACTCCCACGGTTGATTGATCCTCAAAACTAGACCAGTACCTCCCAAAACAGAAAAGAAAAACATGACTAATTAACACCAGGGAAGAGAAGATGAATTATTTCTTTGAAAGCAAAGATTTGTGGTGACTGGCTTGGAAGGGAAGAACATATCGTGACCAACAACTCAGCCTCAACCATTCCTGTTCATTAACCGTCAGCCTTTACCAGAAGCTTCAACCGTCACCATCAGTGGAAGCTTCCTCTTTCCAGCTGCGTCGGTTTCTTTGCACCGTGATCTTAGTCGTGAACAACAGCTCCTCCTGTAGCAACAGTTTGAAGAAGCAACAGCAGTGTAGGGTTACATCTGTCCCTCTCAGCAGTGTGGCAACTGACATCTTCCTCAGCTGTTCTTGGTTTCCATTGAAGCATCACAGAAGAGCAGCTCTGCACCAGCAATAGCTTTTCTTCTGCGCAGCCAAGAGCTCCAGTATTCTAGCAGCTGTGTTTCAATTCTAGTAGCCTGCCCCTCCTGTGTTTTTGGCCATTTGAAACAGCTGGAGTCTTCATCAGCAGCAGTTGAAGTCTTTAACAGAGAAACTACTTCTTCTTCATCGAGCAGCGCAGCTTCACTCCAGCAGCAGCAGTGTGCATCGTCATCCTTCAGCACCGCACTAGCTTCAACAGAGCAGCAACTTCTTCCTTCTCCAACAACCACCATGAGCCACCATCATCTCCAGCAGCGCCACCAACCGACGGTCATCACTCTCCTCTCGCCTAGGTAACGTTTCCTTCTTCCTTTCATCATTCATGTATGGTGATAATTGCATGGGGATAACTTGAATCATCCCTTCACGTTGCTGACATTTTTGCCAGAAAATGGAAGCCATTTGGTCGGGCCTGTGTCAGAGTAATTGGGCCCTACCCAAGCCCAGCCCGTGTAGCTGGGCTGGGTTTCATTTAAAACAAAAAAAATAAAGAAAGAAGAAGCATGTTGGGCCGCTTGCTGGCCCAACAAATTCAGGTTGGGTTGGGCCAAGCCCAACCCATACCTAAGGGCGTGTTTGACACATTCTATTTGTGTCCTAGGAAAAGTGCCTTGTTTTGGTTCTTAAAGTGTGTTTGTCAAACATTGTCTTAAATTATTTTTCATGCCTCTAATTTGAAGCTAAGGGTGTGCTTGCCAAACACACCCTACTGCATTCCCATTAGATTTTATTTGTTATTATTTTACTGTTTAGCCAAACAGACTCTAAAATAGTTATAAAAAATTTAGGGATCATTTTTAAATTATTTATGGGTCTTTCGTGTGTTATTTTAATAATTTTACCTAATATCAGGCTATAGACTGACACTGTAAGATACAGATCCAATATTAAAAATATCTGATTTCTCTTTGAAATTTCAAAAAATTCCAAAAATATTTTTTTATTTTTGTGCATACGATCAAATTCTAAAGGTTTTTCGGGCATATTTTCTAAAAAAAATAAAAATACATTTTTATTATGTTTTAAAAATACCAAAATGAATATCATAACTGGTTTATGATTATCTATTAGAATTTGACTAAAATTTCAAAAATACCACAAATTAATTTGTTCAATTAATATTCGGGGTATGAATTTTACAGCATATGTAATGCATACTTTTGGTATTAAATTAAATGAATTAATACAAATAAATATTAGAAACTAATTATAGACTTTATTATTTGAGGATATAAAATTACATTGTAAAATATATCCTCATGTATTAAAGATACAAAGTAGGAAATAAGTGCAATGCTAAAGTTTAGGTCCTAGAATGATTAAAATTTAACCTGATATAGAGACTTCCTTATAAAGAAAGATCTGCCTTGAACCTTAGATGAACCAACAAATAGAAATACAACTTAAAATAACAATCAAGCAACAATGGAACCTTACACGGTCTCTCGCAGACCATTAGATTTTCTAGTGATCATAATACTAGGTGGAAACTCCTGAACCCTATTAATCATATTTTTATGATTATTTCCTAACATTTCCAAAACCCCCATGATCCAGGAGTCATACCCTTTGTCTGATCCTATGTACAACACGACATCCATCGCTACCAAAATCCTATTATATTTCTAGCTTTATAAGTGAACTCAATGATAACATCAAGCCAATGCTCAAGATTCCCAAGCTAATAGTTCTAATGTAGACTTATTTTATTAAGCTAAATGGCAAGAGGAGTCTACTAATACCTTGGCCAAGAAGAACAAACTCATTCAAATAAATGTTCTTTAATATAGCATGACTTGACAACCAGGTAATCCACCATCAAAATCTTTTAACAATTCTAGAATAGAACTACCTCATAGTTCAAAATACCTTTCTGAGACCATATATGAGTGAAGAAGAAGGTTGGGGCAATGTTTTAGATGTGGGGAAAAATACACACTTAGACATCAATGCAGAATAAAAGGAATACATATGATAAAAGAGTTGGAAGAGGATAAGAAAGAGTTTGTGGATATGAAATAATATAATAGTAATGGAATTAATGTTAAAGAAGATAATATTGAGGACCATGACCTACATTTTAATACACTAGTTGAAAGTTATGCACATAACATTATCCGGATCGAAGGAATTTGTCAAGAATGATACATTATCATTTTAATTGATAGTGGTAGTACATATAGTTTCATTGATGAACAAGTGACTAAATAAATTAAAATAGTTATTGAGAAGACCATCATGCTTATTGTAACAGTAGCTAATAAAATTATAATGAAATATAATTCTCGCAGTCCTAGATTCATATGGTTTATGCATGGATTTGAGTTTTAAGCAAATTTGAGAGTGTTGAAACTAGAAAGATGTGATAAGGATTTACCCACTAATTCTATTTGAACATATTAAAATAAAATTATCATTAAAAAAATGGAAGGATGATTGAGTTAAAGGGAATTATAGTAGAATATAAATTACAAATGATCACTAAAATAAAGACACTTAAAAGCTTGAAGGACGTAGTGTATGGTTTTGTGATGCAATTTTTTTTATAAAAGTATGTGAAGAACATAAACAATTAGTGAAAAAATTAAAAGTGAAGGCATTTCTAGAAGAATATAAGTTAGTATTTGTAGAACCTAAACACCTTTCACCTGTTAAAAAGTTTGATCATAGGATTCCTCTCATACCTAAAGCCAAACCATTCAATATTAGGCTTTATAAGAGCTCACTTGTGCACGATAAAGATATAAAAAGTTGTTAAAGAAGTTATAGAATGAAATTATTCAACACATTTACAATATATTTGCTTCTGCATTGTTGTTGGTTAAAAAAAAGGTAACACATAGAGGTAATATGTTGATTACAAATAATTCAATAATTTGACTATTAGCAAGAAGCTTTCCATTCCATTAATTGATGACTTGATGGATGAATTACATGGTTATCAGTTCTTATCAAAGCTAGATCTAAGATCTGGGTATCTCCAAGTAAGAATATATGAAGAAGATGTGGAGAAATAACTTTTAAAACTCATCATAGACACTATGAGTTCAAAGTTATGCCATTTGGCTTGACTAATACACCAACTACATTTCAATCCTAAATGAACAATATATTGAAACCAATTTTTATAAGGTTTATATTGTTGTTCTTTGATGATATTATTATATATAGTTCTACTTTAGAACTTTAGAACTACACATTAATCATCTAAGGATAATACTGGAAACACTAAAGGATAATTAAATATTTTTAAAGCAATCAAAATGTTCCTTTTATGAGCAATAAGTTGAGTATCCTAGGCATATAATCTCAATAGATGGTATGGCAACTAATCCAAGAAAGATAAAGGTTATGAAGAGAAGGCTAACCCCCTCCTCCCCTAGTTAAAGAATTAAGAGGTTTCCTGTGAGTGACAAGATATTGCAGGAAGTTTATTAGAGGATTTAGAGTCATCATCAAACCCTTTACTAAATTGTTAAAAAAAAACAATTTTAGTTGGAATGGAAAACCTTGAGAAGCTTTTAACAAGCTAAAAAATGTCTTATGTAAAACTTTAATACTAGTATTGCCAAATTTTAACAATAATTTTATGCTGGAGATGAATGCATATGTAAATAGATTGGGTATTGTTTTAAGTCATGATGGGAGATCATTAACCTTTTTTAGCAAAGCATTGAGTCTAAGGCATCTTGGACTATTAATTTATAATAAGGAATATGTGGCTATACTAATTGCAATAGAAAGATAAAGACACTACCTGGAGCATGATTTAGTTCATCATTAAAACTAATCATGAGAGTTTAAAGCATATTTTCCAATATCAGAAAGAACATGGATAACTATGGATTTCATAAAAGGACCACCACAATCATGGGGGGAAGATACAATACTGATAATAGTTGGCAGATTCACCAAGTATTGACACTTCAAAGTACTAACATACTCATTTACAACCCATGATATAACTCAAGTGCTTCTAAATTATTTTTACAAACCCCATGCAATAACTATTATAACAAATAGGGATAAGGTTTTAACTGGATTATTTTGAAATGAGTTGTTTAAGTTGTTATAGGTGGAGCTGTTAATGAGTTCATCATATAACTCACATACTAATAGCGAAATGTATGGCAATATACAATATAAATAAATGACATTGTTGGTTGTCATTGGCTCAATGATGATACAATTCAAGATTTTATTTTTTCTATTAAGATGAGTTATTTTCAACCTTTATATGAATACCCTCCACCAAACAAAGAATTAACTATATAAAAAACTACAATATTGTCTATATTCAAAAAGGTAATTCATAAAATGGCTAAAATAGATCAATTATTAAACAAACAATCAAAAACGGCCAGACATGAAATGAAACATATGTTACAAACAAAGAAAGAACAAAAAAGAGAATTTGAGATAGAGGATTCAGTGTACCTCAAACTTCAACCTTATAAGTAGACCAATGTGACTTAAAAAAAAAATATTAAGTTGAATCTCAAGTTTTATGGTCATCCAAAATTATACAAAGAATTAGATTAATAGCATACAAGTTATAGCTGCAGTGGGACCTATCATCCATTTTTTTTTATGCATCTTTGCTTAACAAGAAAGTGGAAAATAATGTAGCATTATCTTCATTATTACCCAAGGTAGATGAGTATAGGAGAGTTAAGGTTAATCCAGTGGCTATTTTTGGACAGAAAGATTATGAAAAAAAGGTAGGTTCTCATGGGGCTCATCCATTGGTCCAATCTGTTTAAGAAATATTCTACTGGAGAAGTTTTGGACTAATCAATTTCCTAACTTTTGTCTTGATTCTTAAAGACAAGAATCTAATAAGAAGAGAGTATGATTACAAGTTTATGTAATCTTGGCTTTGGTTGGCATTAAAAAAGTATCATAAGCTGAGTTATTTCAATTTCTTTCTCGTGAATTTTCAAAATGCTGAGTTATTTGTTGCCTTCATTAATTAACTAAGGTTCTTCTTCAACAAATTCATGGAGAAGTCGAGCAGAGTTTAGAGAAATTTTAAGAGATAATGGTATGTCAACTCCTATCTACGGTGGATTAGGATCATTGAAATAGTCATCTTTGTGCCCCCCCTAAAAAAAAAACTGAAGTTACCATGGAGAAGATCAAGTGGAATTGTTGTAATTTAAAACCATTAATGAACATTCCCTAATCTATCTTCACCTCACCCCTCATATTTCAATTTTCAGGTAACATTCATCGCAACAGGATGATTTTATAGACCGACAGCTGCAAGCCAATTTCATATAGGCCAAGATTCATTAACAGACACCAAGCACTAGAAATAAACTTGGAATCACCAGGTATATTTATTTATGTATAGGTACATGAATGTGCTTACAAGTAATTAATTTCAAATTCAAAATTAAGTGGATTAGGATTGTAGAAATCATAAATCCTCGTTTAGCCTTAAATCTTATGCGGGGGTTACTCCCCAAGCAAAGCTTTGTTTTTACATAGACATAGGTTAATGTGTTTGTGCACTCTCACGCGTCTTTGTGATTCATTAAGGAAGTGGTAAACTCGGAAAAGATTTCGTGTCTTTTTTTGCTCTTTTCAGTGAAAGGGACAATGCCCCCGAAAATTAAGCAAAACTGGGCGAGAGAACATGGTCTCAGTAAAATCATAGTACAGAAATGGAAGCAAATTAACCTGCTCGGGAGCTAGATCATCCATGAAAGGCTCTTAAAAATGAAGAATAGCCGAATTTTGCTGGGACACAGAGCACAGCACAGAACCGAAATAAAAAGAAGACAACTCCACTCGTGACAGACGGACATACACAGCTCTAGCATTCATTCATTTGACGAGACATCTCTCTTTTGTCTTTCTCTTCATTCAATTAGTTTCGTGTGAGGTACCATCATCTGTGTGATAGAGAATTCTTTTCTTTCTTTTTAACGTGAATTATGTGTATTTTGGATGATGAATTATTTTGCTGTTGTTTTAGCTGACAGGGTTTCTTTTGAAAGTCAAGTTTGGATTGGAGAATGGGAGGTGGGGCAAATAAAGTGTTGCTTACTTCAAATGGAGATGAGATTTCACAGAATATTGCCTTCCATTTGGTTAAACAAGGATGCAGGTTAAGAATATGTTTCTTTCTTTCTTTCTTTCAAGTTGTATAGTTTGGTTTGTTGTTCTTAATTTCTTAAAAGCCCTGGCCTATCTGCACGTGAACATTCCACTCTATAGCAAACAAGTCTCTAGTTCTAGTTACCAAAGCCAAAACCGCAACAGCTTGGACTACAGGTGCTTTAAAAATATGGAGCACCACTTAATTTAGAATCTGTATCAAGAACCAATTTCCTGCAATCACATAGCCAATCTTTGGTTACTATTGATCGTTGATCAAACACTACGTAGAATTGCACAACAAATTATAGAGGGGATTTGCCAAAGTGTTGATTTGGTTAATTCCCTGGAATAAAAGCTATAATATCATAAGTCTTGAGTTATAAATAATTAAGAAATACTTGGTTAAGCCTGTGGCGCGATGAGCTTTAGGTTATACTAGTCATTTAACAACTTTAGGTAATACTATCTCCTGAGTTTTGTTGTAGGTTATAAATTAAAAAAAAAAAAAAAACGTTGGATATGTAGGTTGTTTCAATGTTTTTTTTATATAAAAAAAATTCGAAGTGTAAATTGAAAAGCCTATGCAAGCAAGATTAAAATATTTAATGAATTTTTTTATTTAAATAAATAAAAGATAAATCCACACCCTAAAACCAATTACTTAAAAAATAAATACAAATAAAATTGATTAAATAAACTCACGTAATAAGAAATATTACGCAAGGCCGAACACAAAAGCAATATATTTTAAAAACAAATATTTTTTATTTAAAAAAATAAACTTTGTTTGTAAAAAAACAAATATAGATGAATTAGAATAATACATTGAAAAATGAAATAGAAATAGAACAACTAAAAAAAAACTTATATTCAAAAAAGACATGCAAAAATCATGACCTGTGTCATAAAACCGAGATAAACTCATAGAAAAAACTTGAAGATAATCACAAAATCAATATTAAAAACAAACTAATGCAGAACAATAAGATCAAACAAAGTCGAATTCCAAACAATTTAAATGTTGAAAGATAAAACTAGAAAAAAAAATTAATTACACAAAATGATCGAAAAAATGAGAGTGAGAAAAAACATTAATTAGAGGGATGAAAAATTTAATTTGGAGGGTTCAATTGAATTGAAAAATAGCTTAATAAAAGGAAAAAACTCAAAAGAATGAAAATTAAACTGAAAAAAAAATAAAACAACAAAATATTTGTTTAAAGGATGAAATTGAAAGAAAACAAACTTCAACAAAAGTGTCAAAGATAAAATTAGAAATTTAAAAATACAAGGACTAAAATGAAAAATCAAACATATGAGAAATTGCAATTGAAGGACTAAATTGAAAATAATAAAAACTTCTATAAATTGCAAAAGGAACGAAATAAAAAATTAATAGAATGGGGACTGAAATTGAAAAGTAAGAACAAAGAGGATAATAGAGTATATTACATGTCGGGAGAGACAAAAGAAGGAAAAAAAAATCAAACGACCACGAGTGACAATCCGATCACCGTAATTTGCCATACACCACTCTAAACAGAAGATGTACACAACAACCCATCTAGGAAGATGACAGAAGGCCAATTATGTTCACCAGGTGGTGCGACACGGACGCCACACATGCGTTGGGACGTGTCGAGGATGCTGAAACAGATTTAAGCCTTAAAGTTTTTTTTAAAAAATATGAAAATACAAAAATGCCCCCCCAACCCCTGTAATTACACAAAATGTCCATATGAAAGTAAAAAAAATATTCTCAAATGTTAAGCTTATGTTTTGTCTCTTTCAAGGTTAAATATGTAATTGCACTATGCATTAAAAATTGAAAACCCCAAAACACCCTTATCCAATAGCACAATAATTTTTTGACTATGGGGGCAAGTACGTACTTTTATTGTAAAGAAGCTTATGAAAATTTAAAAAAGCTCTTAGTCAACAGTTTTATATTTTGTTGATTTTAGGGGCGAAATAGTATTTTTATTGTGAAAAAAAAAAAAAGATATCAACACCACCACCCAAATCTAAGACACATTTTATTGTGGATTAGGTTACAATAAAACACCAATGCCATTTAGTTTTTTAGGTAATAGGTAATCGTAATGAAGAATGCTCTACTTTATTTGTATTCCTAAATCTCATATTGAACTTGATCAAACTTTAAAAAAATGATTTAATTTTGGAAAATGATTTACAAACAAATTTTTAATATTAATTCATATAAATTGACATGTCAATTTATAAGCTATAAGGTGTAAATATGAGTCCCATTTATTTTAAATGATTGGTCTTTCATGAGAAAGAATATCGATCACATATGTTTGGATGTAAGAAGATTTTTATATAAAAAGTTTATTTGTATAACTTTCTTCCTTAAATTTTGATTATTGGTTTTTCTTTTAGGAGAAACATTATTTAATTAAGTTTTAGAACGTGATGGCATTTGCTTAAATTTGTATAATTAAATCTAAGCTAGTACAAAAATATTTGACCGGACTCCTTTCAAGTTTAGGCTAACATAATGTAACATATTAATTTAATATTTTCTCTTAGTTAACTAAATTGACTTCCTTTTATAATTCAAATTAGCAAACTCTATTTCTTTTTATATCTTAAATGCATATCTTATAAAGATAAAAATATGTCCCTCTCATCTCCCGAGATCATAAAGGAAAAAGAAAAAAGAAGAAGAACTAATCTCTCTCTCAATTTTCCATCAATAGAATCATTAAAATTAAGATCAAGATATATAAAATGTCAAGTAATAGATCAAAGCAAAACTATATGATTTTAGGTGTACAAACCTAGAAAGATAAGAAATTTATCTATCAAAGAGCTTTAGAGAACTTTTTGAATCATTTCAAGACATCCTTTCTTTATCAATAATCACTACCAAAAAATTAGCAAATACAAATGAAAATACTGACAAAAATAATTTCATCGATAAATTACAGTGAAATTTACTAACGAAATATTTCATCGCTATGTCCCTCGGTATACACCAACAAAAATATTTTATTTATCAATAATCATTTTTGACATATCTAGATTGATGAATTTAGAGAATGATAGATTGTATGGAATGAATAGTCATGATTATCATATATTTATGCAAACACTCATTCCACTTGTTTACCGAGATTTATTGCCAAAAGAGATATGAGATGTCTTCACAGAGATCAGTCACTTTTTTAGAGATATATACTCTAACAAGTTACATACCCAACACATGGAGAAACTTGAAATGAATATCATCTAGACAATCTATAAACTTGAGATATATTCCCTCCATCATTTTTCAATTTAATAAAACATCTACCCATACATCTATCATACAAGAAAAAAGTTGGAGGCCTTATCCAGTATAGATAGATGTATTCATTTGAGAGGTTAGGTATTACACATTCATCCTAATTAAATTTCTATTGTCTTTTTTTTTTAATTTTAGAAATTCATTTAATTTCATTCGGATACTTGTTCAGCTTAAAAAAAGAGCATATTGAGGCTTTGATATACAAGGCTTATATTGTGGAAGAAATCTCAGCATTTATTTTGTATAATTTTGACCCTCACTTGAGAACAAGAATAAGTCGCATTCCAAAACACGATGATAGCAGGGAACTACCTTTAAGTATAAATTTGTCAATACTTTCCAATCATGGATGACCTGTATCAAAAAATGCAGTGAGGGGGAAGACACTTGACAGAAATCGAGTTTAGACATGTATATAATTATGTGCTATTTAACTACAATGAATTGAGATATTTTATTCAGTACGTAAAATATTTAAATGTTGTTATTTTCAAATAATTTGTCTCTTATACTCTCATAAACTAATACATTAAATACTTCATTATAGACAACATCATCAATTTTCACTATCTCAAAATTCAAATCTTACTAAATCTAAATTTTCTAGTTACAAGATAAACAATTTACAACGTGGTTCAGAATACACCTTTCTCTTAATAATTCTTATGTCTCGTAATATTTAATTTGATTACACCTTTCTTTTTAACTGTTAATGGTTATAATTATGTACTAAGTTTATCAATTGAGAAGGAATACTAGTGGCAGTTTGAATTTACTATGTTTGGATCTTGAAAGAAAGGTAAAGTGCTCTAATAGGTATTTTATCAATAGAAAATTTTTTCATACTAAAGAGTATGGTTAGGGTAAAAAGATATATAACAATGGATTTTGTGTTAAGTGATGATCAACTTATAATGAGTTTGAAGTTGATTATGTAGGAAGTTAGAAGATGTGATTGAGTTTATTTATTCAAATTTTATTGGTAAGATATCATTGATAGAATAATCATAATAGATCCTTGTTATAAACTAATTTTGACCTCACCTAATTTTAGAAGAAAAAAAATAATAAACTATTTTTTTCTGTAATTTTAGTTAATTTTAATCATTTCATCATTTTCTTTATTTTTATTTATTTTTTTTGTGTCAAAAAATCTTGAAAATAATAAAATATACAAAATGAAAAAAAAATAAAAAAAAATAGTTGGGGTTTGAAATTGCACTAATAATCAAGTATCATAGGGAAAAAATGAGGTTTAGGAAAAACATTTGGGTCATAATTGAAGAGAAAATTTAGAAAATGGCTTAATTTGATTTAATTTTGCTAAGAATGAAAGAAACTTGAAGTTCAAGGATGATTTTGAAAAAAAAAGCCAAGTTAAAAGTCAATTAAGAACCTAATAAAAAAAGTAACTTGAAATTAGGAGTCAATTTGGTTTAAAAATAAAGATTGGAAAAACCAAGGATAATTTTGCAACAAATGGTTAAATCTCGAGGAATAAATTGATTCAATTAGGGACACAATAAAAAAGAAAAATTAGATTAAGGATTTTTAGGGAAACTAAGAACTAAATCAAAATTGAAAAGATCAATTAATTCAATATAGAGCTTAAATTGAAAGAAATTTCAAAATTAAACATCTTAATTGAATGAAATTGAAAATTTCAAGGACCAATTAATCCATTTACATTACTTCAATATTTCAGTCCTAAGATGCATAATTCTGGTAGTGAATCTTGAAAAAAGTGACTAGTTAAGATTTTTGGATAAAGAAATATAGCATTGAATCTTGTTTTTGTTTTAAAAAAAACAAACAAACTAGAGTTGTTTTGACTTGTGTGGGATTATATAAATTTAGAATCTTTTTTAACACCCATAATAAGTTAGATTTAAATGGAAAGAGACTTATATTTAGTATAAATATTATGTGATTAATTAAATTAAATAGTTAAATTAATTTTAAAATCAATAACTATATGAAATAGTACTAATCATCTATTAAACTTTAAGAGATTAAACTAGCATGTTAATTAGCTCAATTAATTAGACAATATAAACCAACATTGTTATTTAGTGAAAACCCATAGCCTTTCATATTAATAGTAAAAATACATTAACATACTAGCTTTTACGAGATATATAGGTGAAGTGATCAAGAAGATTTGCTATTAATTTCTCGACTTCTTAAGTTTAAATATTGAAACAAACATGAAATAAAAGTTATTCTCTTGACTGTATTATAAATCGTACTTGGATGGGGATATGTTCTTAAGATTATTAAAAAATATATATATAAATATAATCTTAATTAATGTGCAAACTTATTTGAGAATACCACTAAGCCAAAATAATAATAATATAACAACAACAACAACAACATTACGATGTAGAGTTTCATTATTGGAGTGTTTTGCGGTGATTCTAGATTACCTAAAACCCTCGGCCCAAAGAGCACAATAATCCAAAGACACTTTTCTTCAACAAATCCCCGTAGTTCAAGATTTCTTTAAATAATATTTTATTAATTTTAATATTCGTAGACAAAACCGAGGAGGAGATTAGAGAATAAAGAAAAGAGGGCGGGCCATTCTCTACGTGCATTACGAAGGGCTATATACGCCTGTACGCAATGGGTAGATGCTGAAAATTTCGTATCTGGTTGCCCACATAATTAATATATCAAGTCATAAACTCATTCTCTTCCTGATCACCTTGGAATTAGCTTGCCTTAATTTTATTCGTATATATTGCCAACTAACACATGGTGTTTTGTTCTCAGTTCAGACTTTAGCATGTGTAGTAGCTAGGAATATATTTTGGTGAGTGTGTGTGTGTGTCTAGAGAGAGAGAGAGAGAGAGAGAGCTTTGGATGCCAAAATGGGGAATGAGGATGGAGGAAGCATCAATGGCTTTGAAGGAAACTCCGTATGCATGGGGCCAAAACACAGGAACATAAAATAATTTGTTCTGAATTAATCTTATCATCCTCGTCAGTATTATTGAATCATGAAAAACGAAACAATGAGTCTGCTCAAAGTCAGTTCAGATTAAGACATCAATATCAAGCAATATCAAGCATGTGGGGTACTTCTGACAAGCATTTGAACCTTTATTTCATCTATAGCTCCAGTTAATGTTCGAGTTTAATTTCTAATCAAGTTAAATTGACATATCATCAATAATAATAATAAAGAAAAACATGAAAATGCCCGCCCTCTAAAGGGTAAATATAATCATTCTGCCTCTACAGGGTAGAATGAATGTTTTTTTGCCCTTTTCTTTTTAACGAACACTGATTTTTCTCCAAAGTTCTTCTCTCTTTTTTTACAGAATTAAACCAGTTTGAAAAGAAAAAAAAAAACTATATGGGTAATTAAATAATTGTTGAAATTAGCTGTGTACTATTTATAGAGTACATGCCGAATGAAAATGCACGTGATGATGGTGTTTACGTACAGATGTTTGCTAGATTTTTCACATTGTAAACTGTACTTCGAAGTTTTAGCTTTGCCAAGCATTAGAAAATCACGTGGTCCGAGCTAATTGAATATATAGCAGAATCCAGATTTACAGTGTATATTTCAAGATTAGTTTGCTAACTAGCTAGACTAAATTTATCTTCGGAAGCCTACCCTTGTAATTTCTTTTAAATATATTCACAGATAGAAGAAGATATATTATCTAGCCGTTTAAAAGGTTCGAATATTATAAATATTAATGCACAATTGCAGGACAACTTGGACCAGAATACAGATAATTTTATGAAAAATCTGGTTAAGTGATCATTTTAATTCAATAATTTAAATATTTTAATGAGGTTTTAAAATATAATTTATATTATTTTATAACATATCTCCTCAACTGAAAGTTTTTAAACTTAAAATTTATACAAACTGATATTATCTTATATTTTATTTTTATTTAAAAAAAAATTAAACTTACTACTAATGAATATTAAGATTATTCTTGAAGAAATCTTTTGGCAACCAAAAATCAAGAACAAAAGCAATTTGTACTTGTCATATATAATATACCTATGGTTAGGTAAAGCTAGGAAATATATGTAGATTGGAAATTAAGTGAAATCAGGAATCATATTATACTGCAAGGGGATGTCCATGTGTTTAACATTGGTTGGCTATCAGATAGGACATAACATTCAACAACAACAACAATTACTTTAAAATATAATTGAAGAATACCTTTATTGTACCAGCTAAGGGATGGGTCTAGAAATTAATGACATGTTTAATACCGTGTAATGCATTATAATATAATATAATTAATTGTGTAATATAATAAGAAATGTATTGGAATGGTTGATTATAAATATTCATAGCAATGTAATAGAAGCATTTTACAAAAATTTACTTCATTCCTTGGATTTTCCAAAGCAATTAGGTTAGTCCCTATATTTTATTTTTGTTTATAAAGCAGTCTTTTTAAAAACATTTTTATCTTTTTTAAAAAAAAATTATAGTTTAGTGATTATGATAAAAAAAAATTATAATTAAATCCTAATATGATTGCTAATACACTACTAGAAAATTAAAAAAGAAAAACAAAATATTCCATTGGAGAGTAAACACTATTCCATCAGCAATTTATATCATTGACAAATTTAACAACGAAAATATGTTGAACAAATTTTTATCAGAGATTTGCTATCCGTCGTTATTTTTATCAATAATTGGTAATGTCAACAGAAATGTCGGTAGAATATTGGTGCTAGAAAATAAAATACACCGACCAGTTTCTATCAACAATTCCATCGGTAAATAAATTATCGATGAAATATTTTGCCGCTTGTTCTGTTGAAAAAAACTAAATGTTGTTGACGGTATCTACAATGGAATATTGTCGATTGAATTTACATCGCTACTTCTATCTAAGAGTTCTAAACCATTCTATAACTTTTTAATGAAATGACACCCATATTGCCGATGGAAACACCAATGAACTTTTTTTTTTCCATCAATGATTTCGTCAAAAGTTAAGTAATTTTATTTTAGTTATGTAGTTGTTAATTACAAAAATAACAAATATCAAAATAAAACCAAACACTATCAATTTTATTGAACATCAAGATTTTATTAATTTTAATATTCATTCAAAAATAATTTTACAACAATAAATATAACGCTACACGGATAAAGGTGGGGGTGGAGGGGGAAATCTTGAGACAAAATGACCAGTATGAGGAGTAGGATAATGTGAAACCATATATTCCATCATTTTCTCTCAATTCTTTCTATTATCTTCTTCTAATATGGCTTTCATTTCTTCTTCTAATTTGGTTATTCACTCTTTAACCTGTTTTAGGACATTCGCTTCAAATTTCAGCATCAACTAGTTTGGGTTGGACTGTTGTGTGCTTAGAGTAGAAGCAATATGGCTCGACCTTATTTTTCTAGCTGATTTTATAGGCATTCCATAAACCTGATTCCTATCGGGTCTATTTGTTACTCCAACCGCAACTGAGGATCGTGAGGAGGATGGGAGGAAACATCTTCTTTATATTTTTCAAATATTGTGGCATTAAATGTTTTCTACAAAACAAAGAAAAAAAACAAGTCCATTATAATTAAAAAAAAATGCAAGAATTAAAAACAAAGACTTACAACGAATGCTTATATATTCTCTACTATCTACAAACTTCTTCACCATTTTTCCCCTATTTATTTTTCTTATATGAGTTTCCTCATATAACTCTATCAGAGTAGGCTTGCACCCAAATTGTTACTGATGCAAAATAAATAAATTGTTAAAAAGTCTAACAAATAAATAGTAAATTAAAATATTGAAGAATACATAATTTGAAAATTGTTGTTATGAGCTTTGCATGGTTGACAAATAAGAGCGATCCACCGATGTTCTTGCTCACCAAACCATTTGTTTCTTTGTTTTGGTCTGTGACTTGAATCGCGAACGCCATTTAAATTCTTCAAATTTTGCCCTAATATCCTCTATGACATGACTCAGTTTATACTTTATTCATGCATCAACATCATCGGAGTCAGCTTGATTTTTTGTATATTTATAGGCATCAATCACAAACCATGCATTAGGGTACAATGTTTTTGTTAAATATACATGTGATTTGAAAATTTAAGGTTATAATTTCAAATATAAAATTTGTCAATTGCTTGATACTTAATTGCATTGTGGTTTTTCCACACTTTCCTGACCACCCCTTCATTTTCCTTTTCCACCATAATTTCCCTAACATTGTTAATTCGTACATTAATTAGATTTTTGAAATAAAAAACTATATATATATTATCTTACCTTAAACAATCCCCAACAAATATCTACATATTCATCCATTCAGATGATCTTGAAGTTGATTCCATTGAAAATGTGGTTCCTTGAACAATGATTTCATTACATTTGTGTTATAACATTCAACTTCAATATATGTAAACCTGCAAAACAAATTCATACAAAGTCAGTCATTTTTATTTAATGTAAATCTTAAAATAACCCAATCAAAATAAATAACCTCAATACATAACTTATATTGAGTGGTCAATCTTCTATTTTACAATAATTTTATCAAGATATGGATCTCTTGAAGATGGGATTCCACCTTTGCTACCCGAAGTGAACAAGCCTTGGTTGGTATCATGTGCATTAGATGTCTCTTCATGTTTGACGCCTAAATTAAAAACATGATCACCGACATCACCAACACTACTGTTGGTTGAACTGGAAGTAACAATAGCTCTCTTTAAACTTCTTTCTCAACATCTCTGAAATATAACACAAGTTAATTTCAGGTTCAATAATATTGTAAAGAATAGGACCGAACAAGTTCAAACAATACAAGCTCAAGCTTAGAAAAAGTTTGAAAATACTAATTATGCAAAATACAAGACAACAACTAATAAACATATAAAACAAAGGGTTTCCATAAAGAGAAATATGGGTGTGATTTTTATATGCAAGGAGCGATTTAATGTACATACATACAAACATTAATAGCACAAATCCCTTATAAAAAATCAATTTACAACCATTAACAACCCTTCATTTCTAAAATCAGCAACCACTAACAACATAAATCTCTTATCAAATAAAATAATCAACAATCAAAATTGATAACCCAATCAATAATCAAAATTTTCTATTCTATTAACACACAAAACAAATACCACAACACTAAAAATAAGAACCCAAAACACCAAACCCACTCTGAAACTAAACACCCTAAACACAAACCATCATAAAAAGATAAAACAAGAAATGACTTTGTAGGGATTAAGAAACTTACCCTTGAAGATTTTGAGAGAGAGATGGGCTAGGCGACTACGAGAAAAAGGGGTTGGGTGGTAAAAGCTGGCCAGCAGAGAGAGAGAGAGAGAGAGGAGAAGAAGAAGAAGAAGACGCTGGGGGTGGCAGGGAGAGAGAAAGGCAGTAACATTTTGTTTATTTTGAGTAGCTGAGATGAAATAGGGAGAAAAAGGGGAATTGTTAGGTTAATACCTGGATTTGCTAATGAAAATTCCATCAGCATATTGACATGTCAACAAATACCGATAAAATTACCAACAAAAATTCAATTATTTTTTTAATATTTTTAATTCCATCAACAATTCCATCACCGTTTCTCTAACCTATTGTAATTTCCTGATGAAATTGCATGTCCATCAACAATTTCATCACCATTTCATAAACTTACTATAATTGTTTTGATGAAATTCCATGTTTGTCGACAATTCCATCACCATTACACTAAACCTGTTGTAATTCTCCAATTAAATTGCATGTCCATCGTCAATGTCATCGGCAATATTTGATGAAATGTAAATATTTGCCAACATTAAACCACAACTACAAAATAAAAAAAATACACTTTAAAAATGTAAAAAATATAATGCATTAGAAAGTTGCAACAAATGTGTTATTCAATGTTAATTTTATTATATAATGATTGTTTTACATTTAAATCAATGCAACACTTTTTAATCATAATCCTTCTTGTAATTTTCATCATCATCTTCGTTGAATTCAAGCTGGTCGATCTCATAATCTTCACCTTATTTTCTATGTCCACTAGTACTCAACATTATATTTAACTCATTAACATCAACATAAATATTTTCAGTGACATGAAAATTTGGATTATTTAACTTAGTAGATGAAGCAACTCGATATGAATCAATTAGCTCATCCATTTGAAATACATTGTCTCCCTTCATTTACTTTATTGTTACCATGTTCAACAACTTCAACTTAGACATGACTTATCGGTTTGGTTTTCACAACAGATAACCAATCGACTTTATTGTGATCTTTTTTAAAGAAAAGAATGTATGTATAATACACTTATTGACATTGTTTGATAAAAACAAAAACATCATTGATATTGCAAAGTGGACCTCTTTTATTTATTTTGATCATACCATAGTGAGGATCTACTCTAATTTATCTATTGATATCATACCAATAATATTTGAATAAAACCAACATATATTGTTCACTGTGATATCGCAATTCAATAACCTTTAGTAACTTGCCATAATAATTAACTTTCAACTCATTGGAAGTTGAACATTTACACAAACCTCACTATTGTATGTCTTTTTATCATCACCATACTTTTCAGTATGAAATACATATTCATTAATGAAAAACTCATTATAACACTG
Source organism: Populus trichocarpa (assembly GCF_000002775.5). Lineage (NCBI taxonomy): Eukaryota > Viridiplantae > Streptophyta > Magnoliopsida > Malpighiales > Salicaceae > Populus > Populus trichocarpa. The sequence continues at coordinate 10,498,225 of NC_037290.2, read as the reverse complement.
AACTTTTTTTTCAAGACCCAAAGATAGGAATCTCAATCTATCAGTGTTGTCTCTCATGTTAAAAACATGGTTAAAGTTAATTAACAAGCATTAACAATCCAAGAAAAATACAATTAAATCTATTATTAGGATTTATAAATTATTAAATACTTAAATATTTACAAATTGTTCATCTTGTAATTGAAAAATTTAAGCTTTAATAGCATTTGAATTTTGGGATAACAATAATTGATGATGTTACCTATAAGAAAGTTACAGGATTGAATCTATATGAGTTATAAGCAAAAAAGGTTTAAAACTATATAATTGTAAAAATTGACTTATCAAATAAAAGGTTTCAATTCATTACAGTTGAATAACATATAATTATGTACTTGTTTGAATTCAATGTCTATTAAATTTCTTCTCTTTACTACTTTATTTGATAATGGTTGTTTAGGATGGCAAAATATTGACAAATTTTTCCTTGAAGGTGGTTCACCACCATTATCATGTTATAAAATACAGTTGGTTCTTGTTCTCAAATAAGGCTCAAAATAAAATGAGGTAAATGTTTAAAAAAATTTAACAATATAAGTCTTACATGTTGTAGACTTAACACATGCATTTTTTTTTGTTTTTTTTAAGGTTGAATAAGTATTTACATGTAAGTAATTAGAGATAACTGAATGTTTACAAAAAGACAATGGACAATTACTTATAATGCATGCAATCCCTAACCTTTTAAATTGATACATCCATCTGTATTATATAGGCCGTCTAAATTTTGCCTTATACGATAAATGTATAGGCAAATGCTTTATTGAGTTAAAGAAGGGAAAAAAACTCATTTTAAATTTGCAGATTGTATTAATAATATTTGTTTCAAATTGCTCCATGTGGTAGGTATGTAACTTGCTCGAATAAATATCTATAAAAAGGTGACTAATCTCTATTAGTATATCCTATACCTTTTTTGGTAATAAATCCTTATCAATAATTGGAATGAGTGTTTACATAGACACATGACAATCATGACTCTTCATTCTATACATTATATATTCTCCTAAACTTACCAATCTAACTATGTTTGAAGCATATCCATTAGAAAATCATAGTCTCTTAATTCATTCGTAGATAAGAAACTATGCATCATTGTCAAAGGAAAATGTGGCTTTGAGCTTTACAACACATAAGTCATCATTAAGCAACTCTATATTTTGACAATCATAATATAAAGCTAGATCTATTATTGCTTTTATATTGTATTTTATTTTTCATTTTACATCCATAACCGTGTTAAAAATATTATCAAACATATTCTTCTTGATATACATGATATCTAAATTTTTATGGATGGCATAAATCTTGCAATAAGAAAGATCCTAAAATATACTTCGCTTTACCCAATTATAAGTTACACCAAAACTAGAAAGCTTTTATTTACCAGAATGGAAATCAAATACAATGTCTTCATAATGTGAAACCATGTCATATAATTCTTCACCCAACAGTATTAATGGTGTAACATCCCTTTCAAATTTACATTCTAGGAAGTCATTTTTATTGTTTCTATATCGATAATGACTTAGTAAGAACCTCCGATAGCAACCAAAAAATGAAGCTTTATCATCATTTATTAAGGTAAAGGCCTTATTATTTTTTATACAGTATAGACAAATAAACTTTTCATATATGCTCCAATCTGAAATCATCACATACACAGGAAAATGACTTATATTCCATATCAATGTTGTTTTCATCTTAAATTTTTATTTTCTTGAGGCATCATATGTCAAAGCCTCGACTAACCATAACTAATTCAACTCATCAATCAACGATCAAAGACAAACATCTATATTCCTACATGAAATGTAAGGAGCAGATATACCATAGATAATAACATGAATTTTAACTTTATACACATCCCTAAAAGGCAAGTTATAAATTGTTAGTATGACCGACCAATATGAATAAGGTGCAATAAAGGATCCAAATTGATTAATCTATATGTACACAAGCCAAGATGTACATTTCGTAGTTCCATTGAAGATTAAGAATACACATTATTAAATTTCAAGCTTCACTATCAAAATAGAGCATCATGACTTCATCCACTATATCATTTGAATGATATCATGCTATGTTCTTAGCAGACTTTGAAGACATAAATAATTGTTATAATCTAGGAGTGATTGAGAAGTATTTCAGTTTTTTATGTGACAAATGTCATTCCTCTACCTTTATTGAGTTTATACTGAGCACGCTGACAAGTTTTGTACATTCATTGTATTACAACATGAAAAATCTTGGACACGTATCAATTTTTTGATACCCTAGACCAAGAGGTTTCATCATGGATTTTTCAATATAGAAGTTCTTTTTCAACTTATTCCTTTAAGGTAACATGTTTTTAGCCTAATCAATGGTGTTATTATAATTGGCTTCACTCAACCCATAATCTAACTTGATGTTAAACACTCGTGCAATGGTCAATAATTTATTTTGAGTTATACACCATCCTATCAAAATCTTTTAAAAGTTTAAAAAATCTAGATGCATCTACATTTGGTTCTTCATTTAAAAAGATGTTACATGAACCTTCACTTAAAAAGATGTTACATGAACCTTCACTTGAATAATCATAATCCATTTCCATTACATTCATCACTATACTCCAATAATGATTAATATTATTATCCACAAACCTATATATGTTGTGAAAATTAGACGTTGAGCCAACCATCTTTTCTAACATGGTTTCATAAGGAACATAGGGTTTTCCTTGTGCAAACCTATGTAAGTATTTCTTGATGAACCTTTTTTTTAAGTAGATGCATGATAATAACATCTTTATGGTTAAACTTTTTATTTTTACTCTTCATGCATGGATATTAATTTTGCCTGCACTAATATTCTTCAATTTAGAAAGTACAAAATTAGTAAAACTCTCAACCTCTTGAAGATAATCTTGTCTATAGAACCTTTCGAGTAAATCATGATACATCCAAGAGCGATCATTCATTACTTATGAAACATAAAAGAATAATATTGATTTTATCAATTCCATAAAAAATCAATTTCCCCTAAATCTTCAACTTAATAATCAAATTGACAAAATGTGATTGTTATCCATTAAAATAACTCATTATTTCTTTAATTATAACTTATATAAGTTACAAAATCAAACTCAATTTCATCAAATGACAACAAAATTCAATTTCCCTTAAATCCTAAACAAACCTTAACATACAAATCATACATTAATACAAAAAAAATTATCTAGAAAAAAGCTATAAAACACTTAAATATACAAGCAACGTACAAATACTACTAAAAAATTCAATAAATCAACCTAAAACTTAAATGAATTATAAAAAAAAATAGGTGAGTTTGCTTACTTTGTGTATCAAAGCTTCACAAAAAAAATACAATGATGGTTGTTGACACTACTGATAGATGCATATCTACGTTGGGGGTTTGGGGTAGCTGAATTAGTGAGAAAATAGGGGGCTACTCGTATTTTTCTTGTAGGAGGTAGAAAAAAAAAGAGTAAGAGGGATTTAAAAAAAAAATCAAGAGTTTATAAATGAATCGGGACCTAAACAAAGGCTTTAACTACATAGGTTATAGCCATAGCGAAAGAACTAGGAAAAGTAAAAACAAGATCCAAAAGCCTAACAAGAGTAGATGAAGAAAAGAAGCAGCCTGAAGCCTGAAGCCCCAGAGCTACAAGAACTGCAAGAGCATTAGAGACATCAAAAACCAAAAGAGAAACAGAGAAGCCGCAAGAGAGGGACTACACCCAAGGAAGCAGCGAGCAAACAAGGAAAAACCAGCAACGTGAGAAAAACAGGAACAATAACACCTCTATCAAAAGAAAAAAGACCATCCAAAAACTGCACCCCAAAATTATAAGGGCACTTAGCCGAAAAAGAACCACAAACACAAGACCTCTTGCAATGAAGCAAACGCCAACTAAACAAGAACAAAACAATAACAGGGGAATACAAGATATAAGATACAAAGAAGAAATCAGACCAACGTACAAGCAAAAACCTAGACTACCTAGAAGGGATGTAACTGTCAGTTATAACTTATTTACATTTGTCAATAGAATTATTTTTTCAGCAATTCCATTGATAAATAATGACTTGTCAACATTCCGATGGAATTGTCGATGAATTATTTATTTATTCCATCTGTAATTTTATCATAAATTATCTACAGAACGTATTTTGTTGTTATTTACATCAGAAATTTTCAATAGAATTTCTTTGTCGCTATTTCTGTCGGAAAGTAGCCACAAAATATTATCCATCAGAGTTTTTGTTATTATTTGTCAATTTTCTGGTAGTGATACTCCTGTAATGATGCATTGCACACCTTTTATATATATATATATATATATATATATATATATATATATATATATATATATATATATATATATTTTGTGACAACTCATTACATTACAAGCATATTCTGTAATATTGTAATGGTCCATTATATTAAATTTTTAAAAGTTACACAACTAAATATAAGAATATAATGGACTCATTATATCCAACCAAACATATCCTAAAAAGTAAGAAGAGAGGAAATGGCATCTCTTTCGTTAGAAAAATGGAGATTGACGTTTAAATATGTACTTAAGGGATATCTTTTACGCATGAAAACAAATAAATTCTCATTTAATAAAGATTAAAATTAATTTTTGTCTTTTTTTTTTAGAAAGAAGGGAAAATGCAGCTCTATTTATAATAGGATGGAGAAAAGCTTTTCAATCTTGGGCAAATGTATTATCATCTTAAAAAGTAAGTTGCTTCTTTTGACCACTAAAATGGGAAGCACTGGACGTTCTAGCATTTCAATAAAATGCGACAAATAATGAGCAAAATAACTTTTGATTCCTCGACTACATACAGTAGTACTCCTCCCATTTATCAAATTAAACCGCCTTAATTACATATCAAATCATTTTACAAACAAATAATTTTACCGAGGTGCAAGAGAACATTCAACATATCCAGCAATCTCGATGTATAAAGTAACAAATTAATTAATTAACAGGCTGGTGGAATGGTATCAGCATCAACCTCAGTTAAAACAGTGAAGTAAGCATTTATATTGTACCCACATGCACTCAAACTTCTTGGGATGATTAATTGAAGAAGAAGAAGATGACGATGATGACGACGACGATATCAGAATCACAGGAGCTTTGGCCCCCACAGTCACACTCCTGCAGTGAGACAGTGTATCACGGACGGTCCTATCAATGGCAATGCCTAGGGAAACGTAACTAACCTTCTCTCTTTCTCTTTCACCAAACATATACTGCACTATCTCTGACTCTCTGCTATCTAGCCACTGTATGCTAAACTGGGGTCTTAAACTTTAATTATAGTATAATCATTTCTATACTTGTTCATGGACTGTAAAGGCAAACAACTTTTCAATCTTTCCTTTTCATCAGATCATCAATATCATATCATCCTTAAGTAAAACAAACAATCCCATCAATTACCTTTTTATTTTACTTTTCATGCACCCATGCATCACCTTGCTTTTACTTAGTTAATGCTACTCTTCCTTGTTTCTACTATTTTATCCCCAATCATTCTTTTACTCTTGCAGTTACCTTTTCTTTTCCTGCTGATAATTCGAGTTTGAGCTCTAAAGGCTACAAAGAGAGACGCAATCCTACACATTCTTATTATACAAAGTAGCTCATATACTCTCTCTCTTTCTCTCGTGTGTATATATAGATACACCTCTCTTTTTTTACCATTTACCATCGTGCGTGTGGTACCGATGTGTCCTGTGTGTGTGTGAGGGAGAGAGGTGTGGCCCATTATTGAAAAATATATGGCTGACCGACTTTCAGCAAGATAAAAAAAAAAGGGGGGGGACGAGTAAGGCCAAGATAATAAGAGAGAGAGATATTCTCTTTACTCAATGGTTTTTGGTCTTTTCTTTTGAAATCAAACAAAGGCAAACCAGATCTCTGTAACAAGAGTCCGAAGTTAATTTGGACTATATTTCTTTTTAGGAGGGGGTGTTTAGATTCAAGCTTGAGTTGTGTTTTTCTTGTCTTTTGGCAGAATTAGCTAAAGAGTGAAGTCAGTATTTGAATAAACTAAACACTTAGCTGTTTGTGTTGGGAGAAACTCTTGCTTTCTTTTGTTTTCTTACGGTTTTTATCCTTTTTCGAAAGCTTTGTTGCGTTGTTGTGTTTGGTTCAATTTAAGTAGAAATGATGTCTGGTGATGCTTTCTCACTACCATCTTCAATAGCAGGGTTTGCTCAAGACCAGAATAATGCAAACCCTAACCCTAGCCCTAAAACTAATCCTAATCAAGCGGCCAAGAGGAAAAGAAATTTACCAGGAACACCAGGTAAGTAGCATGCTTAATTTCTTATTTTTCTTGGTACCTCATCTCTTAGTTAGTTATCGCGTATGTACAAAACTTACTTTAAATTGAATAGTAGTCAAATAAACTGTTTCTATGTCGTCTTCACAGATCCAGATGCTGAGGTTATTGCTTTATCTCCGAAGTCTCTCATGGCTACAAACCGGTTTATATGTGAAATATGCAACAAAGGATTTCAAAGAGACCAAAACTTGCAACTTCATCGAAGAGGTCACAATCTTCCATGGAAGCTAAAGCAAAGAACCAACAAAGAGGTACGAAAGAAGGTCTATATTTGCCCAGAAAAGACCTGCGTTCACCACGATCCATCTAGAGCTCTCGGAGACTTAACTGGCATAAAGAAGCACTTTAGCAGAAAACATGGGGAGAAGAAGTGGAAGTGTGAGAAATGTTCAAAGAAGTATGCAGTTCAATCAGACTGGAAAGCTCACTCCAAGACTTGCGGGACTAGAGAGTATAAATGTGACTGTGGGACTTTATTTTCCAGGTACTAACACTGTTACTACACACACTTGGTTATTGATTTTCTGTCATTGATTACGTAGCAGATGAAATAAATGTTATCCCTTTGATTTTTCTTTTGAATTAAATGATACTTCATTTATGATTATACTTGCTAGGTAATCATAATAAGTGCTGATAGATCAAATTTTGAATTGGGGTTTCTAATATATACCAAAACAGGAAAGATAGCTTTATCACACACAGAGCCTTTTGCGATGCCTTAGCTGAAGAAAGTGCAAGAATCACTTCCGTTCCAGCTGCAGCCAATCTAAATTTCAGAAATGATACAGTAGATTTGCCTCATGGATTTCCTGACCGGCCGGGAGTTCCAGATATCGCAGGCATTCCACAATTCAATTCAGGTTTTGGACCTGATTTCAGTGGCATGACTCCAGGAAATTCTCTTGGTGCTGATCAACAAAAGCCTGGACTTTCTCTGTGGCTAAATCAAGCCACTTCACCTATTAGTCCCAATTTAAATCTTTACGTGCCTTCGAGTTCTAGTGGTTTGCCTGAAATGGTGCAAATGGGATCAGCCAATCTCTATGGTTCATCGTCCACCGCCAATTTTGGGAATTTAACCTTATCTGGACTCCCTCATGGGCTAAAGGAAGAAGGTAGTAGTAAAGCCAATATGGTGAATACATCAGCTTCTTTGTATTCTGATAGTATTCAGAACAAGCAATCAAAGCCAGCTGCAGTGCCCAATATGTCTGCCACTGCACTTCTGCAAAAGGCAGCTCAAATGGGTTCTACAAGAAGCAACCAATCTTTCTTTGGCAACAATTATGGACTAATGAACTGTTCTTCTTCTTCTCCTACAACAAACCCCATCTCTCTCAACCAGAATCCAAACGAGCTACACCAAGTCTTTCAAAATGTTAAGCAAACTGCAGCCGAGAGCCTAACAACAACAAATAGTACTGTAGCAATGAGTGATGCAATGATGGGTACATCAAGCAACCTTGATCAACTTATGATGCAAACAAGTGGAAAACTACAAAATGACCAGACTCAGTTGAAGCATCAAAGAGGTTCAAATTCTATCGAGAGTGGTTTAACAAGAGATTTTCTGGGTATGAGTAGTGAATCCAGTCGTCCATTTTTACCACAAGACCTAGCGAAGTTTGCTTCAATAAGTTCAGCCATGAGCTTGAACCATTTCACTGTCAATCCTTGATGATCTTGCACGCTACGTGAATTGCATAAGGCCTGTTTTAAAATCCCGGCTAAAACAGCAGAGTTGGGCTCGGTAGAAATGGTGGTGAAGGGAAGGGCAGCTCGTGATTACTGGTGGTGGCCCAGTGCATGAAACATGTCAGAAAAAGACTGAACAATGAACAAACTCCAAGTCATGCATGTTCTCGTTGTTTTTCTTGTTGTTTTTATTTTCTTGTTGTTTTATTTTCTGTCTTAACGCTCTTATCGTATACTCCTACTTGGATCATTTTTTCTTTCTTTATTGAAATTGAAAGGCACGGAAAACAACGACATATCGCTGACTGATCGTCAACGAAATCCGGGTACCTCGTCAACGTTGGTGGGTTTTTGGAAGAAGGAAAAACCAAGTCTTTGCTATAGTTTAAGATCGAAAACAATGTGCACCAACTAATAAGTTGGTGTTCCATTTGTTTAATATATATTATAATAATCGAAGTCTTGGGGAGATTAGGCTTTACACGTCTCTCCCTCTCTCTCTCTCTCTTTTTGGCTAAGATCAAGCTGTGTACACGTGTATTCTAGGGTCTCTTTTAACTAGGGAGAATCTAGGTAGTACTGCGTATGGCGAAACCCTTTTGATTTTTTCTAGTGTTGATTATGGCCGAAGGAAGCCTAGGAAGAAATTTAGGGGTCAAGAAGAAGAAGAAGAAGTATGATTTGTCGAAGGCAGTATGATGGGATTGTGAAAATTCCTCATTGACTAAAATGGAATTAATGGTTTTTTCCCCATGGCAAGTCATTATTGGCAATGAGAGTTAATCAAGTGTTATACGTCAAAATGTCAAGTACAAAACCTATATTATCACCCTAAAAAATCTCGGAAAGTAGACATGGATTTCTATGAAGCAAGTGATATATATGATTCTCGTACGCTAGTTTCCTTCTAATTCATATCATAACTTACTAATTAAAGCAAGGCAAATAATGAAATAATAATTATCTCAAGCATGTTTGGATTAAAAATAATAATTAACTCAGGTATATCCATGAATGAAAATTCCTATAAGAATAAAATATAATTAACTCATGATCAACTTCCTAATTCCTATACATACATGAGAATAAAAATTCGTATATTCTATCTAACAATTCGGTCATCCGATCCATGCACCCAAGGAATTCCATGAAAGTTTGGTAGAATACTGTTGCGTTTCCCTTAGAGATAAAAACAAAATTAAAAAACTGCTCGTTTAGGACAGAGATAATATTATATATGTACTCGTTCAAACAGGTTTTGGGATAATTAAAAAAAAATCTATTTTTTTCAAAAAAAAAGTCCCAATCACCCAAACCAGGACATGGTTCCAAAGCCGCCTCAACAAAATTACTGCTTGAATTTGAAGGTCAGACTGATGGCTTTCAAAGATGCATGGGAAGTGGGGGATTCTTGCACACTGGCAAGGCTGGGTTAATTATACCACTAATTAACAAGTTGCAAGCAAATCTATGCTATAAAGGAAGATAAGTTCATCCATAATCCAGTTAGAAAGCCATTTTAATTACACAATATTTGTGGTTCAATTTTAACTTCGTTGAAAACTGCGTCTGTGAGGTCGCCTTTCCATTTTCCATGTCTCAAACACTTTCATTGTCCCCTTTAGGTTTTGCCTAATAATCCTAGAAAGATGTTTTTTTTTTTTTTTTTGCCCTAACAAGCTAGCTAGAAAGCTAGCGACATAGGTCTCTTTCAGACAGTTTTTAAGGGGACCAGTATTGTATGTGAACTCCTCCTATTGTTTATGGTGCACTGTTAACCCTAACAAACCGTTGGAGGGTCGCTATGAGCAGCAACACATATTTGACTTTCCATTAATGCCTTTTTATGACAGACATTTTGGCAAGGAGATGAAACGGGCATTCTTAGAAAGAATCGAAGTATGTATAGTTAGAGTAACCTTTACCAATATTTCCCATTTACTATAAATTATTTATAACCAGAAAGGGTGTGTATTTTTTAGAGGTTTGAATAAGAGAAAGTACTTTATAGTAATGAGTATCACCTTTTTATTGGTACTTGTCACGACCATGTTTTCGAGACCTGGGCAGAGCTATATCTTTGGAGTTTGAAAACTGTTTCAAAATGACAATCTCTCAGTCTTTATGGGATGTTGCACTAACATCGAACTGGTTTTGGACAACTAAATTTTGATCCTGGCGTTGAATTGTTATTTTTAAAAAAAAACGAAAAAAGAACGAAAAATCAAACCCTTATAGTAAGATTTCTTGTTCTTAGCCTCACAAGAAAACTAATAGTAATACCAACAAGAGAGATCAATCAACTCATTAACTCGTCTTCAAATGGAACCCTCATGAAATTTGTTAATCTACAATAAGATGACAGCGACAAGTGCCATCAAAGATCAATGGTCAATAGTACGTTAAACCTATAGCTAGTTAATTGTTCTGTGCCATCAGTAGGGCAAAAAAAAAAAGCAACCTGACAATAGGCCCAACCAGACCTAACCAAGCCTGGCTAGCTGCAGGTCCAACCAACTTAGAGGTTCGTGGCCCAACCAAGAGAAAAGAAAGAAGAAAGGAGGATAAAGGGAGAGAATAAAAAAGGAGAAAGAAGAGAAAAGGGAGAAGAGGAGGTGAACTGGAAACTAGCCCATCATACCCCACTAGGCCAACCGAGGCTAGATGAAGAGGAAAGGGAAAAGAAAAAGGAAAGAAGGCCAGCCTAACCAAACTCTTTCCCCTGTCAGCCTAACTCAACCTTTCTTATTATTTATTTGGCACAACTCACGTTTTCCCAGCTTGGCATATATTTAATGATTCCTCAAGATTTTCAATACATGCTTCAGATGTTATTTATATTTCATATACAAGCTAAAATATTATCTATAAATACCACCATGAATGTATTTAAATAAGACCAAAAGATTCAATTTATCAGTTTAATATTGAATAATAAAATAAAATAAAAAATTTTAAAAAAAAGTTAACTTGTCGTACCGTCAACATATCCATGAACTTTCTAAAATTTAATAACATGTTTTTTTTTCAAAACTATTTTTTTAACTAAAAGATAAAAATAAAAATAGACAATCACATAATCGAGTTTGGTTGAGAGATTTTTTTATGTTAACTACATTTTTTTTCCTCAATTTCATCCTAAAAATATTTTATTGATCAGTTGAGCTTTCTTTGAACTGACCAAGTCAATTGAGTCATGTCGAGACAACTTTCACATGGTTTAATTTTAAACTTGAATTAGATAAGAAGTTGGGTCGGAAGGTTTTTTCTATCAATTTCATCATCATATTTTTTTTTTATTTGTTGACTAGGTTGCTATTGAATTGACCAAGTCGACCGGGTCACATCGAGCTAACTCTCACATAATTTAATTTTAAAACCCAGCTGATAAATAGTCATATTGAAAGGTTTCAAGGTTGACCAACTAGACCATGTTTAATAACAATGTCAAATAGTTATTTATGACCATGATATTTTTTGTTACGTTAAAAAAATATTTTTACTTATTTGACCAATTAATTTGAATCATTTTTTAATAAATCCAAAATATGATTCAACCTGAGAAAACTCTGGGTTAAATCCAAGTACAATTTGTAATGTCTTTGTTAGAAGGGGAAGCAAGAAGAGTGGAGAAGGATACGATGTTTCCCTGGCTAAATGAATGGAGACTGAACTTGTCTAAGAAGGAATCCAGAAATTTTATAGTATTAAAAAAGAAACTAAAGGGATCCCTGTGTACCCAAACTTATTGCACTATGGATTGGAATAGGGTAATGACATTTTCCCCTTCTTAAAACAAATTATTGGACTGGCTGAAAAATATTTGATAGAGCAGTTATTGAAGGTGGATGCGCATTGTGTCTCCTGTAACAATAGAGAAGATGAAGATGGATTTTTGTTTGTTTACTTTGTTTGTATGGTTGGCAGTTGTGGAGGGAGCTACCGTGCTTGGGTTTGAAAAATAAAGGAGAAATGAATGGAGATTGGGGTTGATGTATAATGATTAAATTACTCTTAAAAGAAAATTTTATTTAGCTAGCTTTTATGAACTTTTTAAAATTTTTATTTTTTAAAGCATAGTAAAATAGCTAAATTACTCTAAATAAATTTCTTTATTGGCATCGAGAGTTTTTATTTTTACTTTTATTCTTGTTTTTTTTATAATTAAGTTGACTAAGAGAAAATTTAATATTTTAATAATTATAAAATATTATTAAAGAAAACTAGCCAGCACGTGCATTGCAAGCACAAGCATATGGGATGTATACATGTTTTTTAAGTGGAACTTGGTGGGGCATTCGGTGGCCAAACAATGGCTTTTAAGGTGGTGATCGAATCGTTTCGGCGGCCCTCCATCCTTAGATGGAGTGTGTGGCTTACGGACCTTCAATTTAGCATTAATGATATTTTTTTCTCTCTCTCTTCCTTGATTTTCATGTCTAACCTTTCAAATTTTCAAAGTAGCCCTTTAATTATTTTTTCAGATTTAGTCCTTATTTTTTTTATTACTATTTGTTTTATTTGAAATAGTTTATAAAATTATTATTTTTTAATTTCATCCTCATTTAATTTTTTCATCTATCAAATTTGATCCTCATTCTTTTGGTTGCTATTTTATTTACTTTGTAAAAAAAATTAAAATGATATTTTTTTTATTTCATTGGTTGGGAATTGAGCCTAGGTATATGATTTGACAAGTTGCAAGTTTGGAAGATTAATTCAGGTTTTGAAGATTTGCTCGGGTTTGCTTGGTTTTTTTCTCTTTCTTTTAAGCTCATGTGTTTTTTAGTTTTATCTTTCAGCATTTATTTAATTGGAGATTGGGTTACATTAATTTTTTTAGTAGTTTTCTATATGATTTTTCACTAATTTTAAAGATGACCTGAGTTATCTTGGGTTTTTTTATTTGTCGTTCTTTATTAAATTTAGCTTTTTTAAAAAGAAATTTTGTTTTTAGATTAAATTAATTGATTAAATATAATCATGAGATGTTCACTTCATGATATATTTTTTATTTGCTTTATGGGTCGTTGTTTTGGTGGCGCATGCGACCTCTTTCAGTGTCATCTTATAGTCTTTTATAATGATGTTAGAACCTATATATTTTAAACTATAATAAGATAGGAGGAGAGATAAATATAAGAGAAAATTTGAAAAAATATTTTTTAAATAAATGAAAGAACTTTTATCTTTTTTTTATGAACCTTAACACTACATTTGTATTCAAAGGAAAACTTATCTTCATATTTAAAGCATAATCTAAGTTTTATTCTTTGCTCGTAAGGATTCTGAGATGATTGTTTGGAAATATTTATTGGTTTCTAAATCTTGAATTAGGAATTGATCTTTGAAACCATTATGCTCCCCCTTGCCAATGCAGCAATAGATTTTTCCTGCCATTTAGCTTGTTCAAAAGCTTACAAAATGATGGACTTAAGGATCTTCAACATTGGTTTAATGAGTTCCTTTAATCCACTAATAAAGCTAGATACATAATATGTCTTTAGAAACATGGGGTTGAGAGCATTCATTTAAAGACTTCAACTCCTTAAATCTCTCAATGTATTCATCAACTCCTTTCTCTCTTGATCTATTTTGTTAAACTCCTCTACTACATCACTGCAAGTGCCAAATCTTACATAAATAGCCTTCGAAAATTCTTCCTAATTGGTTAGGTCATTGTTTCCCAACAAAAGCCCTTCAAACCATGTCACGGTTCTTCCTTCCAAATAAGTTAAAGCAATCACTACCACAATCTTTATATTTATCGACAGAATTTTTGGTCGGTATTTGTACTATCATTCTGTTGGTAATTAATTTACCAACGAAATCACTGACGAAAATACTTCGTCAGTGAATCTTTTGTCGGTAATTTTTGTCTGTTGGTAATAAAAAAATATTATTACCGATGGATTTACTGACGAAAAAAGCGCAAAAAAAAAATTATCCGCTTTATTCTGTTGGTATATCCCTCAGAAAAATACCGTATGTAATTCCATCAGTAATTATTTAAAAATATTTTTAAAAAATCCATTTTACAAAACTATAAAATAATAAAATTAATATAAATCATCACTCTATAATACTCAAAACGCTTGTAAAAAAGAAGAAAAAAATCACATGAAAAAAAAATCCTACAACAATATTGATACAATTATTAAGAAAAAAAACAATAAAAAATAAAATAAAATAACAAATATAGTGAAAAAAAACACAAAAAAAGAAGAAAAAAGAAAAATCTTACCTTAATGTGGTTGCAAGTGAAGCTAAAAAGAGAAAAATAAATTCATAAAGTATATTAATTAAAAAAAACTGAGAAGAAAAAAGAAAAAAAAAAGAAGAATACATACCTGAGCATGGAGGAAAAGAGAAGGAGTTGAGGAGAGAAAAGAGAAAGAAATGGATATTGATGTTTTTTACATATGGAGAAGAAGAACAACAACAAAGGAGCCCCGTCTGTTGTGAAATTAGGGATTATATGTTTCTTATTGGGGTGTTTTACCGACGGTTTTACCGATGGATAATTAAATATTAATATTTTTCATCGGTGATTCCGTCTGTAATATTTAATTTAAATTTTCAATTTAATCAAAAATTTTCAGAAACCGCCAAATATCACCGACGACTTTTCAATCCGTCGGTGATTCCATCTGTAATATTAATTTAAAATTTTAATTTAATCAAAAATTTTCAAAAAACCGTCAAATAACACCGACGACTTTTCAATCCATCGGTGATTTTGTCTATAAAAAACAGTAATTAACAGTGCAATTGGGAAGTGAACAGTTCCAGAGCTCTCTGGAAAATACCGACGGAATTTTCCTTTAGTGATTCCCTTTGTAATTGACATGATGAACATTGTTCACAGTTTACCAACGATTTTACCGATGAAATTTATTTCGTTGGTATCTGTTTGTATAAATGACACATCATTATTTTTTTTGCTTTGTTTTAATTATATTTTTTTTCCAATGTAATTCCCTCGGTATATACCGAGGGAATATTTCCGTCTGTAAAATTCATCGGAAATTTACCAATGAAAATATCCTCTCGATATTTCCATTTATATTTATCAATTTTCTAATAATGAATCTATTAATGTAAGAGAGTCTAATGCATCTCTCGAAGAATTTCCTACATTTCCTCATCCACACCTTTGGATTCTCACCGTCAAATATTGGTAGTTCATTCTTGGTAAAGCTATATTGTATCGTCACTTGAAACTTTATTGCTACTCATTATCTCTCCACGATTGTAGTTTATTTGTGGTAAATGAATCCCATCAGGACAGTAGTTTTCCCTCGTGTCCCTTTATTTTCCTTATTAGTTGCAAAAGACTAGAGAGTAGCTAGCACTGACTCCATCTACTCAGATAATTGATCAATCCTTGTAGTCTGCTCTTCTCTTTGCTTTTATTGTAACATAGTCCTTACACCAATTTGAATAATGATACTAACAGGCACATCATGGCCAATTAAAAGAGGGTTTGTCACGGGATCAGTTTATTCCTCGATAAAGTTTTGCTTCCAAAATCTTCCCAGTTCAATAACTTGAATTGGTTGATTCAATGAAATTATTGAGCTCCGATTCATCTTTCTGTTGCATCCTCCATTATTATATTATCGTTTTGCATCCGATTCTCTATAATTGGTGATTGTATTGATTAGATTTCAATCCAAAATTTCAATCTACAGGATCGGAATTTTATTGCAATTAACTTTAAATTTGAACATAAGATCACAAAATTGAGTGGAGAGGAAGATCTCAGCCAATCATGGTACATTACATAAAAGAGGAGAGGGAGAGTAACCAAAGAATAATCCACCTCAGTTCAAATCACAACAGATCAATAAAACAAGAACTCCTTATCAATTTCCGAAAACAAAAACTCATAGCTTCAATGAAATTGCTGCGATCAGCACGACACTGACAGATACAGTTGCAATGGTTGCACCTGAAGCATCAACAGAGGCATCTTCCTTTGACCCTGCAGGAGCTTTGGCTGGAACATCTTTATCAGGCTTTGAAGGTGCAGGTGCTGGTGCTGCCGCTGTACCAAAGAGATCTAATGGCAGAAGGACCTGATCCACCTGATACACAACTAACTGGCCATCAGTGAATATAGTGTTAGCCACTGTTGCAGTATTAACCCCTGTTGTTATGTTCACTTGATTCCCTGATGTTGTCACATTTAGCGGGAACTCGCCGTCGGCACTGTTACCGGCCTGAGTACGCAAGGGATTACTCACAGTTTGGAAGCTTGACATGGAAAAGAAATTTGGAATGATGTGGAATTGCACCAGTTGGACCTTTTGTTGATCGCTGAGTGAATTCAGCGTGCCTGCTTTGAGGTTAGTAAAGGCGTTGTCAGGTGGTGCAAATACTGTTAGGCCTTGGTTTGAGTTGTTTAGTTGTGTGTTGATTTGGTCAGCCTCTTGGGTGCTTTTCATTAACCGAATCAAGGTTGTGAACTGACCAGCCTTCTCGAGGATTGCGGTGATGTTGGTTGGACCTGAAGGTGCTGGTGATGGGGTTTGAGCAACAGTCGTGGAGCCGTAGAGGAAGAACATCAAGAAAGGAACGAATGGGGAGAGGAGTTGCTTTCTCATCGTTATAGGCTACGTAAGATTCTTGCAAGTGACCTAGCTCGCTGTTTGCTAATTGTGAAGAGGAAGAGTTTGAGTGGCGGAGGAAGGGGGAGGTGAGGGGAGTATATATTGGGGAGGAGATTTGTTTAGTGGTTATTGTTATAGTTAGGTGAAAGGGTACAAATTTAAAGGTGAGGGGAGAACCTCAGTGCTGATCCTACTGGTAAGGTAGGAAAATCCAGGGATATTGCTTTGCAAGGCAGGAAATACAATAAGAAATGACGCAATGGTTGTTGCTTGTGGTAAGGGACAGCTTTGAGAAGCAACCTTCGAGCTCAAGGTTTCAGCGGTCAATAATACCAGTAGTTAAGGTTGTTAATGACCATGACAGCAATGTTGTGGAGGGGCCAATGCATGGTTGCCTTCACTGTGGACATTTCAAAAGCACTTCTCTGCGCAGCTTTCAGATTAGTAACGTGCGTTTGTCTAATTGTCGAAGAAATTTAAACGATTCTACTATATCCCAGGTCCGTATAGAAAATGCTAGAAATATGCTAGATGGATAGAGGCCATGGCATTTGTTGCTCGTCAAGTTTGAGTTTGAGTTCTTCGGAGAGAATTCTATTGCAAGCACTCTAGCATTACTAATATTTGTCTTTTTGTGTCAATACATTTTTTTTAAGAATTTAACTTCCTTTCTCGTACTTTTTTAAAACTATATCATTTACTCAGTTGCAGATAGAATTAATTTTTTAAACAAAGTTAGAAAATATCCTGACATTGGTAACATAATTTTGAAAAAAAAAATTAAATTTTATAAAGATTGATTCAATGTAACTTGATTAAATTGGAAAGTTCAAAGATGACCTGGACAATATTGGATTGATTGAGAATTAGATTTTTTTTATTTTTTAAAAATTTTATCATTTAATATTGAGTTGATTGAAAATTGAGTTTCATAATTTATTTTAATTTGTTTTATACATGATTATCATGGTATCATGATTTGAATCGCAGATTTAAAATATTAACCCAGATTGATATAATATGTTTGTCTTAATATTTTTTTGTTGAATGATATTATCTTGAATTTGTATTTTAATCAAACTATATTTTTACACCATCGTTCAGATTTGTTTTGAATCTATTAAGTTCATCAGGTCATATCAAGTTAATTTTTATATAATTTAATTTATTTTTTTTACTAGAAAAACATTGATATTTATTTTCTTGTTACAAAAAATTGATCCCTTTATTTTCATGCTACAAAAAATTGATCCCATACACAGCGGTGCCACATCCAGTTTAAGCTATTATTAGAAGCTCCAAGCTTGACTATTTTACAACCTTTCTAATGATTTGAGAAACTTTTTTTTCTTGCGGTTCCTCCTGAAATTATCATTTGGGTGAAGATAACAACTACTTTTTAGTTGTCGAAATCATATTTAATTCAGTTAGAGGTTTAAATCGAAGATTGCTTCACGTCTCAAAGAAAGAAGGGTGAAATGGATGAAATTATACAATATTAAAATTTTATTTTAATTTGATATCAATTGGTATTTACCACCAAATCTCCAACTAATGCATGTTATAATTAAGAAGTTGTTCTAATTATGCTTTCAAACATATAGTAATATAGATTAAGAACAAAAAAAAGAAATTCATGTTCTATTATGATCTCTCCTTTATAAACCAAACATGATGAATAAATAATTATTTTATCTCGTATATCATAATCAAACATAATTTAACTCCGTTTTTTATTTTATCTCGTCTTTTCTATTCTAACTGTCTTTATTTTTTTATTCTGAAATGCTAACTAAACTAAACTTTACCTAAAAGATTTGGTTGCATCTTTGAGAAGAATTGTTATTATTCAGGAGAAAGACTAGGAAAAAATCTTATGAATACACTAATTTGTATATGAACAATTTGTTTAAATTTAAGTATAAAGAGACTAATTAACAATACTCTAAAAAACATGAGTAAAGTACTGTAGCTTTCCCCACGTTTTTATTTTAGTTGAACTTATATATTATAATTATAATAATATAATAATAATAACATATACTAAAATACTCTGAGCTGTTTTTTTTTAAAAAAAAAAATTTATGTTTTTATGGTTTTTTTTTTTTGCTTTTTTCTGTGTTTTTTTTTAATGAATTTTTTTTTGTTTAATTTAGTTTGTTAATGTTAAATTTTTTTTATTTAGTTATCATATTTTTATGATACGGATCCCAAGTTTGACGGGTTAACCTGAAATTTTTGCTTTTCTTCTTTTTAATTAATTTTTTTTTCGTTTAGTTTAGTTTGTTAATGTTAAATTTTTTTCTATTTAATTATCAGACTTTCATGACACGTATACCGGGTTTGACGGGTTAACCTATCAATTTTATTTTTTCTATTTAGTTATCAAACTTTCATGACGCGAATCCGGCCCAGGTTTGACGGGTTAACCTAGTTTGAAGGGTTAACCGAGTTAATTCAGATTTTTTTTCCTTTTTCTTCATTAGTTTTTTTTCTTCCTATTGGTTTTTTTTCTTTTTTTCTTTTTTTCATTAATGTTATTATTAATATTATAAATATTACTTTTAAGTCAGGCGTTGCAGTCAAACCTAAGACTCTTAGGTATAGCTTTACAAAAAGACCCAACACTTTTAAATTTTATTTTTTATATAAAAAAAATAACCCGCAGCATCGCACGGTTAATGTAACTAGTTTAATTTATATGAAGGTTCCCTCTCGGATGTCTTTACCATAAACATGAAAACAATGCAACTAAAAAGCTTCACCAATTAGTTTAGCTTCCAAACAATCTGGCAACTCATCACAAATAGCTTTTGAGCCCAAGGCATGGCTAAAATCTTAATCTCACCAAGCCCCAACACAATATGGGCTAGCAATTTTAGGCCCACAAGAATATCCTCCAATCACTGTCTTGCACATACAAAAACAACACCATGATCTGCTTGAGACACAGCTTGATGTATAATATAATATATTTCCCCAATTACATAGTCTAAAGCATTGTTTTAAAAACTGGTCCGGCTTAATAGATCAATCTAGAATTGAACCAATTCAGGATTGAAAATAGGTTGGGTTAAAAAAAAAAAACAGGGGAAGAAAAAACTCAGTGTGACCCGGTGGGTTGACCCGACGACCCGGTCAAAAATTCAGTTGCAACTAGTTGACTTTTGTTTTTTTTACTAAAATAACATCGTTTTGATTTTAAAAAAAAAATGATTCGAGCGACCTGGTGATCCGGTCAAAATCCAGAACCTAAACCTTGAATCGGACCAGGTCTAAAAACTATGGTACAAAGTAATAAACAAACCGAAACAGCAATACTCACTCTCTTTTTTAGGGAGTTGAATTTAGAGCAAGTCTAAGGTAGCGGTATAATTTGACTGGACTTTAGTGAAATTTAAAAAAAAATTTAAGTTTTCATATGTGTTTTTTAATTATTTTGATATATCAATATTAAAAATAAATTTAAAAAATATAAAAATATTGTTTTAATAATTTTTAAATAAAAAATACCACCCCTCAATCTCAACAATTAGATATAGATAAAGACATAATTCAGTGTTTACACATCATTATCAATATCATCTTCTCCTCTCATTGGCAGAAAACTTTCGGACCCAGACACCCTCCTCCTCTATCATCTCCACCGTTCATTTACTTGACTTTTAAACCTCAAAAGTCAAACACAACGGATCTTTAATTAAAAAAAAAACAAAAGCAAAGCAAACATTAACAACAACGTTTCTCAGAAGCCCCAAAACAGAGGATCCAAAACTCCCCCTCTCTCTGTTTGGTCTCCACCGAAGACCCAGAAACAGCATATCAAAAGTAAATAACAAAACTTCTCTCTTTAAAAATCAAAACCCACCAGCAATTCGTTTCTTTTTTTCGAAAAAAAGAAAAGAGATCAAACCCTAGTGTCATGATCAGATGCTTTAAGGTCTACAACAATAAAAGGCAAGGACACCATGATCAACACAAGCAACGGCATGATCTCAACGTCATCTACATCGGCGAACCCGCAATCACCGGGATTAAAGACTTATTTTAAAACCCCAGAAGGACGTTATAAGCTTCACTATGAAAAGACACATCCTTCTGGTCTACTTCACTATGCCCATGGCAAAACTGCTACCCAGGTCTTCTTTTTTTCTTTTTGTTCTTTTTATTAATATCAATTTTGTCAATTTGATTCTTTCGAGTTTTTATGGAGTTAATTTTGGTTTCGAAGCGTTTTGGGGATTGCCCATTTCGTTAACTGCTTGTTTGGAAACACTTCTATGCTAGAATTGATTTTAGCTATTTAAGTAGATTGAATTGATTTGATTTGCTAATTGATTTTTTTTTGTTTGAAATAGGTTTTAAAATTGTGGAATTCTTTTGACTTTAGTGAAAATCCATGATTTATCCAACTTTCCCTCATCTATAAAAAAAACTTATGTCAAGCATGTGTGTGTGTGTGAGAGAGAGAGAGAAGGGTGTGAATGGGATTAAATTTTAATGGGTCAATTTTGAAGCAAATCACACTCCTTGTGATTTGCAAATCTATAAATATCTCTAATTTTAATTCGTTGTAGAACTCATTTATACTACTTAAAGCTCAGCAAACTCTAGAATTGGGTAAATGGTGTTGAAATGATTGCATTCCTACTCAAATCTTAAGTTTCCAAACAGCCTGTAAAAGCTTTATATTTTTTACAACTTTTCGTGTTAGTTTTGGTTGGTGACTCTTAAGTTTTAGAAATTTTTTCTCATTGTCCTTATATTTGTTGTGGTTTTTGGTATTTTGTTTTAGCATTGGCAATTCATTAATTTTCTAGGGGTTTTTTAGCAACACCCTATTTTTGAAATCAGCATCTGATTGGGTTTGGTCAACTATCATGTACTTGGTCAATGCCCATTTATTAGAATCAACATTTACTTGGTTATCTGCTAAATTTTGATATTGTCATTTAGTTAATGTGATAATGCATAACTGTATATTTATCAATGTCTCAATTTGAGTTTTTGATTAGAAATTTGGTTAAATTTGATTATCAGGTAACCCTAGCTAATCTCAAGGACAAGCCTGCCCCATCAACCCCGACAGCCCCACCTTCAAGTTTCAGTGCGAGCAGTGGTGTACGATCAGCTGCTGCTAGGTTGTTGGGTGGTAGCAATGGAAGCCGTGCACTTAGCTTTGTTGGAGGGAATGGTGGGAATAAAAGTATTAGTAGTAGTAGTAGTAGGATTGGATCATTGGGGGCTTCGAGCTCAAGTAATTCAATGATTAATACAAATTTTGATGGAAAAGGGACTTACTTGATCTTCAATGTAGGGGATGCCATCTTCATAAGTGATTTAAATTCTCCAGATAAGGTAACTCGATATCTTTTGTTGATATTTTTCGTAGTGGAAACATGAGGTGGGTATTTAAGAGTTCTTGGTTTGAATATAGGACCCAATAAAATCCATCCATTTTAGTAATTCAAACCCTGTGTGCCATGCCTTTGACCAAGATGCTAAGGATGGACATGATTTTCTTGTTGGCTTGAGTTCTGGTGATGGTAAAATCTCAACTTGAGTTTGGATTACATATTTTTCTTTATTGAAAACTTAAAACTTTCTGATATTATTGGCAATATTTGTGCTATTGTAGTCTACTCTGTGTCACTGAGACAGCAATTACAGGATGTTGGAAAGAAGCTAGTTGGGGCCCAGCATTATAACAAAGATGGTTCAGTTAATAACAGGCAAAATTACTATAGTGCTCCTGACCTTCATATTTTGACTATATTTCTTTATCATGCATGCTTATACTTCCAAGCTTTATCTTATTTAAGTGATGATTTTGTTGTCAAAACAGCACGTATGCATACATAACTTCACTGAGTTGTGAAAATTAGCGTGGCTTGGTCATAATGCAAGTCACAGAGAAGGTTGCTGAGAAATGTGGGAATCCTCGGTGATGTTAGTTGTTGCAAGTTTGAGCTTAAGAGACAGTTTTTTAATTTTCATCATTAAATATTGTAACCTAAAATAGAAACCTAAAGTTGTAAATTCCCAACAAATCTAAAAATTATCAAGAAAAAAAAAAAACTTGCATCATAGAATCGAATTAAAGCACATAAAAAAGTGATCTATTTGTTGTCTGTGTCACTGGGTGCTGCCAATGCTATACCCTGTGAAATCAATTACAGAACAGACCTTAAAATGTCCAATTGCTCATATTGCGTGGGTATGCAACTTTTTTTCCCAACAGTCCTGAACTTTCTATAGGCTACAAGTGAAAAGCTTTCGAGCAATCCAAAGAATATATACTCAAAATGTTTTACTTGTCTAGCTTGATATTTTCTAGAAACTCTGAAATCTTGGCTTTCCTTTTTGTTTTTAGGAGAAAAAAATCCCCTGGGCAGAGGTGTTATACAAAAAGACCATTTTGTTAACAAATCATATTCATCAAGTATATATATTACCCTTATGACCATTGAGTGTTATGTGCAAAACCAATTTAATTAATGCTGCTCATTTTCAACAGCCGTTGTATGAGTATTGCATGGGTGCCTGGAGGAGATGGTGCTTTTGTTGTTGCTCATGCTGATGGTAATTTGTACGTCTATGAAAAGGTAAGCCTCCAACTTGAAAAAAATTACATTTTATCATCTTCCATAAAATTTCAGAGGTCAAGTTGTATCAAGAGATCTTATCTATTTAATTACGCTTCTTTTCCTCTAGAGCAAGGATGGTGCTGGTGATTCTTCATTCCCTGTTATCAAAGATCAAACTCAATTCTCTGTTTCGCATGCCCGGTACAGTAAGGTAGAAGAGTTTGTCTTGTTGCTACTGAAGTACCATGTTGTAGTCTTACTTTGATCATTGCTTCATAATCTTGGTTTCTAATGGTTCAAGCAATCTCTACTTGGGAATTATTTTTAAAATCCAGAAGCAATTATCCTTTGTTGTTATTTACTTGTTTGGTAATTGACACCATAAATCTGTTACTTCACCCTTCATCTGGTAGCTCTTCCTCTTCAATATTTATCATGGCAAAGTATTGTTCAAATGTCCATGATATAAGAAACCATTTTGTTTTTGTTGCCAAGTTAAGTTCGATGTATATACGTAGAAGTTTAGAGATGTGCACATTTTCAGAGCAACAATTAGTCATGGTGTTGCAAATGACACTGTGATTGTGATTTTAAATCTTTCTGAAATATTATGTTTTGTTTGTTTAGGGTCATCGTTTTAGTCAATAATTATTCTCTTTCATGTTTGTTTGAGAATTTATTATGTAACTTGGTGGAAATAGATACAAAGAAGAGAGAGAAAGTTTAGGTAGAGATATGCTTATCATTTTTTGTGGGTCAATGATTCGATTTTCTCTCCTGCATGTGTTTGTCCCTTTTTTCAAAGTGTTCTTAGTGGAGAACTAATAGGATATCGCTAGTTACTCTCTAAGTACAATAACATTTTCCGTTAAATTGTGCTAGTAGAGAGAGTAGTGAAGTAGGCTATGTCGCTCAACCTCATTTGTAGTTTTCCAATTCCCCATGCCTACTTGTGTTATCTTTGTGAGTGTTGGATTTGATTTTCTCTCTCTTACATGTGTCTCCCTCTTTTTTTCAAAGTGGGTCAGGAGTAACTAATAGGATGTCACTAGTTATTCTCTCAGCATCATAAAACTTTTCGTCAAATTGTGCTAGTGGAGAAACCGGTGAAGCATGCTCTGTAGCTCAACCTCATTTGCAGCTTTCCAATTCCCCATGCCTACTTGTGTTATCTTGGTGGGTCCTATATTTGATTTTATCTCTCCTACACGTCTCTCTTTTTTTCAAAGTGGGTCCAGTGGAGTAACTAATAAGATGTCACTAGTTATTCTCTCAGCATCATAAAACTTTTCGTCAAATTGTGCTAGTGGAGAAACCGGTGAAGCATGCTCTGTAGGTCAACCTCATTTGTAGTTTTCCAATTCCCATGCCTACTTTTGTTATCTTGGTGATTTTACTGGGAGGTTATACATATGTGTTTAGATGCTTCTGTTAGATTTGCATGTCATTAGCTCATTTCCCTTTGGCATTATAAGAACATCTTTCACTAGAAGCATGTGCATCTCGAGTGATAGATTATTTATCTCCTTCTTATTCCACAAAATATGCAGTTCTTTCCTTGACTCATTATTTCTTGATTTCTATACTTATGCAACAAAATATGCAGTTCTTTCCTTGACTCCTACAAACTGCATGCAGAGTAACCCAATTGCCAGGTGGCATGTCAGCCAAGGTTCAATAAATGGCATTGCTTTCTCAACCGACGGGACCTATTTAGCAACTGTTGGAAGAGATGGTATAACACTGTACTTATTGTTGCATCTAATGTTTTCTTGTTGTTTTATTCTGTGTTGGGTAGTTAATGTAATTGATCTTAGTCTTTTGCTGATGCAGGTTACTTGCGAGTTTTTGACTATTTAAAAGAACAACTTATATGTGGTGGGAAAAGTTATTATGGTGCCCTTCTTTGTTGTGCTTGGAGGTGACTAGCTTTACCAGTTTTCAAGTCATAACTCATTGCTATTTTTTGAAAATTTTCTTCCAACATTTTGCTGTGGTTGTAAACATGGGAAAGAAGCCATGGCTCTTGACTGATATACCCTAAGACCTTTTGTATTTAAACTTTCAGTCTTTCTTTTATGTTGGTCTTTTGCATTTCAATTATTGATATTGCTTTACAAGAAAACTGATATGAAGAGTGTCGCCCTCTCAGCATGGATGTGAAGTATATTTTGACTGGAGGAGAAGATGATTTAGTTCAAGTCTGGAGCATGGAAGATCGGAAAGTTGTTGCTTGGGGTGAAGGACACAGTTCATGGGTAATATTCTCAAATAATGGTAGTTGATAGTCTATTACATGATTCTGGTCATCTTATACAGTTCTTATCTGATGGAGCTGGCAGGTGAGCGGAGTGGCTTTTGATTCATATTGGTCATCACCAAATTCAGATGGCACAGGGGAGAATGTTGTGTACCGGTTTGGTTCTGTTGGTCAGGTATGCTAAACATTTTTATTGCAATTCATGGTTGACCTGCTCTACAGCTAGCTGAAAGCAATTTTAAGTTCCAGGGCAGATAAAGGCCATATGATTTGGATGTGATATCCAAAAAAATGAAAATTTGGGTGCTGCGCATGATGTATCACTTTGGTTGAAGTTAATAGTGAAGCAAAGGTGCCTGAGTTTTTAGAACCCTGGGAGGGTGCTTTTGAAATGCAATCATTCTAAATAAGCAATATACTTAATATTTAGTGTTTTAGCTCCAGCATAACTGTAGAACTAGGAGAGTATTCATTTTTATGGAAAAAACATATTGATTGCTATAAATAAAAGCACAAGCTATGTTAAAGCATTTAATGCGATGAACATACCTTATTTTATTATTATAACTAATGTGGCCTTTATTGTTTTTTATTCACCACCTTTAGGTATTCTACCTCATCACAAACTAGTAAGTCCTATGTAAACTTTGTGCCATCATGCATGCTAATCTCATCTCAATATGACATTTTACTCATAGTGGAGACAGCAATTGAATTGGTGTTGAGTCTCAGAAGAAGCTCAATTTTTTTTCCTTTTTTATGTACAAGAGGCTAATATTTGGTAGTGGTGATTCTGGGTGGTGGTACACATAGTTGCCAAAACAACAAGGGGATGCCAAGTCTGGTGGTTTCAAATGTGATGTAAATTTTTTATAGGGTTTAAGAAAGAAAACTATCTTGAAGATGATATCCTTTTATTCAATGTAAGTGCTATGTGGCCTTTTCTTTTTCCTGCAAGATCTTGGATATTCAAAATAATGGTTGAAGGGTTTTTTCAGTTTTTTATTCTACAGAAAGAGATACTTTAACTAGCAAGTTAGGAAGACTTGGTCAATGAAAAATATTTTATGGTTTAAAAAAAAACCATAAAACATGGGAAAACAACTTACAGTTCTCAAGATGAAAATATTTTACTAGACTACATTTCATTAAATCCCAGGCTCCCACTAATTAATTCTTACCTTTTCCTTAACAACTATTTTTTCTTAGGAAAATACTTCCCACAGAAGTTATTTTTTATGAAACCAACGGAGCCTTAAATTTTTGTTTTGGGGGGGGGGGGCTTTACCTTTTTCTAAAAAGAAGATGAAAATAAACAGAGCTATGTATTTTAATTTTTGATGACTTTTATATGGTTATTTTTAGTTTGCAAATACATATTAACATGCATGAATTTAATTGTATTATTTTTGTGTTACATGTGCAAGGCACGTGCATAGAAACTAGTTAATGTGGGGAGTTGTTTGAAGACTGGTCAGATTAAAAAGTTGAGTTATTGTGATCATCGTTTTATATGTCAAAAGAATAATTGAAGTGTAATATTAGTTGCTAGCTCAGCTTAAAACTGATAAGATTGATCAGCAGTAAGAGTTTTGGGTTTTTGTATATATGCAATGAATTGGACCTGTCTGTATGTTTATTTTCCAAACACTAAGTAATAAAAGTTGGCTGAAGTAATTTGAACACAGTGAACCAATGCCTGCAGCAGTAAAGAACATGTTGTATGAGTTAAAACTGAGTGATGTGATGGGATTGAGGTGTCTGTATGGTCTCTTATAACATTAACTTCCCAGTTTTCCCCAATTTTTTGATTCCTTGTAGTACGTGTGCGCTTTAAAAAAAGGCTTCATAACTAACCATGTTGCAATTTGTTTGTTTTGTCAACAGGACACACAGTTGCTTCTATGGGACCTGGAAATGGATGAAATTGTAGTGCCATTACGCAGGTGCCCTCCTGGTGGATCTCCTACTTTCAGTACTGGAAGTCAGTCTTCACACTGGGACAGTGTTATCCCAGTTGGTACTCTGCAACCTGCTCCAAGCATGCGTGATGTTCCAAAGCTTTCTCCTGTATTAGCTCACCGTGTTCACACAGAACCTCTTTCTGGTTTAGTATTTAGACAGGAATCTGTTCTTACTGTATGTAGAGAGGGCCATATAAAAATCTGGATGAGACCTGGAACCTCAGAAAGCCAGTCAGGCAACTCTGAAACCATCTTAAGTACCAGTTTGAAGGAGAAGCCATTATTGTCAAGCAAGACTGGCAGTTCTGCATATAAGCAATGACCAAATTGTCATCAGTTTCCTAGGCAAAATGGATCTCATTTTCGTGAATTTGATTTGAATTTGCTGTTGTGGCTGTTGATCCTTATTCTACGGTTGATTTTCTCAGAGGTAGAGCTGGATGAATGTGATCTGATTGCAGGGGAATCCGTCAACTGGGTCCTTTTGTATATGGAGAGATAAAATGCCATTTATGGCTCTAAGAGCTCGGGAGGGAGAAAACCCCCTATGTAAGTACAAAACGGCTGTTGCTAGGATATAACTTATATAATGTTTAATTGCTGACAGAAATAATTGGAAGTTACTCCTTCGAGATTTGCATTTCTGAGGTGATAGAAGTTCATTTGATTCTGCTGGTAATGAAATTTCACAATTGCCTTAAAATTTTTGTCAGGTATCCTGAAGCTCTCCCACAGTAACATGTCATAAGCTTCATGTTATGGCTAGATGATATTTATTTCTCTTGGATGTACCTTTGATTTGGAAGAAAAATTATTCTTTTGGTTCGTATTACCTCTGAGTTTTGACACAAAAGTTATGTTGAAGAACATGGAATTATGGGAGACTAGTGCTGTATTTATATCGATATGGTTTATTCAGGCTAACAAGCTGAACTAGAGCCATACCATGTTAGCAAGAGATGTTTTGTTGTGATTGTTTCTCTCATTTTGCCCTTGTCTGTTTTGTTACCAATCCATCTGGTGGACTCTCAAATCGAAGTTTTTTATGGGGAACCTAGTATGGAAAGATAGTTTTTAAAAATGTTGATATTAAAAATAAATTTTAATAAAAGAAAAATATATATATATATATATTTTTAATATATTTTTTTATAACAGTACTGACTCTTCGCCAAAGTTTCACCTGTTCCAAGAAAAAAAAAATAGTAACAGAATACTGTCTTCCTACAGCTGATTGTTTGCAGGACTTGCTGCGTTACACAATTTCTTCGCCCAGGACATTTGGATGATTTTAATGCTTGATGTACGAGAATGACACGAGTTTTCTTAAATTAAGGTGCGATTTGATCTGTTCCTTTTTATCTTTCCTTCGTTCATTTACTGTGGAGTTCCTACTTTGGCGCCATGAAGTCTAAACCAATGAAGTCAAGCATTTTCACAAGTAAAAATAGAGAGAACCAGAGCCTACAAAATCAAAGACGCCAGAAAATAGCTGCACTAGAGCCAAGAAAGAATTGTATTCCTTACAAGAAGTATTTCACACCTTACAACATCGTAACAACTACGAGACGAATCCTATTCCTACTTCTGGCCCTGACATAGGTCAGTGGGGATCGCTCCAGGTTGTGTGGATATGAAAGACGCAGTGTTCCATGCCAGGTGTGTTGTAAGCCGCCTTGTACAACCATTTCTTATACCCAAAAATAAAACAAAATAAAAAAGCTGACAGACCTTGTATATACTAAAATACAGCCGGAACCCTCCATTTTTGAACAATTGACTGTAACTGATGAATCAAAATGTACAACAGATTAGATGGTATGCATTATTTCTGGACCTCCACTTTCAGCTGGGTAGATGGTTCGGATTTGTCACAGTTTCATCAACCACTGTAGGCTGTTGATGTGGTTGTGCCAAATCCTGAGAACCACGCTGTTCATTTGGCTGATCAATCCATCTTCTCCTCCATCTCATGATCTCAACTATAACATACTTTCCGAACATCGTAGCTCCAAAACCAGTAAATGTGGCAAGGAGAACACATAGAACAGCCTGTATATGAAGCTGAGGAAGCAACAAACAAACCATCAATACAAATCATATTATATCTTTAAGAACGAGGGATTGAACAATTCAAAAGCCTGACTCATCATTGTTTAACCACAAGCAAGTACTATGATCCTTCAGCAAGTCCCTTACTAGAGCTTATTTAGAAACTTAAGACCAAATCCATTTCCCCAGTAAAAGAGTTTGACTTTGAAGTTGAACTGAAAACAGAAATAACAAAACAATGAGTGAAAGAAACACTCACCAATGAATAGAGGAGGTGAGCAGGAAGGACCACTAATCCAAACTGAATAGTTGCATAGACCCAGACATACCTTCTCCTCACTAAACCCAAATTCCAAATAATGAGACAATGAGATCACAAAATTTGCTAGAAGAAAAAGTTTGTCAGAATACAGATACAAGGTCAGCCTACCCATTGTTGTTGAAGTCATGGAAGCAAGCAGGCCCAATATGCAGGAAAAGGGAAGAGAAACGGCAATTGCACCAGACCCCATTTTCCCAACCTGTAAAATGACAATATTAGGTGCTGTGGTAGGCTTGAAGGGCAGGGATAACGAGTTGCTATACTTACCAGAAGCTGCTCAAGAAAACAAAAGTAGGCAAGCATGCTGACAATGACAAGAACAGGAACATCCTGCCAAACCCTGAGAAAATTTGCAACCATCTTCTAAATGAGACAGTGGAATTCAAACATCAGCTGAAAGCTAGAATAATATTTCAAATCAATCAAGAACGAATTGTGACACCACCATCAGCAAAAAGACACATATGAACAACAAGGACACAATCAAGTTTTTAAATTTATTCTTGATAACCTAGCATTGCCTAATTCTGGTCCAAGAAATTAGACAGTCCTACACTTGTGCATTTCAAGTTTATTTGCTTAACCAGGATAATAAACAGAATGCTTTCAGCCCTCGCTCTGATTCATGGAGAGGCTTTGTTATATCTGACATATGATTGCCTAGCTATGGTTAATATATGTTATTTATACAGATAGGCGGAGATTACTTTACATAAAGAAAATGAGAAAACCAAGAACATCTAGTTCCAATGAAATACAGAAAGGGAATAGCTTTAGATGCCTGTGTTGAGGAACCTCCGAATGCTGAGTTTGACCTTGAGAACCAACGGCCTGAGAATTTTGAACTCGGAGAAGGGTAACTGGTAGATTCAAAACATCCTGCTTGCACACCTCACATGTTCTATTACCTTTAACACTAAACCATTTTACAGCACATTCTTGGTGCGCCAATGCAAGTTCACCCTTACAGCTGCATTCCATCTTTAGGGTGTCAGAACCTTCCCCCAGTACAATCAAGCAGATTCTGCAAACAGCTTCTTCTTCGGGAATATCTTCTCCACCATCATCATTTCCATCTGAACCACAAGGCTAAAGATAAGGCAAAGGTTGGTCATCACAAGTTACGTGACAAGAGAAAGCATTGTAGTTGAAAGCTCAAATACCCAAACAATCAATGATATCCCGATTAAAATACTAAAACCAGTCATGCCTTTTTTCAGCCACAAAATCCACAAATTGTATGGGCTCCGTGTCCATGAATACCCCCCTCCTTTTTCTTTTTACAGCCTTCTGATTTTGAGGCGAGAGGGAACAATTTAGAGCAATTAAAAGAATGGCTATACCAGTATCATTCCTGGGTGATGCATTAGATGTTGTCATTATTGAGACAGCCTCCTCAGCCACTCTTGGAGTACTTGGAACCACACGAAACAGGCCACCTAAAGAATCCAACTTCCTTATGCTTCCATCTTTTCTAAAATCAGGGACAGAGTGTGATCGATGAATGGGCCTTTTCTGTAAAGTGAGGAAATCTCCAAGAGTCAGGAAGAAAAATTGCCTTGCACCAAATTGTGTGGGATAAAGGAAAATGGCTAACTGAAAGATTTAGGAGATGCACCAAGTGGGAAAGATGCTTAACAAACCAGTTAACCATTGCAATATCATTCAACAGACTAATTTACTTGCAAAAACCAATATGAATCACCACCAAACTACATTTGATTGATGAAAGTAGGTATGCAAGAATTTATCTATCTGCCAGTAAAATGCATTCAGTGCACAAACAAACTATAAAGAGCTAAGTGGAATTGGCCACATGTAACACCCCAGCATAAATTTGAATGGTTGTATTGTGATAACACCTTTCTAACTATTCAGGATGGCTATAAAAGCAGAGATGTTCAGCTCAAAATACTCAGAGAAGAAGGCAAATAACCCTTCAAAATACACACACATCCCTATTCCCTTGTGACAATTTTGAATGAATAAATTTTTTCAGCTTACAAGAAGATTTAAGGCCATTAAAGTCAGTGATTGAATTGGCAACCTTGTAGCAACAAGTAGGGATAAGTAATGACTAGTCAATAAATATAAACGAAAGATTTTCATCACCAGAAGGATAATGCATGCTGCATGCATTCTGATGGTATGTGGCTGGTTGCGATGTTGTGATTTTTGCAACTATCCATAGATTGATCATGATATGAAAACAATAGATGAAGCGATTCCTTCAAGATTTCCATACATGTTGCTCATAAAGCGCTACCAGAGGTAAAAATGATTAACTTAAATCCTGAACAAAATATGATATTTCAAGTTCAGAAGAGGTTAATACTTACAACAGAACTAGGTGGATTAATCATACTTCCTCCATGCATAGACTCCGGATTTGAGTGAGCAATAGGGGTAACGGGTAAGGATGATGTTCTCGTTGTCCGGAGTGTAAAAAGCTTTGTGAGAGACAATGTCCTGGAAATGAATGGCTTCTGCTTTGTTGTTTCTGATGAACCTCCCTGTGCAAGCATGGCGGCAGCCTTCTCAATATCCAAAGTACTATTCCGATATTTAAAACTTAACTTTGGAAGTAAACTTCTTATGTTTGATTTGATTTTTGATGACAAGGGATCAGGGGGCTCATTCATTTGGGCAAAACTAGGGCTCGGCATTGGTGAAAAAATTACTCTTTTGGGGGTGGAACTTGGTATTGGGGGCGTTTGAATTGTCACAAAATCAAATCTTGCATCCTCTAGACTGTTTGATTGTATCTCTAAGCTGAGCTCTCGGTGCCTCTGGTGCTGTCCCTCTGGATTATCCTCAGTTATTTCTGTGGATCTCCCAACCTAAGAAGGATCAACAAGGAAAGTTGGAGTATCACTCTATAACAGATAGATAGTCCTTCGCAAAACCAACACTTAAGTCAAATAGGTAGCCAGCGACATCAATACACCAACACAAACTCTCCCTATTCAAAGATCATAAATTAATGACAAACTTGAAATATTCCTGATCCAGAACACGGAATTGAAAAGAAAAGAAAAAACAGGATATATTGCAAAGATAATTCAGTATTAACGTGCTATCAGTGACTAAGAAACCCCAGATATTAAGAGGGTTGAGATAAGCTTTAAGAGCAGGTTGAAATTCAATATGATCGTTAATCATGTCCCAAATTACAACATAAAAGTAATACAAAACATGTCTATCCAATTAAAATAATTATGTTGAGACCCATTTCAAGATACTGAGAAAAACGCTACTGTCATTGCCGCAAATGAGCTTTGCAATGAAAGACTTAAGTTGGTAAAAAAAAAAAACTTGTTTGCTTGTTGACCTTCCTAATGTCTTACAGTCTGGCGATCCTTGCCCCTCTAAAGGGTCAAACACAGCATAGCATCATAAGTATGGATTTTCAGTTTTCAGCATAGGTATTTAATGATGCCAGGATCATCAAAACAAAAGCATGGGTGAATAAGCATATAAGGTGCAGCCCTTGCATAAAAAAAAGACACCCAAAATATATATAGGAAGTCTAGAAATTTAAAACCCACAAGGAGAGAGGGAGGATGATGCATGATTCATGATTTTAATAATAGCCCACCAAAAGAAAAGGTTGCCATTAATAAAACAAGTAAAGAAAACTAAGGGGGAAAAAAAAGCTATGAAGTTTTTTGGAGGAAAACATAAAGAACAAGAGCATAGCATGGACAAATAGACAAAAGGCAAAGAGAGGAACAAAAGTAGTGCCTTTGGAATTGGAGGATCATCTGGGTTACTGAAATTTTCTCCTTCTTTGGTGGGTGAGACTTCTTCATTTCCCATGAAAGTGAGTTGACGCAATGAATTCTTGAAAAAACCACAGAATTTGCAAAGGCCGAGTCTTCTTTAATGTATAGTGATCATCAACTGTTGCAAAACACTTGCAAGAGCTGACTTGTTGAGAGAACGACAGAAGCTGTCGAGAAACCAGAGGGAGGGAAAGTTAAGGGGAAAAAAAAAACAGCATTACTGGTGCGTAAGTGGTATCATCACCTCAGAAACTGGCTTTTGCTTTCTTTTCTTGGGTTTTCTTTATTTAAGTAATTCTATTTATTTTTTATTTTTTCGCTGAGCTGTTGTTTCAAAGTCAACCGGTGAACCCGGGACTCGAATGATTTGAAACCTTGATTGGGTCTGTTTTATTAAAAACCTGGACATGTAAGTGGCTCGTAGAAAATTGGTTGACCTACCGGGTCAACTCAAAACCCGGATGACCCGGTAAAATCCAGTAGAAATTATTTTTCTTATTAAAAGTGTTTTTTCTCCTAATCAAATATTCATTTTTTTATATATTTTTCAGTTGGTTATTACCTCATTTCAAAGTTTACTGTATAAATATTAGAAAAATATTTTATTTTTTCAATGTAAGATTTAAAGTTCTTTGGTATATATACTTTATATTTATAAGAAAAAAAAATTATTGTTTTAATGTGGGATATAAATTTTTTTTTTTATTTAAATACTTCAATTTAAAATAATAGAATATTATTTTTTTCAATGTGTGATAAAAAACTTTTTAAAATAATTTTTAAACTTCATTATTTACAATATGTATAGTTTATATCCACGTATATTATTTCTTAATTTTTTTATACAAAATATTGAAATTTTAAATATTTTTTAAAAAAATTTTATATTAACCCAAGTTAACTCGTATAATAAAAAATTTAATTTCTTAATCAAGTCAACCCCGGTAAAATTTAATAACTATAATTTCAGGATGCATAGGCTAGGGAATGTATGTTGGCCGGTAAGGTGTAGAGAGTATATAATTAATTAAATTTAATTTCTAATAAATTCAATGTTGAAGGATGAAACTGGAAAAATTAATTAAAAAAACATAAAAAAATTATCAGAGTCAACCAAGGTTAACCTGTTAATCTCGCAACCCGAGTTATGAGACTGGGATGACCCATTAAAAGTAAAATTCTAATAAATCATGAAACTCAAGTCTCAATAGATCTGGTGTTGAAATATGAAATTTTAAAAAAAAAAATTGATTAAAAAAACACAAAAAACAACCTGAATCAACCAAGATTAATTTGCCAAACTCGTGACCCAAGTCATGAGATGAGAATAACCTCATAAAAAAGTAAATCGAAACATATCAGAAAACTTAATTATCAATCAACCCAATGTTAAATAATAAAATTGACGGGAAAAAAAGAGTCAATTAGAAAAAATGAGAAAAAATGTCAAGTCAATCGAATTAACCCATCAAACTTGCAGTCAGGGTCATCTAGGATAATCTCATAAAAAACAAATTGAAAAATATTATAAGGCACAATCCAAAAAAAAATATAATGTTGAAGAATATAATTGAAGTTAAAAGAAAAACATAGATTAGAAGAAATAAAGATATTATTCCAATTAATAGTGTAATATGAGGAGGGGTTCAATCCTTTATTTTTTTGTAAACTGGACCAAGAATCTATGCTACGCCGCGAGCCGATTTAATTTTTTTAACACAAAAAAGGGATGGTTAGACGATGTTAGTGTTTTTAAACAAGTAAGAAAAACTCAACATCGTGTCATTAACTTGACTATATCCAATAAGATCGGTTAGTTTAATAATTTGATTTAAATTGAAAATAATAATAGAAAACAAACCGTAAAAAAACACCTAAAAATAATTAACTAAAAAAATAAATCATCGATATCATAACTATAAGAAGAAAAAAGAAAATATCATTGGAAACTCACCGCCACTCCACCATAAACATTACCCACAATCAAAATATTTTGCTGATAAGGTTCAAACTTTATAGCATAAGGATGCAATACAACATAGAAAGAAGTCGCATAGTTCGCTAGAGCAATGCCTTGGAAAAGCAAACCGAACAAAACATAATAAATTTAGTTTTTATCTATATTTAATCAATCAATTCTTTTTAATTCATGAAAAAAAATTATTTTGAGAAAATATATTTAACAAAGAACAAAAAAAATAGAAAGACCTAGATAACTCAACCAAAAAAAAAAAAAAACAAAGGATGTAGAAAGCATATAAAGAAAAACACAAAGCTCAATCTCTGATAAAATAAATATTGAAGAATAAAATTGAAATGACATTATCTTAAAAGAATGATAAAAAAAAAAAGCAACTCCTAGCGAATGTCCTTAAGTCGGGTTAGTTTTCCAAACTACAACCCGTGAAATTTCAAAATGAGCTTAACCAAGAAGGTCAAATCCAAATCAACTCTGCTGAAGGAAGGAACTGAGTGTAAGAAAATACCAAACTAAAAAAATTTGACAAAGCAAAAAAAACAATGATAAAAAGAATGAAGATAAAATTTGATAGGAAAGAAAATGATCTAGGGTGAGATTGCCAAAAAAATTAAATTATCTTAGATGACATAAATAGCAATTAAAAGAATGAGTATCAAATCTGACAAATTTTAAAAAAAATGAGGATGAAATTGAAACAAATTTTAATTTTCATAAGTTGTTACAAATAAAACAAATATCAACAAAAAGATAAGAGACTAAATTGAAAATAAAGAGAAGAAAAAAATCAAATGAGGATGAAATTGTAATAAATTTTGATTTTCAAAAGTTATTTGAAATAAAACAAATATCAACCAAAAAAACAAGGACTAAGTCAAAACAAATAGAAGGTAAGGGGCTTATTTGAAAAATTATAGGGCAGGGCTAAAAAATCTAGGGAGATAGAGGAAAGAAAGAAGAAGAAGAAAATGGCCTCTGGAGTCAAACTGGAAATCTGTTTTTTACACATGCCACCATTACATGGAGAAAACACTGAGATGAATCTAAAGACATCTCATAATAATATTTTTGGTTGTCAGAATCAGCCGTACATGTTTTTCAAAGACTGTGGAGTAGATGACGCGCTAACGCGATGGGCACGCGTTAGCGAATTTTTTTAAAATACCTTTAATTTATTAGAAGGCAAAAATAACCTTCACTTTACACAATAACAACAACAAAATCAATAGTGCAATAACAAAAATGCCCTCGGATCCAAAGCATAAAAAGAAAACTCCCCAGGGTCAAGGAAGTATTTTAACCGTGCAAATAAAAAGGATAAGATTAAAACACCACTCTTCTGTAGTCAAAATATTTTTGTATATAATGATAAATTGGTTATTTTATTGTATACTTTATAATTAAAAATACAAATCTACCTCTTAGCACACCCAATAATGTATTAATCTTTAGTATATTTATGATAATTTACCGTGCAATTTAAAAGGTAAATAGCTGTTATGCCCTCGGTCAGATTAAAAATAACAAAATTCTTTAATTGCAAAGACAACCTTACCGTTAACCATTAGCCTCAAGCTTTTTTTCTTTAGGACAAGAAGATAAATTTATTATTTCGTGAAATATGACGAGAGCAACAATGAATTCACCACTCCTTTTTAAGTTTTATTTCTTAATGTGTGAAATAAAATGTTTAATCATTGAAATATATTTAACATAAGAGAGCACAAATTATTTCACATCTCAAATATGTGAAATAAAATGTTTAATCGTTAAAATTTCTTAGTTAATAACTTAATAGAGGTCCATGCTTAGCTGAACAATAAAATAAAAAATAATAATAAATAGAGACGCCTTTTGTATGGAAATGATGACAACCAAGTTCCATTATATAATATATCCACTAACTCAATTCAACCTCACAATCATGGCACTGGGCAATTTCGTTTTAATTTAAAATAAACATTAGTTTATCATATGGTCAATTTTTTTTTTTTTGAATTTGAGGAAACCTTATCCTCTAGAAAGCGTACTTTGTGGGTCTAGGTGAGCGAGTAGAATCCTAACTGTACCAGACTCTTACAAGAAATGCACATCCTGACTCGAACTCAAGACCTGCTATACAGATATTAAATCCTTTACTATCATGCTACTTGAAACCATATAGTCAAGTTCTTCACTCATCGTTGCAACTTGCAATATTTAGTCCCCGATTGGTCCTCTTGTTAGTGTCAAGATAAATAAATGTGTACGAAGTGATAATGAAAATGACCCGTATAAAAAAAATAATTTTTTTATAAAAAAATCAAGAAACTGTTTAGTATTATTATATTAATTATTTTTAAAGTATTTTTTATTTAAAAATAAATTAAAATAATTTTTATTTTATTTTTTTAATGATTTCTCATTCACCCCTCTTATTTTGAGGTGCTGTCTATTTTTATGTTTTAACGGTATGGTATTTAAAAAGAAATTAAAAATTATTTTTATTTAAAATTATTTATTTTATATTTTTAAATTATTTTAACATAATAATATCAAAATTAATTTTTTAAAAATAAAAAAATATATTATTTTAATACATTTCAAAAATAAAATAAGAGAACAATTATTATTAC
Source organism: Populus trichocarpa (assembly GCF_000002775.5). Lineage (NCBI taxonomy): Eukaryota > Viridiplantae > Streptophyta > Magnoliopsida > Malpighiales > Salicaceae > Populus > Populus trichocarpa. Next base: position 10,459,930 of record NC_037290.2, on the reverse strand, counting down.
ATTTCAGCAACCGAAACATAACACAGGAGAGAAGGGAGTACCCAGCAGATAGAATGAAAAGGAAGCGAGGGAGGCATGTCGGGAAAGAAAATGGTGGCCTGCTCTCGGGTAACTGATGAGGAAGGTGGTGATGATGGCAGGTTTCGATTCACCTCCTTTTGCTTAAAAAAGGGGAATCGTTGGGCAGACAGAAGAAAACGGAGGGGAGGAAGTGGTGTCAGAGAAGAAAAACTCGAAGGTGAAGGTCTTGAACTGGCACCAATGATGACGAGCATGATAATGCTGGTAGCTGTACTTCTGAGATAGTAAAGGCTTTCGAATAAAAAAAAGTTAAATTTTTTTTAATGGGTTTTGATAGAGGAAATTAAACAGGTGGCGCCGAAGAATTTTTTCCTCATGCTTGCTTTCTGAATTCTGAATGGTGATCTTATTGTTTTTATCTTTCCCGCCCTTTAGGTGAGGTGTAAGTCTGTGGGGTTCGTTTAGATGCATTATGTCTATGCTGGGAACCTTCCTCTGAACCTTCTTTCATGGCAGGTACTGCTAGGCTCGGTGTGTGGTTACATCGAATTCTTTTTCCATTACCTCTATGTTTTTTCTTCCTTTTTTACGGCAATCATCTTAGTTTGGTTGTGTTGTTATCTTATACTTGTTTTAGATTTGGTTTTGCTTGCATAGTTGCATTGATTCTTAATTTATATTGATATCTGGTTTATGAGCTTGGTTTGTTGCTGTGTTGTCATGGTGATTGTTGCATCGTTTGGAGACTGACATGTCCGAGTTTTTCCTGTTTGTTTGTCTTGGCACTTAGATATCCTTCAGATTTCATTTCTGTTTTGTTGTTTTATTTTTTGGCTCTTTTAGGGGGGTGTGATCTCAGCAACCATAAAAAAAGAAGATTTTTTTGGATCGAGTTTTGATTTGTATGAACTGTTAGTTGGGAATTGGTAATTGGAGGTGGTGTTTGTTGTTTTCTTGGTTTTAATGAATTAAAGCGTGCAGAGATGATCTCAGGTATCCCTTTGTAAGTTAGTCTGTTATGATTCTTTTGCTGATGGATGAACATTTACGCTTGCTCAGCTGGTGACTGGTCCCATGCTGTTTTCAACTTCATTTCATGATCCCGGATGATTCATAGTATCTGTGTATGCTGCCAGCTGCTTGTTTTTTTTTTTTTTTTCCTGTTATTTTAGGTCCATACTGTTGCGCCGGGTTGCATGTGCATTTTGTTTCTTCGCTGGATTTTTGCAAGTCTTTAGCCAGCCCCCTGCCATTCTTCTGCCTATATGTCTTTATTGAACATGGAAGATTCTTTTTGCTGCATGTTTTTTCATTGTTGCTTTATATAATGTTTAGTTTTGGCTCTTTCTTCTCTGTGATTGTCAAGTTTTCGCCTTAAGTTTAGCTGTTTTGCTTTCATCTTTTTCTCCGCTGCTTCTCTTCTTCGGTTATTGGCCTTTGATTTATGCACCTCTTTCCTTCCTTGCATCTTTTTCTGTTTTTCAATCTCTCATTGTTGTTTTTTGGTTTTGTGAATGGTTATCTATAGTACATGTTAGTCAGTCTTTGTTGGCAGATGCATTCTTGCTGAGATTGGTTTTAGGATCGTCTATTCTTCGACTCACTTAACCCCCCAGGTTTGCGCTTGCAATTAGGATTTCGTATTCTTCGACTCACAACCACTGATGAAGTAGTTATGTGCATGCTGTTCTTTGCTGACCATCAACACCTATGTGGTGAAAACTGAAAGGGGGGATAGTTTAATTAGTTAGAGATCATTGTAGGAGCTGAAAGAAAACAAAAATTAGACTCGGAGCTCAGGTTGGCGTGAGCTTGGTGGTGAATGACTTTCCTGAGCTTTATTCTTTCTCCTACTTTGAAACTTATTTGCTACTGATGTCCATCCCTTTGTTTAGTCGGTCATGAGTTGGGATTGCTGCAGCATATATTTTTAGGCCATCCCTGTCTTTCAAAGGGGTTAGTCGGCACACACTCTCTGCCCTGGTGAAAAAGCATTATAGCTGCTGCAGAGCATGCTGTCCTTTTTAAGAAACAGGTAATACAAAATAAAAGGTGTGTGAAGAGGATGAAGGAGACATCAAGGAGGAGGGTATATGTCTAAGAGTGGGAAGTCTGCGGTACCTTTTTTCTGTCTTTGATCCAACTTTCCTGCCATTTTTCTTAGTCCAAAGTTGGAAGTCCACAATCCCTTCTTCTGGAGAAGATTTTGGTTTGGTTGCTTTATCATCCGTGATTCATTTCATCTTCAAATTATAGGTAAAATGTGACAGAATCCGCGTTCTTCTGTTGTTTTTAGTTCTGTTTCTGCCTTGCTTGTTTCTAGCATGATTCTTAAGCAGCTGCTGCTGCTGCAATCCCCTTGCCCTTCTTCCTTGATGTAAAATAAAATAAAACTAATAGCGCTCGCAGATACTTTTTTTCTTTATAAATTAACTTCTAATCGACCTATGATTTTATATCTTATATAAAAATCATCAAAATATATGGAATATATAATATTTAGGACATTCCATTAAATTCCATTCGGTTTAATAAATAAGATCATGATAATTATTTTTTTATCTTAGCAAATGCTTTTTACGGCACTTCATATTTTTTAATTTCTTAAATTTTAATTATAATTTATTATAACTAAATAGATAAGATTATATTTCAGATTTCATCTCATTAATGGTCATTTCATTACCAAATAAATAAAAAATTAAGAGTCCCTAACGGAGCGGATCATATATATTAATTTACATTTTTCTCTCAAATTTACAATTTCAACTTGGGTTAGTGTTGACTTTTATATATATATTACCGTGTATAATTCTTGATATAATAAATGCATGATTTTTTTAATACACAATTAAAAAGTTCATTTATTTTTCTACGGTGAATAAGAAAGTTAATTCGGCTCATCACGTGCCAACTAACTAGTTTTGCAACTCAATAGGGATTAGGGACGGTGAGGCATCTTTTGAAGAGTTGTTTGTGTTGGATTCATTTATGTGTCAACAGGGGAAGCAATAATACCATACAACCTTGGAGATGAAGATAATATTAATTTTTTTTTTTTTGGTGTCATTGATATATATATACACACACACACACACTTAAGAGCTTGTTTGGTTTTTATATTTAAAAGTATTTATGAAAAAATTTAAATATATTTTTTTATTTTAAATTAATATATTTTTTATATTTTTATATCGTATTAATGTGTAGATGTTAAAAATAAATTTTTTAAAATAAAAAAATATTATTTTAATTTATTTTAAAATAAAAAATAATTTAAAAAGTAATAAGTATCATTCTACTAAACAGAATTTAAGAAAGGTAAATAGCTCAATTTTGTTCTGATATAATTATTAGTAAAGTCTCCGTCTCTGCATTTTTATACATTCTTTGTATAAATTTTCCTCCATGATTTTCTAATTTCTTTACTGTGAAAGTTTTTTACCCCTTTAATAGATATTTTTAGCTGCAGAAAATCATTATTGTTCCGAAACCCGTCCCATCCGGTGTCAAAAAAAACCTTTTCAAAACCGACTCTTTCAATAAATAACACACCGGTTTCCAAAACATGAAAACCTTTTCAAAATAATATATATTAAAAAAAAAATCTAAATGAATTAAGTCTTTTACTGTAGTTTTTTTTTTAATGTGGCTATAAACACACAGAATTATGGATTCATAGTGTAAACTGTAAATACAATTTTTCTCTTGCTAAAAAAACTGATTAATTAGAGTAATTAGAGGTAGAAATATCTGTTTATGGGATATATTCGTAATTGTAAAATTGATTGAGAAAAAAAATGATTTGGATATGTTTTTTTATTATAGTTTAATGGCTATTTTGCTCTAAAAAAATATATTAGGTGAGGAGCTCTTTTGTTTTTTTAAAATAATTAACAATAGAGTTACGATAATATTCTTATAAGAAAAAAAGAAAAGTATATATATATATATATATATATATATATATATATATAGAGAGAGAGAGAGAGAGAGAGGGGGGTTTCTTCATCTTTTTTTTTAAAAAAAAACAGTAAAATGGTAGAATTAACCTTGTAATAAAAAAAAAACAAAACAAAGGCTATTAGTGAGGGTGTTTTAGTTCTTTTTTATTGGTTTTGTTATTTTTAGGTTTTGTTATGTGTAACTTGATAATTTTAAGTTTTTAAATATTTTTTTTAAAAAAACATGAACATGCGTGTCAGTGTGTCATGGCCTCTGTGTCATTCAAATGACACGTGAGGGATAGTGCAATAGCCAAAGTCCTGCTTCTGCCGTGGCTTTGTGAGCAACATGTCGTCCTCTTTCTAGCGATGTAGCGCGTGCTAACAGAGGATTTTTGGTTGGACAACAGTGAATATTTTTTTTTCCCTCTCTCTTTTCTCTCTCATTTTCTATAAAAACACGTTTGAACTTCCATAAAAACAATTGTATCATATAGTTTATAATCTTATTAATTTTGGTCCTTCTTTTAATTACCGTTTATTTGGCTTTTGATTCTTTTTTAAGTTTGGATTTTTTTTAAAATTTTGTTTATGGGCATTTTATTCAATTTGATTTTTTATCCAAGTTGGTCTCTCTACTTTTAATTGCTCTATTTCAATGCTTTATACTTTTCTTGATTATTTGTTTGCAATTTCATCCCTTTTAATTTTATCACATTTGTTTTTTTCGATTCATTTTTTGTCTTCATTCTTTTGATTCCTATAGTCTTATTCTCTTCTTGATTATTTTTTTCAATTTTTTCCCTCAACATTTGATTTTATTTGTTTTTTTATCTAGTTTTGGTCATCATTCTTTCGATAACCTTTTTTTAATCCTTTTCTTAGTTTTTTTGTTTTTCAATTCCGCCCTTAATTATTTTCTTTCATTTTTTTTCCATGTTTGGTTTGCATTGGTTGAGTTTTAATTTATTTTATGTTTGAATATTTTACTTTGTTATTTTTTGGTAATTACCTTCCAACAGGGCAATTTTTAATTGAAAATTAATTTTTTTTTCAAATTTATCATTTGACATTTGATTATTAAGCACTTAGCTTCATTGTTTTTTGCTTTTTTTTTTTGTTGAGTTATCACGATTTTATATCTCGGACAATACATTAGTCATTAATCATGGTTGCTTTAGATTGTTTTTTTCTCTGGTTTTTTTTTTTTATGAAATTGATTTTTTTTAACAAATTCATACCTTGACGTTAAATTACTGGCCCTTGAGCTATATGATTTTTTCAGTTTTCTTTCTATTGGATCATTCTGAATGCGAGTTAATCAAGTTAATTCAGGTTAGCTTGTATTTTCTAACTCAATGTTTTTTATTTAACTTCGATCTTTTTTTCTAGATTCTTCTTTGGAAGTCTAATTTTTTTAGTCCCAATCTCATGTCACAAGTGGCGGGTTAGTCGAGTTAACCCGGGTTTACTCGGTTTTTTTCCTTTATTTTTTTATGACTTATTTTTTTTTTAATTTCATCATTTTGCATTAAATTATTTTCCCTTGAGTTTTGTTATTATTTTACTTTTCTTTCTGTTTTGTTATTTCAATAGCAGGTTGGTAAAGTTAACTCGGATAGGCTCGGAGTTTTTTTATGTTTTTTTTATTGGACTTTGGGTTTTTTACAAGGTTTTCCTTTTGATTTTTTTTTATTCTGATTTTATATTGCCAATTGTTGGTTCGTCAAGTTATCCCAAGCTAACTCGGGGGGGTTTTTTCAGCGTTGTATTTTTTAAAAAAAAATTTATGTTTTTTTTTATATGAGAATATTAGACTTTGAAATTTACAATTTTCTTTTGTTTTTGGGTTCTTTCCATCTCATATCTTAGATCGCGGTTTAGTTAATTTAACCTATTTCTTCTCGGATTATCTTCTCTTGAGTATCTGTTCTGAGCTTTGGAAAAAGTTTAGCTTGGTCTGCGGCGTATCACGGGAAATGTTTCTGAAAGTAGTTGTAAAACTCTAGAGGTTTCCTATTATGTCTTCTTGTTTGGTTTTTTGTCCCTCCCCTTTTGACTTTTGAGAATCCAGCTAAAAGAAAAGCAAAGGAAAATCATGCCTTCTATCGTTACTGAAAAGCAAATCACACTTCTCTAAGATTCATTCATCCATATTTAATCTTTTATTTTGTTTTCATAAATTCATCCATATTTAATCAAAACCGGCAGACTGGTTGCGTTTTAACCGAAGAAACTAATTCAATTGAAATCATTGAGCACATTTAATCAAGACTTAAATCACTTTCAAAACCCATCGGACTATTGAGATCTAACTAGCAACAGGTTAAAGCCCACGTACATTAAAAAGAACTAAATAAAGGGAATTTAATGTTCCCCCATTGTTCACTTGAACAAAAAAAAAAAATTAATATTAATTTTTTTTTTTATCATAGTCATGGATTTCATAGATTATTTTTTTGGTCAATTTTTTATTAGATTTTATCATTGAACACTGCATTGTTTTTATTTTAGGTTTTTTTTTTAAGTTTCATCTTTTTACATTGAATTTTCTTATTCTGATCTCATGAATCAGGTTACGAGTTTGGCGGATTAACTTGATTTTTTTTATCTTTTTTAATTAATTCCCCCCTAAATTTTTTTTTATTCTTTATCATTGAATTGATTTGAAATTAGGCTTTATAATTGTTTTTAGTTTTTTTTATGAGGTTATCATGGTCTTATTACTCCGGGTCATGAGCTTGACGGTTTAGCTCAGGTTGACTCGGGCTGCTTTTTTTTAGTTTTTTTTTTCAATTTCATCCTTTAAAATTTGGTTAATTAAGAATTTGGGTTTCATAAATTATTTTGATTTACTTTATATAGGGTTATCCCGATCTTATGACTCGAGTAATGAATTTAGCAAGTTAATCTAGGTTAACTTGAGTTGATTTAATATGTTTTTGTCTTAGATTATTTTAAAAAAGATGTCTTGAATTTTTTTTTTACTTAAACTATATTTTTAGTGATCATTCGGGTCATCTTTGGATCTGTCAAGTTCACCAGGTCACATGAATCAACCTTCACATGATTTATTTTTTTCCCTACTAGAAACACGTTAACAACACCTGAATATTTTTTTTACATTTAAAAAATTGATATGACCCGCAGTGTAGCATGAACCAATGATTTAGTGATTTTTATTCCATTTCAAAAGACCTATGGAATCAATTATGGGTTGTATTTGCTAACAAGGTATTTCTTCATAATGATAAAAAGAAAAAAAAACATTAATAGTTTTTTTTTCTATCCTTCATCCTTATAATAATAAACTCATAAAATAATGATTGTATCAAAGTAAACTTTATAGTATACACTAGATAGATGGCTTGCGCTATGCCGCAGGTTAATTCGATTTTTATCAACATAAAATAAGATGTTAAGGTGATGTTATGCATTCTTGAAGAAGAAAAAAAAATATGAGACTTCAGTCATTGACATGATTAGGTTTTGAATAAGTTTTGCTAATTTAATAACATGAATAAAAAAAATAAAACAACAGTAAATAAAGTGGAGAAAAATGACAATGAAAAAAAAGTAAAAAAAAACTGACCCGGTCCCTTTCAAGTCAATAAGGCAAATTTTCGATTTGGTTGTAACACCAGGGCAACCCCATTGCAAGCAAATTGAATAAAATCTTAAAGCTAAATTATTAAACAATCAATGTTAAAGGGAGAAGCTGTAAAAAATTAATCTTTTTTTAAAAAGCAATGAAAAAAAAACTTGAGTCAAACCAGATTAACCCGCTAACCCTGCGATTATGGGCATAAGATTGGGATAAGCCTATAGAAAAAAGAGGAAAAAAAAGCACAAAAGAAAATTTCCAATCAATCAAATATTGAAGGCTGAAATTAAAAAAAAAATAAAAAATAAATCAAATGTTGAAGGATTGTATCTGATAATGAAGAAACAATTAAACGAGAACAAACCCCATAAAAAAAAATAATCAAAGATCAATTTCTATCGAACAAAATATTGATGGACAAAATTGAAGGAAAAAAATATAATCCAAGAAAGGTAAAAAAAAAACCTGACCTCAGTCCACTCAAGTTAGCATGCAAAATCTATGATCTGGTTGTAATACTAAGGTAATCTCGTAAAAAGAAAATTGAATAAAACTATGAAGTTTAATTATCAAACAACTAAATGTTGAAGGACAAGATAATCCAAATCATTTTCAAAATCAATGAAAAATTTAATAAAAAGCAAATAAAAAATAACAGAGTCAAATCTCCAATTAAATAAATTCTGAATGATGAAACTAAAAAATATATGCTTAAAATGTAAAAATAAAAACAAGCAAACTCGGGTGAATTTTCTAAACCCGGGTTAATCTTTTAAAATCACAACCTATGAAATCCTAGAGTTAAGCTTAATCAAGAAGTTTAATTCTCAACTAATTTAATGTTGAATGATAAAACCGTTAAAAAATATCAATTAAAAAGATTGAATGCAAAAAAAAATAGCAATTAAAATAATGAGAATCAAATATGATAGAAAAAAAAATTACAATTAAAAGCATTTTCTTTTCATTTTTATTATGGGACTTCGCCATTTGTTCTGTAATGTTTGTTTTGAAGGCCATGTTAGAAGAGTTGGCTTCTTTTTTAGACAAAATAAGGTCTTCAACTCCCATTTTCTTGTACTTATACTTAAGACAGTTTTTGAAGTCTTTTCAAGATGGTGGTGGTTTTCAATTATTACAACTACTTAGAAGGATTCACTCAGAGTTATACCTTCATAATGAATATCATGCCAAGATGAGTTCAAAATCTTAAACTTGACCTATAATAGTCCTTGAGTAGATCATCTTGAATTCTAAAAATTTATTGACTATGACCTTTTTCATACTTAGCATATAATACCTTTGCATTTTTTGCCGAACTATACACATTATATAGTGTATTGTCCAATCCATTTAAGTTGTAGTTCTTACATATAAAATTAATGTGATTCTATGCATCCACAGTTGCTATAGTTGTTGGATCAAATTCCTTATCTGACAGTTTTTGGCATTTTTTCAGCCAAGAACTTTACCAAGTCCAAGGTAGTCAGATAGAATAACATGTTTGTATACCACCTCTTGAATTTCAATCAATTGAAGTTTTTAGGTTTCTCACCGTGTACAATAAAAAGTGATGGTGAAATCTTATATACCGAAGTAATACTTGCTAAATAAATATTGGTCGTGGTAATCGTTTCTTGAGTAGAAGTCATGATATATTTATAAATAAACAGTAACCAAAAGTTTATAATTAAAATCTGGCATATCAAATACAAGTATGAAAAAAATATATAAAACAACCACAAGATGATAAAAAACTAACAAACAAGTGTCTTATCAATTCATGATTATATTAATCACCATTTAACAATTTTAATTCAAAAGATACTTGTATATCATATCAATATATTATGTATATAGATTAATAAAATTCCTTGAACATACCAAACTAAATAAGAAGTTGAACTTAAAATAAAATTAGAGATGAAAAAAAAAACTAGTTGTAGATAACTAGATGTATAAACTAAACAATTAATTAAGCAGCGGGTCAAACCAAATTTTTTCTACTGTAAAAAAACATACTCAAACAATGGTAATGTTTTAAAAGAAGCAAGAAAAAACCAATATTCGGTTCATTAACTTGATTAGATCTAATAAGTTCAATTAATTTAATAATATGATAAAAAATAGACAACAATAGTAGATAAATTAAAAAAATATCAATAATTAACTATAAAAAATGAGTTGTCAATATTATAACTAATAAGAGAAAAAAGATATAAAAAAACATGATATAACTTAGGTCATTTTTAAAATTAGTGAAAATCTTAAAGAAAGAAAATAAAAAAAAATAATTGAGTCCAATCTCCAATTAAATAAATTATGAAGGATAAAATTGAAAAAGCTTGAGCTTAAAAAAGAAAAATAATCAAGCAAACTTGGACAAATCTCTCAAACTAGGGTTAATCTCCTAAACTCACAACTGGTGAAATCCTAAATCTGATTTCAATCAAGAAGCTCAATTCCTAATAAATTTAATATTGAGGGATGAAATTGAAAAAAATAAGGAGAAAAAAAAAACACAGTCAACCAGGATGAATTTTCTAAACCTGAGTTGATCCTTTAAACTCACAACTCGTGAAATCCTATACCCGGGTTCAACCAAGAATTTCTACCAATTTAATGTTGAGTGATGAAATTAGAAAAACAAATAGAAGGAGAAATCAAGCAAACCCAAATAAATCTTCTAAATCCAAGTTAATCTCTCAAATTCATAACTCGTGAAGTCCTAGACCCGAGTTCAATTAAGAAGCTTAATTCCCATAAAATTTAATGTTGAGGGATAAAATCAGAACAAAATATCAATTTTAAAAAAACTGCTAAAGTAAAAAACATAGCAATTAAAAGAATCAGAATAAAATTTGATAGGGAAAAACTAAAGGGGGATGAAATAATTAAAAAAAATTAAAATTTACATCTAAAACAAAACAAATAACAATCAAAAGAATGAAAATCAAATCTAACAAATGTAAAAAAATTAAAAGAGGATGAAATTAAAAATAATAATTTTTTAAATTTTTTCGAATAAAACAATAGTAACCAAATACAAAGGAAAAACAAATTGAGGGGCTACTTTGTAAATCTGGAGAGTCGGGCGTAAAAATCGAGGAGGGGAAAGAAAGTACGAAAAATAAAGAAAGATTGTCAGCTTCAAATTGTAGGTCAGTAAGCAACACACGTCACCTAGGGTGGGAGGGGTAGCTTAGACGATTCCACCTCATGCGCCGCCTAAAAACGATAGAGTGGTCGACGCGTTGCTGCTTGTAATGCACGTGACAATTGTTTTTTAATTAATTTTTATATTAATCAAAATACCAAATTTTCCTTTAGTCAACTTGATAACTACAAAATCTAGGTTGAAAACACAAAAAAAAAAAAAAAAAGCTCTTGTATGCCAATTAAATAATTTATGCTTTTAAGGGTAATTTAGTTATGAAAATCAAGGAGGGGAGAGAAAATACGAATTATAAAGAAAGATTGTCAGCTTCAAATCATAGGTCAGTAAGCAACACACGTCACCTAGGGTGGGAGGGGTAGCTTAGACGATTCCACCTCATGCGCCGCCTAAAAACGATAGAGTGGTCGACGCGTTGCTGCTTGCAATGCACGTGACAACCATTTTTTAATTAATTTTTATATTAATCAAAATACCAAATTTTCCTTTAGTCAACTTAATGATAACTACAAAATCTAGGATGAAAACACACACAAAAAAAAAGCTCTTGTATGCCAATTAAATAATTTATGCTTTTAAGGGTAATTTAGTTATGAAAATCGAGGAGATGTGAGAAAATATGAAAAATAAAGAAAGATTGTCAGCTTCAAATCATAGGTCAGTAAGCAACAAACGTCACCTAGGGTGGGAGGGGTAGCTTAGACGATTCCACCTCATGCGCCGCCTAAAAACGATAGACTGGTCGACGCGTTGCTGCTTGCAATGCACGTGACAACTGTTTTTTAATTAATTTTTATATTAATCAAAATACCAAATTTTTCTTTAGTCAACTTAATTATAACTACAAAATCTAGGATGAAAACACACAAAAAAAAAAGCTCTTGTATGCCAATTAAATAATTTATGCTTTTAAGGGTAATTTAGTTATTTTATTTTGTTTTAAAAAAGCAAAAATACAAAAAAATCCCAGGCTCTAGTTAAATAAATTTTGTTTTTAAGGGTAATTTAATTATTTTATTGTGCTATGAAAACATGAAAAGACCAAGTTGTCCTCAATTAATTTGATAATAACTAATGAACATTGTAAAAAGATTGTATTACCCCCAATAAACAATAAACAATAAACAGTGCATGGATTTTGTTTGCAAAAGGCAAATTAATCATTATTCTACTTCAATCCAAAATGTAATGAGTTTAAAGCTAGAACAAAATTCTGATTCATATTAATTTTTTTATTGCGGTAATATGATATTTAACTACTATACTATAAGAATTAGAGTATTTCCCACCTCTTTCATTGTTCAAATGAACAATGAAAGACATGTGTTTTTTTTTCCTTTTCTTTTTTTTATACAAAAATTCTATCTTTTAAATTTTTTAATAATCCTGTCTTTAATGTTTTTTCGATTGAATTATTTTTTTTTCAATCTTATAATTCAATATTTGGTTAATTTTGATTTGGTTTAAATTATTTATTTCAATTTATTTTTTATGAAGTTATCGTAATCTCAAACAAATATCTTAATATTTGGTTGACACTAAATTTTACAAACATCTATTTTTATTATTATATCATTAAGTAAGAAATAATTATAAAAAAGTTATTGAATCTAGTGGAGTCTAAAATTTGGATCGCGAGTTTAGCGAGTTAATTCGCAAAGCCTTGATCGATCTAATTTTTAATTTTGAAATTGTTTTTAAAACCAAACTATAATTTTTTTTTAAACCTCAATTAGATAATGAATCTAATAAAAAAAAATTAAAGGTTGATCTACGTTATCTAGTTTAATAACAGTACTGCATAATAAGAAACTAGTAATTAACTGTACCACAGGATGATGGCAGGTTTTTTTTTTTTTAATCGAATGGTTCAAATTAATGCTTGCTCAGACTGATAAACACTACGTCAAGATGAGAACGCTACACGTCACTCGAGAGAGGAAAGTAGATCAAGGGTGGTGTGTTTTTGTTAGGGGTGAGCAAATTCGGTTCGGTTCGGTTCGGTTTTTACCCGAAAAAAACAGCCAAACCGAAAAAAAAAGAGAGACCCGAAACCGAACCGGAACCGGCCGGTTCCGGTCCGGTTTCGTTCCGGTTTTTTATCCAAAAAACCGGACAAACCTATAGGCTTATTTTGGGCTTTTTAATAGGCTTTTTAATGGGCTTTGTAATGAGCTTCTAATGGATTTCTATTAGGCTTACAATTAATATTGATATTGTCTCATTTTCTTTGAAGATTCCAAATATATTTAATTTTTTTACCCCTAAATATTCATTTATATAAAATTATTAATGTCAATCTGTTCAATATATTTTTTAACTTACTAATATTTTTCTACTTCCGAAAAGTTTAAATAAATAACACGCACTCACAATCACATAACAATAAGTTTAAATCCAAATTACAAACCATTGCCTTCAAAGGGCTTAACAAAAAAACAACAAATAACATTACATTATCGTAAAACACTCCAAGCCACAAAAAATAAATCTTCATGTGCACATCGTCTCAATAAAAAAGCACTTCAAGAGCATTGCACTTTGATTCCTGAAATTCATAATCTAGAATTATAACATGATAAATTAAATCAGAAGATATAAAAATAAAAAAAGATATTTATACCATATGCATCACAATTTGTGAACTAATTATCATCCGTTGCTAAATGCAACTTTCCATCAAATTCTACAAAATAAAATATTAAACATGTTAGAATAAAAATGTGTTAATTAATAAATCATAAAATAAAAGATGTAAGTTTTTAAGAAACATTACCTGATTCAAGGTTTTCGTAGGTTTCAAAATCATTCATCAAGGTTGTATTATCAACTGGAATTGGACCATGATGCAACCAATTTTGACAATAAATAAGTGCTTGAACTGTTGCTGGAGATAGAGAACTTCAAAATTGGTCGAGTATACGACCACCTGTGCTAAAGGCTGATTCGGAAGCCACTGTGGATATAGGAATAGCCAGAACATGTTGTGCAACTTTCGAAAGTATCTTATATTTTGAAGCATTAATCTTCCACCAACCCAAAATATCTAATTTATCATCATTAGGATCCTCACAACCATCAACCAAATACCTCTCAACCTCATTTATATTTTCCACACTATCTTCCTCTAGCAAGTGCCTTTAGAACCGAGCTAAAGTGTTAACATCTATCTCCATGTCATCAATAGCATCATTAACATCTTGTTTATGCCTATTATCATCCACCACTTAATCGGCTTTCAAATAAAACTCATACAAGCTTACCAAATTATCTCTCACTTTTTTTGTTAGCAATTGTGCTTTGTCATGATCATACAACTCACCAAAACAAAATTTCACATATTTCAATTTAAGACGTGGATCCAAAACATTAGCCACATACAATAAATAATTCTGATTTGCTCCATAACCCCAATACTTCTCAAACTTACTCATCATGTTCATCGTCATTCCACTCGAAAGATTATCTCTACTTTTACACAATTGCAACAAGTTTGTATATGTAAATCAATTCATTGAAGAAAGAATTTGATGTAACATGCAATGAGCCAGAAAATTTCAATGTAACCATGTAAAAGATCTTTAAAAACTTCAGCAAAGTTCTAGCATTTTCCCAATCCTCCAAACTAGGTGGCCCTATGTTTTTTTTATTCCCCTTTGAATCAACCTCCAAAAAGTAACTCACATACCTAGGTTCACTTTGACCTAACCTCACAAACACCTTTTCAAACTTTTCAGCAGCTTCTAACATAAGATAAGTTGAATTCCATCGAGTTGCAACATCCAAACACAATGATTTCTTACACTCTATATGCAACTTTTCTGCACACTTCTTAAATGCAAGTAGCCTAGAGGGTGAAGATCTCACAAACCTAATTGCATTTCGAATCTTAACAACAGAAACATTCATCTCTTTCAAACCATCACATACAATCAGGTTTACAATGTGTGCACAACATCTAACATGCAAATGTTCATTTGACAATATATTAGTTGGCCAATCTTTCATCACATTCTTTAAATATGAAAGAGTAACACTATTAGAGCTTGCATTGTCTACTGTAACAGTTAAAAGTTTATCAATCCCCCAATCTAACAAACAATTCTCAATAACTTGACCAATTATCTCACCCATATGATTGGAAACTTGACAAAAATTCAGAATTCTTTTATGCAAATTCCATTCATTATCAATCCAATGAGCCGTTAAGGACATATAGTTAATGTTTTGGATTGATGTCCATGTATCTGTTGTTAAGCATAATCGTTGACCCTTAAGAGCTCTCTTTAATCTTTCCTTCTCTTCAACATAAAGTTTCAAACAATCTCTCATAACAGTGAAACGAGAAGGAACGTCAAATCTAGGCTGCAAGGTCCTAGAAAATAATCTAAGTCCCTTACCCTCCATAAAATTAAAAGGCAACTCATCAATTATAACCATTTTCACTAGTGCCTTTCTGCATTCATCATAATCATAACCTATTGCCTTAAGAGTTCCCACACTTCGATCTCCTAATTCACCCCCTACTTTATTAGGTTCTAATACCAAATTTTTTTGCTTCTTATCAACCACAAAAGGAAACTTTTTGCATACTTTCAAATGACTCCACATATTACTTGTCCCATTAATAATAGTATGACATGCATAATCCTTTCCACAATAATTACATTCAGCTCTAGGGGTTGTAGGATCACCATCAAGTTTTGTAAAATGATCCCAAATTTGTGACTTTTTTTTATCATCAACATTTCTTTTCCTAGATGCAGGGACTTGAAGTTGTTTACCTTTACTATCCGTGGTGGATCCTGCAGTAGTTGATGCTGGGTTAGTGTTTGAAGCTGGGGCATTGGTTGATGTTGGGGTAGTGCTAGTGGATGAAGCATTTTGATTTTGAAGGTTTTCCATCTGTAAATTACCAAATGCAAACATGTTCATTATCACTTGCACAATTCTTTTCAGCACTTAATAAACATAAAGATTAAAATCAGTTTAAAAATTAAAATGAAACAAATATTACAGAAGTCATGTAACATGTCAAAACAAGCTTAGAAAATATGTCAAAACAAGCTTAGAAAATCTATCAATGGAGGAAAAATAATTACAGAAGTAACAGAACAATGAATACAAGAATAACATGATTTTAATGACTACAAAATGCCAATCAAGATCATCCAAAACAGAATAATGAATACATTTTACAGAATGACAAAACAAAACCGAATAAAAAAAACCCATCAAAACAAAACTAGTTTGCAATGAAAGACAAACAACCAAATCAATGACTACGGGAATTAAAATACAATCTCCATATTTAAAAAAAAAAAACTTCATACAACAGACCAAAATAAAAAACAAAACTATCTTTAAGAGCTGCAAAGAAGGAGATTGTCAAAGATGACATTCAATCCAAATTTAGCCATGCTGGAAAACTATTATTCTCAAGGAATGAATAGGTTTGACGGATATCAGTTCTAAAAGAATGATCAAAATAACATCAATAACATAACTCTACTTTGATAAGGTGAAATTATCAATGAGCTAAAATAAGGTAAAGATGAAACGAATACCAAAGAAATCACACATTAAAATCATACTTTAATCCTAAAAAAGACACAAACTTAACTGTCACATTAGCTTAGCAAAACAAATACCTAAGAAATCAATCTTCACAGGAACCAAACAGAAAATAAAATAATAACCAAACAGAACTCAATCTTGTCTGATGGGGTGCAAGAAAATCTCAATCCAATATCTTCCTAGCAGGGAATGAGCACAAAAAGTCTGAACCAAAATCATTACTGCAATTAATAAGTTAATGTTGAGCCTTTAATTAAACTAGGAGAATTTAAATGATTTTATATGACTAATTGAATTCTGTAATCTGTTAATTAGGAAAGCCGGATTAAGAAAATTTACTTCAGATTAACTTTGTTTTAGGAAATTAATCATGGAGGGGGAGAAAAGCAAAAGGAGGAAAATCAAATACTAAGTACTTTCTGCTAATTACTGTGATATTTTACTAATTAATTCTACTAATTTATCTATCCCAGCTAGTGCTGTACATCATGGTTAAACAAAAATGATCATAGAGATATCATAACCCCATCTTTTATTTCATCAAGGGACGCAACTTGCTAGCTAGTACCCTTACAAGTGATCATAGCTATGATCATGGATAAGTAGAGTACTGCTAGCTATGGAGTTCAGTAGGGAAGAAATCATAGGCAAACACAGTTAACAGTCAACAAATCATGGATAGAAAGAGGGGAGTCTCTATTCTACTGTGTTAATTACTATTTTCTCTTAAAGGGTCCAGCTACATATTACCGCCATCACCTAGTTTACAGTGGACCAGTTACCTGAGTTTTGCAAAAATATTGATGAAGAATTGACACTGGGCTCAAACATATTATCTAACATATTTACTTATTTAGATAAAGAAAACCAAAGCCACAAGAGTACGGTACTATAAACTTATAAAGCAGTGTAATTCTAAAAGTTCATGCAATTAAAACTCACCGGTTTTGAGAGGCTCGGTCTGATGGAAACACCGAGTCACCGACTGTGTTGATCCAGTGGAGACTGAGGAAGAAACGTGTAAAAAATAAGTTTAACTGTATTTAAAATAACAATAACCTTAACCGAATTAATTAATTAATTAATTAGAAAGGAGAAAAAAAATTAAAACTTACTGGTTTTGAGAGGTTGAGGAACCGTCGGTCTGATGGAAACACAGACTATTTTGGTCCAGTTGAGACTGAGGAAACGTCGATCGTCGATCTGTGTTTATGTTTTCTACTTTTCTTAGTCTAAGGAGAGTGGACAGTGGAGAGGGAGAGGCGAGAGTGGACGGGTTGTGGGTGCTCTGGTACGGGGACTACCTTAGCGGAGGCCGGAGAGGGTGGGGGGCGAGGGGTTGGGACGGCGGGTGGCTCTGAGTAGTAAGAGGAGCGATTGAAATGTTTAGGTTTAGGGTTTGTTGCGCGCAGTGGAGACTGGAGAGTAAACTGGAGTCTGGAGAGAAGAGAGGGGTGCGGCGCGGCTCAATAAAATTTTCTATTTATACTAGGGACCGAAATTTTTGAACCGGTCCGGTTAACCCGGTTTTTGCACTACAAAACCGAAAACCGAACCGAACCGGGATTTTTTCTACATAATCTAATCGGTTTAATCGGTTTTATTTTTCGGTTCGGTTTTTTCGGTTAATTTTTTGTCGGTTTTATCGGTTTACTCGGTTTTTCGGTTTTTTTGAACACCCCTAGTTTTTGTGGCTGAATTCGTGTTTTGTAATTTTTTTTTATTTTTTTAAATTTAAATTGTTTTATATATTAATTTTAAAAATAATTTTTTAAAAAATTAAAAAATATTATTTTTATATAATTTTAAAAAAAAAAACTTTAAAAAACAATTATTTTACTCTCGAACTGCCTTACATTCGAAAGGTGTGATCATTTTTGATTGACAAATTTTAGGTGAGAAGTGGCCTTCGTCTTCTCTTTTACCTTCTCTGTTACATTGTCTTCTGACACGTAGCCACTACTTCTACAAACCCTCTCTGGCAATAATGTGATATTCTCAAAATGTAAGGATATTTAGCCACTACTTCTGACACGTAGGCACAAGGGAACTTTTTAGTTTTTCCCTCCCCTCCCCTCCCCTCATTCCTCGCAGGCTTTGCCTTTTTCCCTTTTCATTATTATTATTATCATTATTATAATGAAATATTTATTTTTTATTTTTATATATTCATTGGATTGACTTATAAAACTTTAAACTAATGAGAATAAGCATACAGATAGAGAGATTTATTAAATATAATATATGGATTTCTTTTACAGTCCACAACCAATAGGCAGACAGATAGAGAGATTTATTAAATATTATCTTATCACGTGGATGATTTTTAAATATACAAGATTTATTATCTTTTTATAATAATTCAAAATAAAATTATAAAAAGATATAAAAGGAAATGAGATAGGAGGCTCCCACGTGTCAAGCAAGATGATTTTTTTAATCAAGATAATAATCATAATATTCTGTGTATCCAAATTTTTATCATTAACTTTTATTTCGGCTCTTTGATAAAAAACAAAAAAAAAATATCAATCCTTTAACTAAGAAAGTTTTGTTTGATTTTACGATTGGAAAATGTTCTTATTTTAAATTAATGTTATTTTAATATTTTTAAATTATTTTGATATGATGATATTAAAAATAAAAAATATTATTTTAATATATTTTAAAATAAAAATAATTTAAAAAATAACAATTACAGTAAATTTTGTAATATTATATATAAAGAAGGATAAAAATGATTTTTTAAAAAAAATTATTTTAATATATTTTTAAATAAAAAATATTTTAAAAAACAATCGAAAGTATACTTTATAAATATAGAGAATTTACAAGATGGCCACGGCTTGAAAGTCCTTGTCGAGAGTTTCAGAATTTGTAAAGAAGTGCAAATGTTTGGAGAAAGAGATAGTTTATTTTTGTGATTAAAAAATGTTTTTAATTTTTTTTATTTTAAATTATATATTTTTTAATGTTTGTATATTTTTTTAATATATTAATGTAAAAAGTAATTTTTAAAAATAAAAAATATTATTTTAATATATTTCCAAAAAAATAAATTTTAAAAAATAATTGCTACAATATTCCTCCCTCCTGTTGTAAACGCATGAATGAAAGCAAGCAGAAGCGAAGGGAACTAGCATTTGTTAAGTTCCAATCAAAATAAAATCTTGTATCACAGTAATCATAAGCCAAAACAACTTGAAATTAACACCTGCAAATATTATTGATTCACGTCTCCATTTTATTTTATTTCTTTATATTTTGTAAAAAAAGTCAGGATCGCCTCCCGATTTCAGGGTCAACTCCTCTATATAAAGACTCTACGTACAAGGCTTCAGTTCTTGAACAAGCAAGCAGGCGAAATGGTGCATTCAGTTTCTTCCCTTCTTTCTATTATTGTTGTCCTACTCCTGTCTCCATATGTAATTTCAGTTTCAATCCCAATTCATCAGGATAGCTTCTTAAAATGTCTCGAGAGAAATTCTGAATCACCCTTTCCGTTTTCAACACTCTTGTATACCCCAAAAAACTCTACATTCACTACTATTTTACAATCTTCTGCTCAAAACCTCAGGTTCACGTTGCCTTCGTCACCGAAACCTGAGTTTATCTTCACTCCTCTGAAAGAATCTCACATCCAGGCTGTAGTTATTTGCTCTAAAGAGCTTGGGATTCACCTCAGAATCCGTAGTGGAGGCCATGACTACGAGGGACTCTCTTATGTTTCCGAAATTGAGAGGCCTTTCAGTGTTGTAGACCTAGCCAAGCTCCGTTCAATTAGAATTGACATCGAGGATAACAGCGCATGGGTTCAGGCTGGTGCCACAAATGGTGAACTTTACTATAGAATATCGGAGAAAAGCGAAACTCATGGCTTCCCGGCTGGTACTTGCACAAGTTTAGGCATGGGTGGGCACGTTTCAGGAGGTGCATATGGTGCCATGTTGAGAAAATATGGCCTTGCAGCAGACAACGTCATCGATGCACGGATAATTGATGTTCATGGAAGACTTCTTGACAGAAAAGCCATGGGGGAAGATCTTTTTTGGGCAATTAGAGGAGGTGCAGGGGGCAGCTTTGGAATCCTCACTGCGTGGAAGGTAAAACTGGTTCTTGTACCATCCACCGTGACAGTATTTACAGTTGCTAAGACCTTAGAACAAGGTGCTACTAAGATCCTGTGTAAATGGCAACAAATTGCTGATAAACTAGACGAGGATCTTTTCATCAGAGTCTACGTTCAGACAGCTAACACTAGTAATGAAGGTAAAAGAACTATTACCACATCTTATAATGCCTTGTTTCTTGGTGATGCCGACAGGCTTCTCCAGGTAACGGAACACAGCTTCCCTGAATTGGGTTTGGCACGACAGGATTGTATCGAAACAAACTGGATCAATTCTACTGTATATCTCGACGGCTTCCCGAATAACACTCTACCAGAAGTTTTTCTTGAAAGAAGGAACCTGCTCAAGACCTACTTCAAAGGCAAGTCGGACTACGCCAGAGAAGTCATACCTGAAACTGCACTTGAAGGGTTATGGGAAAAGTTGTTTGAAGTAGAGAGTCCTCTAGTAATATTGACACCTTATGGTGGAATGATGAGCAAAATACCAGAATCTCAGACTCCTTTCCCTCACCGGAAAGGTACCAAGTTCAAGATTCTGTACTGGTCAAGGTGGCAAGATGCCGAAGAAAATGTTGCGAACCATATAGATTGGACGAGGAAGGTTTACAAGTTCTTGACGCCTTATGTCTCCAAGTCTCCAAGGGAAGCATATGTCAATTACAGGGATCTTGATCTGGGAATGAACAAGAACAGGAGCACAAGCGTTGAAGAGGCAAGTGCTTTTGGCACCAAGTACTTCAAGGATAACTTCTACAGGTTGGTTCTTGTGAAGACCGAAGTTGATCCTGACAATTTCTTCAGGCATGAACAAAGCATCCCACCTCTTCCACTTCACATGAGAGGAAGAAACTGAAGAGGAATTCATGGCCAGCGAAATAATTGCTGGATCGCATCGTTTATGTGGCTTGATTGGACCCTCAAGTATTGTATTAACTAGTATGTCTAAATAAAAACAGGTGATGTTGTCAGAGGTTGATTCTGTGTGTTAAAAATATCTTTTATTTATTTTTATTTTAAATTATTTTATTTATTTTTAAATTATTTTAATGTTGAAAAATAAATTTAAAAAATTAAATAAATTATTATTTTTTATTTTTTATATTATTTTAATGTGTTTTAAAAATATCTTTTAAAAATAGATTTTTTTATTTAATTTTTAAATTTTTATATTATTTTGATGTGCTAATATAAAAAATAAATTAAATAAATTATTATTTTAATATAATTCTAAAAAAAAACTTTTAAAAAACCGAAATAATTATCCATGAAAAAGTTAACTAATGTTCACCTTTTTAAAAATTACATGTCTATTGAATTATATTATATTTATACAAAATTAAAAGAACACTTGCAAAATAAAGTACTTTTGTTTTGTTATGTCTAAAATTAAAAAGAAAAAAAGAAAAAAACACTTGCAAAAGGTTCACTCTCTTTGGAAAGGTTTTAATAAAATAATATTAAATTATTTTTAGTATTTTTTATAATTTTAATGTGTTAATATAAAAGTAAAATAAAGTTAAAATTTTATATTTAAAAATATTAAAAAAAACACTATTTTGAAAATAGCTGGCGTAAAAGGCATTTGTGATTGATTGGAAATAAACGGTCTGTGAGGCTGGATTGATAATACAATAAAGAACCGGGCCCCAAACCCACGCGCTTCTGTCAGCAATAATGCATCTCGTGTCATCACATCTCGACACGTGTACGATATTCTTTAAATCAGAAGCTTCCCCGTCCTCACACGTAACCTGATCATGGCTCATCTCCCACTGTACTATGCACACTAATGTTAGATCTAGCTCCCTTTCTATATCACTCCCTCCAGACTCCACTTTCTTCTTGTCTTCTTCACCTCACTTCTTTCTCAAACAAAAACTCAGCCCTAACCCTAACTTTCGGTTCTCGTTTTTTTTTCCATCTTGGGTTTTTTTTTTTGCTCACTGTAATAGAGATAGTGTGAGAGAGCTATGTAAAGAATGTAATATTGTACCATGTAGAGTTCTCAAAAGGAATGGTGTTTTTCAATCAAGCAAATATGGAATTTGAGGCGAAGCCAAGAGTTCATAAAAGGGTCTGGTTAATGTTTCAAAAATCAATGGGTATCCTCGTGGGTGGGAATCATACCTCCTCCAGGTTTTGCACTCGCTAGGTCTCTTTGCTTTCTCTTAGCTTGGCTTATCTCTCTTTTGATTGCTATTTTTTTATTATTAAAGACTCGAT
This sequence comes from Populus trichocarpa, assembly GCF_000002775.5. NCBI lineage: Eukaryota > Viridiplantae > Streptophyta > Magnoliopsida > Malpighiales > Salicaceae > Populus > Populus trichocarpa. Next base: position 10,437,254 of record NC_037290.2, on the reverse strand, counting down.
CTTTTTGAAAAAACAATCTCTGAAATCTTTGGTTTGATTAAAAACTCGTCTTTGGCGCCACTCTTGTGGTTGAAAGTGAAAGAAACATGAATTTGAAGGCCTTGAGATGCCAGATCCTTAGTGGATCCATAGCCAGGCGTGTACTTCTACGAGCATTTATGCTTGCCACGGCTATTTCCATCATTCCTTCGTTGCAGATCTTGTCTGGGTCTGATCCTGGGTTGTTGCTTGATTCTGTGAGGTACAATGAATGTGATTTCCCCCTTATGTTTATGGGCTCAAATTTGTTAAAGAATCGATTTTTGAAGCCATTCTGGGGCTCAATTGACTGCAAGGACGATATGAATGTGACAACTAATGTTGCTAGAGAGCTAATGGGTATGCAAATGATAGATTCTAGTGCGAAAGCTCTCTGTGTCGGTGAAGGATCGGCTCCTGCAGTTTATGCATTGCGAGATTTAGGATTCGTCAATGCTTTTGGGGTTCACAAACTCCCCTTTTTCTCTCTTAAACATAAGAGGGTGGTTTATGAGCTTGAATATGCAGAAAATTCCTTTGATTTTGTGTTCTCAGGAGACCTAGACAAGGTTTCAGTCCCAGCCATTGTTGTGCTCGAGATTGAGCGTGTTCTGAAGCCTGGTGGAATTGGGGCTATTCTTGTTGGCCTTAATAGTTTGAACGCCAATAGCCTGATTAGGTCTGCCATGCCTGTGTCTTCATTATTGAAGAATTCCAACATTGTACATGTTGGTTATGTCAATGAGTATACGCTGGTTGTTTTCAAGAAAAGAATTTATAGTGTTGGCTACTTTCAGCAATACCAGCTGCCAGCTGATTGCCCATCTATCATGAATAATAGACCTCATTTGGAGAATTTAGAACCTCTCACGGAGATCAAGCAAGGGGAACATGAGAAAAGCATAGCTTATTTGCCCAAGTTCATTGATTTGCCCGCTAGGAAGCAGTTAGTGTATGTTGAGATTGGGGGAGGCGAGCATATGAATTCTAGTGTTTCGAGTTGGTTCTTGCCATCTTATCCCGCAGATCACAGCACCTTCAATGTTTTTTTTGTCGACCATAACACCTCGGTCCTGCTTTCTTGTGTGAAAAAGCCTGGTGTTACCTTCATTTATTATCCAGGCCTTGCTGGAGACGAGGCTACTCTTGATCCTGATTTGGAAGAGTTCGATCCATCCATGGGAGATGAAGGGTTTGATTTCCTTGCTTGGTTTAGAGAAACAGTGCAGTATGCTGACTTTGTGGTTTTAAAGATGAAAGCAGGGGAGGTGGAACTGAAATTTCTGTCTGGTTTGTTCAAAAGCGGAGCTATATGCTTTATTGATGAGCTGTTTCTCAGTTGCTCAGATCAGGACGGTGAAAAAGGCCGGGTGAAGGGAGACTGCATGGATCTCTTCAAGAGCCTTAGAAACACTGGTGTGTATGTCCATCAGTGGTGGGGAGAGTAACCACCAATTGATGTTTGTTGAACCCTATGTGCGATGGAGTCTTGTTTGAACCGTGTGTGGTGCTTTTCCAACGTTATCGTGGTTGTGTCAAGTTTCTTTTAAGAATGCAGTGGAGGCATTCAAAGTTGCTTAATGGTTGGGCACTTTAGCTAAATAATCAACCATTGTCTTTCATGTTGTTGAATAAATTGTTGTGTGCTTTTTAAGATGCTGTCCGTGGTGATATTTCCTTTTTTATTCTTGAAGTGTTTTGGTTGTCGTTCTCAGAATATGATACTTGTGGAAGCTATTAATTAATTATTATTATATCATGTGATTGTGAGCCTCACCACCTTACTTTACAGCTCATTTTCCTCCCATTAGGGCATCGCTTTGCAGGTCGTTTTCCTCGCATTTGGATTCTTGTAATCAACATCAAAGACGTAATCTTTGCTAATAGCAATCAAAGACTTAATTATTTATTCAAGGGATTCCTGTTCAACTACTGATAGATGAGTGAAAGCCTCTCATTCTCTGCTCTCAAGAGAGAGGGATGGTACGCTTTATCTGCCCTGAGGTAGAAACGAGTCCCGTGTTCTTGGCTCGCATGTTTGGCTGCCTGGCTTCTTAGATCACCTGCATTTGTGTAGCCTTGGCTTCTTGTCGATGGACAAGAATCTATAGGAAGGGAAGCCGAAATGCCGTGGTTGATCAGATCATTTTCATAAATTAACTTCTTACCATTTTTATAAAACGAAACAAAAAACCATTTGTGGAATAATAATGGTGGCAAAATGCTCTTACGAATCACTCTGTTACCGTTTGATGCAAGTCATTTTATCCTTCTACAAGGAAATGCCTTGTGGTTAGGCAGGAGAATGAAGGGATGACCACAATCCAATACAATCCTTTCCTAAGAATTTATGAAGCCAAATTCATGTTCTGTGTCGTTTTCTTTTTTAATATCTGTTATTCAAGTTGAGAATTGGGAGCGTGCTTTTTGTCTGCCTATGAATTTTGAATTCTTACAGTCTAAAATCACATGCATTTATTAACATATACTAAAAGAGCTGTTCTTTTTCCTCTCTCTCTCTCTCTCTTTTTTTTTTTTTTTCACTTTAGATCAATTATTGTATACTATCTCACATGTAACCTTGGAGCGGTGATTTTTTTTTATATAATTTTTAATTTAATTCTTAAATTTTTATATTCATGATTTAGCTCTTTTAAGCTTGAAATAGCACTCAAGTGCATATTTGTTTTTGGAGGGAGGGTTAAATTAAAAAAAAAAAAACTTAAATAAAAAATAGGGTAAATTAGGATGGTAAATTTTAAATTAGTTTGAAAAGTTTATTTTTACCCCCTATCTTTTTTAGTTATTAGGTAACCGGTCCCTTTAATTTTTAAAAATTTAATTTTGATACCGAACTTTATTTTTCTTATTTTTCAGTTATTTTTTGGTGAGAAGAGAGAGATTTATTCGATTCCAGCGTAAAGAGAAAAAGTTGTCATTAACGGCGATTCTAGCCACCAAAACTATTGATTTTTTTGTCAAATGGTTCCATATAATGAGGTGAGTTCAAATTAGGTATGTGTGTGTGTGTTTTTTTGTTTTTTACTTTGAAAATATCTAAAAAACATATCTGAGTTTGGAAAGATTTTTTGTTTTAGTTTGATTTTGGTTTTTGAGGCGGTTTTGTTTTTGCGTTTTTATAGGTAATTGATTGGTTTAACAAAGTTTCTAGGGTGTTTTAGGTAAAAAAAAAAAGGGTTGAAAATGAGTTTGTTGATGAAAAAAAATTAGAAACCATATTTTTCCAGCCATCATGAGGATTCCAAGATGACGTGTCATCCTTTTATTTTCAAATAATTAAAGGTATGCGCGTGGGCTGTTGCTTGATTAGTCGGGCGTTTGACTTGGTTTACCAGGCCAACAACACTTGACCTCATTCTTCTTTCGCGTTTGATCAGGTTGCATTTTGGCTGGTTAGGTCAATCAGATCATATAAAATCAAATTTAATTTATTTTATTTAAAACTAGGGCACAACCCAATGATTCTTCGATTTTAATTGAAATAGATTAAATAATATCTATTTGAGATATTATTTTGTTGAATAGAAAAATACATTAGAGATTTAAGATGAAGGGCTTTTAATCAAAGAGATACTTTTTTTTTATTTCGGATATCTAATTTTTTGGGTATTGTTTTTATTTTTATTTTTATCAAATAAAGTAAATAGAAAACAAATATGTTTTTTCGTGGAAAATAAAATTAACAAGAGAAGTAGAGGCTATACTAGCATATCATTTTGTTACAATAGGATATAAATTGTTGGTTTTGAAGATAAGTTATTGAAAAATAATTAAATGAGAAAAAATTAACGGTTTTTTGTAGTATGAGATTATATATCTTAATTTACAATTATATATTTCTTAATGTCTTACTTAACAAGGGTTCCTTAAAGTCAATATAACAACAACACGTCACCTGAATTATGGTATCATCTCTGAACAAAACTACACTTTCCTATCCCAAATTCTTTAAATAATAATTATTTTTTAAAGTATTTTTTATTTAAAATATATTAAAATAATATTTTTTATTTTAAAAAATAATTTTCAATAACATTATCTAAAAATAATTAAAAATAAAAAAAATAAAAAACACTTTTAGAAAGTAAAAATAAATATACCCTCATCTCACAGGAAGAACAAGTATGGCCGCAGATAAAATCGAGCAAGGAGCAAGGTAGGACAGCCTTTTATCATCAATTTAGTTTGTGGCAAGAAATATTTTAATTATAGACTCAATTCATAACTGCAGGAAGCAAGGGAAGATTCTTTAAAAAAGCGCTGACACACAGTTTTTTTTTTTTTTATAAATGACTGCTAATTTTTTAAAACTATTATAATCTCATAATTTTTCAAATTATTTTTCACTTAAAAAAAATATTAAATTCATATTTTTTATATTTTTTTGAAGATTTTAATATACCATGTAAATAATAAAAAAAACTTTTAAAAAATTACTTTAATATATTTTTAATTAAAAAATATTTTTTTAAAATAGCCTAAACCATCATACTAAACATGTTTTTAATATGTGTTTAGTATTGTGGTTTAGGCTATTTTAAAAAAATATTTTTTTAAAATACAATATTAAAAAATAAGATTAAATTTTTTTAAATAAATTAAATTACTATACAAATCAATAATAATTTATCTCTTCATCTAGAGTCCCAATAAGTTTTAATTTAAAAGATGTTTGGAATTATAATATAAAATACTTTTCAAGATAATTTTTTTAATTTATTTTTAATATAAACAGATCAAAATTATATAAAAAAAAACATTAATTTAATATTTTTTTAAATCAAATCTTGCCGTGATTAACATCTCTAATTTTTTTTATACTCCATCGTCGGATGACCATAATGACCTCATCTCAGCAACCCACTTGGTAGATACCATCTGTGAAAATCACCAAGCACGTCCTCCATCAACAATCATCTTTTTTTTTTTTTACCCCTTTCAAAAGTAGAGAATCATGAAGACATTCCAAACCCAGTAGTGTTGAGAAACAAAACATATTCTATATTTCGAATTCTTCATAGTTCAAAGAAATTGCCACCAAGGACTTGCAAATGCTGGCTGATGGCGTTGGCTTGCATATTTGGCACAATGCCAGTATTTTAACCTTGCCACGTGCATATTTTCCCGTTTGATTATTACAGAAGCAGGGGATTTGAAAGGAAAATAAGACCAGCAAACTACTATCCACATACAAGTGGCAGCAGCACCTGTTTAGTCATTCATCAGGCCCATTGTTGACCTTTATCTCTAGAAGCCTGTCAACTGGTTGCCTGCAGATGGGGCATCTGTTCGTTTGGAACCTCAAAACCTTTGCACATCCACTGCACATACACTGCAACGTGGGAGAAGAGAGGGGTGAAAAAAAAACAAAGAAAGAAAGCAGAAGCAAAAAGACACAAGGCTCATGTGTCACCAACAAGATATCGACTGGATTTCTGAAATCAGATTACTTAAATAACCACTTCAATGGAAATTCATGTCGAAGCATTTTAGTCTATTAATTCACCATGGTTACATTGTTAATGCACTGGCAGTAGTACACAACATTCCAGACAGTTCAGCCTTGAGCCTTCACATGGAATTTACAAGACTCTTTTAATGCAGCATTTTTGCAATTGCATTGGATATAGACACAAAACAGCAGGAAAAGTGTCATGCTCATGCCCGTTGCTATATAATGTTCAAGGAAACCGTTTTCTGTAGCCTTCACAACCTAACAGAATGATTTTTCACCATGATAAATAGTCCTTGGTTGAAAAACAACTCCCTAAAATATGAACAGTGGGTAAAGAGCATCACTTCCTTGTTTCTTCCCCTTCATGATCTAAACTACCCCAGCCCAGTGAAAAAGTAAAAATGGGAGAGAAAGAGAGGCAAAAGAAAAATATAGAAAATAGGCTTACCATGTGTCGGCAAGGAAGAACGGTAGTGTCCCGTGGTTCTGACAGGCAAATGACACATTCTTTACCTGGGTCATTTGCATCAACATCACCATCAACAGAATCTCCAATCCCGTATATCTCCTGAAGCTCATATCTTATCCCATTCACCCAGAGGATCTGCTTCATCACCCTTACTTGGTACTCACCTTTCTCCTTCTCAAACACTGCATGTGTTATCTGAGAGTTCGTAGCTCCAGACATTTGGTTTCCTTCTGTTCCCTTTCGATTAGCAGGGGATGCCTCTGCTTTTACTGCTAGAGGATAGGCATCCATCTCACCCTCTTTTACCAACTCTTTCTCCTCAAACAAGGTGAAATCAATCCCTGTCCCAGAAGGCTGTCTGAACTTCTGGCCCAGACCTTGTTGGAAATTAACTGTTACTGGTGGAAGGAGGTATGCCTTCGTTGGTGTCAGGATACAATCCTCACCTTCTTTTGCAAAGAAAATAATAGTGATGCTGTTTGCAGATCAAAGAAATGCCGAGTGTTGCAAGAAATTAATACCAGATGTTCAATAACAAGAAATGCAAAAGAGGAAAAAATAATTCAGACATTCAGCTGAAATGCATATAAACCGAGATTAAAACCGATTTCTATGACTGAACACAAAGCTTATATGAATTCAATAAACTCAGAGTGGATCAGAATTTATGCATGTCTTGCAAAAGAAAAGTACCAAGAAAGCATCCACAATACATCAAAAAGATCAATGATGATACCAACAGTAGCAATTAGGAAATGCTACTGAGCAAAGTCAAATGCATGGAAGTAAAAAAAAAAAATCAGTTCATCATTCTGCAATCATTTACCATTTCCCTTTGTTTACGAGTTACTAAGCTAGATGCTGAACGATGATTATGAGATTGTTAGCCAGACTTTTTCACAGAGTATTATTTTGTGATAGAAATTGACACGATTAGGACAAATGATCTACATTTACTATATCATTTCCTTTTATAGAGCACCATAGTTTCCAGCTAAGAAAGTGACATGTACTGAAAATGATAGTGTCTTTCACTTGATTCAAGCTATTGAAACTCTTATGAATGACATCCAATTGATAAAAATTGCATTTTTGGGCTCCAAGCTTGATTTTCCATAATGATTATGAGCACTTAAAGGGCGACAAATTTCTTTTTTATTTTTATTTTTTTATGACGACACAACTCAAAGATAAAAGGTCCACTATCCAATTACAGCATACCACTGAAGAGGGCAAAATGAGGGAGTTTACAAGCTTCCCAGCCCTTGAACCTTATTGCATGAGATAGGAGAGGTGCTCTCAAGATTCAAACCCCAAACTTCACAGATGCGTATCTATTTTAACATTCCACCAAGAATGACCCGTGTAATTGGGTTGGAAGAACAAAAAACCATTCCATTTATCAGTCATGATAAAATCCCCTTTAAAACCAGAATGCCATACAGTCTTTAAAACATAGCACAAGCTGAGAAACCTCAGATTCAATGGTCTCTGTTCCAATGGTCTCTTCACTGAAGAGTCATTCAGAAATAACCCCAGATTCATCATCTCGTCAATTTTGTGAACAATCCCAATTTCTAAGACAAGATTAGATGTCTTAAGCAGGCCCAAGGATCTCTGATTAGGAAAATCCTCTGAAATACCCATGAATCCATAACTTGCCCGAAAATAAATATATTCTACCAGATCAATCTTCACTACACAAAAGGATAGGTTTCAACTTCGGGCAGTTAAACCATTTCCTTCAAGCTGTCAAATCACCATACAAAACTCCAGGTATGCTAAACACAAAATTCTCACTTGCAAGTAATGTAATCCCTAATAAGAACGTCAAGTTAGCTCTTGCTTTCTACCTTTCTATCCAAGGAGTAACTTTGACACTCGAACATCTATAAAAGTGGATTCACTCCGAGAACAATCCTCAACAATGATAGCTAAAAAATACAATTTTCGAATATTGGCAACATATCAAGATGATTATCACCAAGGAGTGATCAAACCATGTAAAATGAAATTATTTGTAAATCATCCACTGACCTACTAGCAAGAAGTTAAAACAAGGAGTCAACAATCAAGATTTTATAAAAACTCTCATTCAAAATTCTCTCAAGTCAAAAACTTTCATAGTCAAATTACTTTACAAAGAACAAGCTCCTTCAACAATCAAAATCCAGTACTGCTATCAAACAATGACGGAAAAAACCTTCAAAAAAAAAAAATCTTTCTACACATGCAATAACAAAAGCACAGCATCAAAATAAAAACAAAAACAATTTTTAAAACAAAGCTTTAACCTTTACCTTCCAGCAACAGTAGCATCAAACGTGAATGTAACAAGATAGCTCCCTGGATTCTCCTCGTCCGGTTCAATCCTCAAACTCTCCTTCTTCAAATTAACATCATTCCTTATAGTAACCGCCTTCTGGTGCTCCACATAAGGCGCCGGTTGGGGCATCATTGGGCACCTCCCACTCACCCAATGAGCCGCCGGATGGTCCACCCGGTGGTGATGATCATACGGAGCTGGCAAAGGCACAGGCATCGCTGTTGGCTGGGCTGGATAGTAGCCAGGGTGCTGGTAGTATTGTGGAGGGTTAGGGTTTGGGTATTGCGAAGGGTAAGGTGTTGCCGCGGCGAAAACGTAACGGTTGGCCGTGATTTCAGGCTGTGGGGGTGCTGGCGGTGGAGGTGGAGGGTGGCTCCGCCGGCTGCCGAGGCTCCGCCTGCTGTTAACGTTGTTTCTGCTGCTGATGTTGCCCATGATGAAGTTTTGGGTTGGGTTGGACTGTTTCTGTTTTGTTTTTGTCTTTTTTAGGTTCACAGTTTGCTAAAAAAACAGGTGAGAGAATTATCCAGTAGCTTTGTTTAGCTGTAACTGACAGAAGCGGATCTGGAACCTTCAACGGTTCTGTTTTTTGTTTTATTTTTGTTTTAATGGCAATCATAGAAAGGAAGGAAACGAAGGGAAAGTTTTCGGTGAGGAAGGAAATGGAGGGAAACAACAAGGAGATTTTTTATTTCTGCTTTTGTTTGCTGTTTATACAACAACAACAAGGAGAAGAGAGGGAGGAGGAGGAGGAATGATTTTGCAAAAAGAGAAGAACACCAGGGATGAACAGAGGAGGGAGGAGGAGGAAGAGGAATCTGGGGGTGGGTGGTGTAATGGGATTGCGTAAAGCTCCACCCAATAATACACTATCAGATCATGCCAAAGTTGGCTGCTTTTTTTTCTTTTCTTTATTTTTTCATTAATTTATTGATCAGTGGGAAAAAATTTCAACTTTTTTAGTTCGATTTGTTATTATCTAAAAGAGGAAAACAAGTTGCTATTATTATTTATTATAGTTTGGGTGCGGTTGTTTATATTTTTAAGTGTATTTTAAAGAATATTTTATTTGAAAAAATATTAAATTAATACTATTTTTAGTGTTTTTTTAATAATTTTAATGTGTTGATATTAAAATTAAAAAATATATTTTGATATAATTTCAAATGAATAACACTTTTAAAAAGTATTTTATACTATAATATCAAACACTCAATCAATACTATTAGTTTAAGTTATTGAGCTTCCTATTATATTTGTATCATATCTTAGTAACTATTTGATTATTTTCTCTAGATAAAAATAATAAAAACTACATATATTTTCGTCTTTGTTTTTATTTTATTTCAAGACAGTAACTAAATATCACAACAACAAAAATTAGATATTCATCAAGTATTCATTACTAGAATACTATTTATTATTTAATAAAAAAACAAAATAAAAAGTAATATATACATTAAATGACAAGATGTATGTGTGTGTGTGTTATATTAATATTGGGGTATTGTTGATCGATTGATCATTGATTCTTTAATTAATATGCTATTTGTCTTTCGTTTTATCCTTCCGATAAGAAAGAAATTATAATTAGAAACTGAATCTCAATTAAAAATATATAGCAGTCTCATAAATCAAAGTGAAGTGTGGAGTTCTAAACTTAACTTTCATAGGTTAAAAGTATAGGAGAAAGAAATATGTAATATGCATGAAAATCTTAGCCCAACCCGCTATATCCAACATGCTCAGATCTAAAAAAATTGAATAGGTCAAGTATATATTTTTTAAAATATCAAAAGTTAGGTTAGATATAATTATAGGTCAAAACGCAACCTACTATATCTATAAACACGCATAATTAAAATCAAGTAAAAATAGTTGATTGATCATGTTTATAATGACAAAACTTACTCTAACACCATCAAATATGATGATGGAAAGGTTATAGTACATGGTTTTTTTTTAATTAAATTTAACTTATAAACTAAAGATGAGCTTAAAATAACCTATATACATGGGAGTTTATTCAAAGATTATTATAATAATATGGTATCGTTACTCCATACTTATAAGGATTGTTTTGCTTGGGATTATGATGAGATTTTTGGGCTAGATATAAGTTTGATCAAAAATCCATTATCAATCAAGCTTAGGTTTAAGACATAAAACAATCTCTTTTGAGAATGACTTTATATGTGATTGATCATGTAAAAGAGGAAATACAATAAATGTTAGAGGATAGATTCATTAAGCCAACTAGATATGCTGAATAGATTTCTAACATTATGCTAATACTAAAAAAGAATAGAAAACTAAGAGTTTGTTTAGATTTCATAAATCTTAATTTTACAACACCAAATGATAAATATCCAATGTCAATGACTAATATATCAATCGATTTAATAGCAAGGAATGACATCCTTAGCTTTATGAATGGCTATTCAGATTATAATCAGATTTTTATCATTGAAAAGATATTTCAAAGACCGCTTTTAAATGTCCTGGCTCATTAAAAATGTATGAGTAGGTAGTGATGTCATTTATCCTTAATAATATTAGTGTGACTTATAAAAAGCTATGATTTTGATTTTTCATAACATAATTAATCATAACATAGAGGTCTATAGTAATGATATTATGATAAAATAAAAATAAAAATCCATTTATTTAGACAAGCTATATTATATCCTTAAGTGAATGTGAATGCATAATCTCAAGATAAATTCATTAAAATATGTTTTTTGCATGCATGTATAGGGGTAGACAAAAACAAAGTAAATGGGATTATGAAAGCTTGACCTCCATAAATAAAAAAGAAATTGTATAGCTTTGTAGGCAAAATTAATTTTCTAAAGAGGTTCATATCAAACTCTTTAAGAAAGATTATGTCATTTACTAAACTACTAAGATGGAATAACATATATAAGTTTCAATGGATTAATATCAAATTGCATTTCAAGAAATAAAAACTTATCTAACTAAACCTTTAGCATTGACCATACCAAAGCCTTTGAGGCTATATATTTTAGTTGTACAAGGGTTGATTAGAAAAATGCTTGCATAGAAAAATGAAATTGGCTATGAACAAGCTATCAATTATCTCGATCATGTCTTTATAGAGGTTAAAGAAAGAAATATTTTAATAGAAAAACTTTGTTTATCCTTATGTTTTATTGGTGTAAAGTTATATTGGTACATACTAATAGTTGAACTATATATACTATAAAATAAATTTGATAAAATACATATTATCCAAACCTTTCTCTCACGATCAAATTGGTAATTGGATATTAACATTGTTTGAACTTGATTTACATTGTATTCCATAAAGAATAGTAAAAGTCAAGCTTTGACTAATTTATTAGTTGATCACCACTGCCTTGATATCGACCATGAGCTGGAATAAGATATGAACGTTGTTATCGCAAGACTTATTTCGCAGATGTTATGGTCTGATGGATTAAAAACAAAAAATAAAGCTTGTGCATAGGTGTTAATAATTTCTCTAGAAGGTCATAAAATGGTTTTATTATTTTAGCTTGATTTTTCTTGTACTAATAATCAAGTTGTATATGAGGTCTTAATCATAATTTTAAAGATACTTATAGATTTAAAAGCTTAATCAGCTAGAGTAACAAGAGATTCATTACTTATTATAAAAAAGTTGGCTAGTAAGTATAAGTGTGAATATCTTACGCTAACTTTATATTATATGATAAACAAACACCTTATTAATAGATTTTCTAATTTAATTATTTTTTTGTAAGAGAAAATAGTATATAAACCACTAACTTGGCTCAATATGGATCAAGATATAAATTGGTCATCGATCATCATGACATCATTTATATGAGAATTATTAATTGACCAACATAGATAATAACCAGTAAGGATGTAATAATGATAAAAAAAGGGTTCATATTATATGGTAAGAAAAGCACAAAATAGTAAGATAAAACTATTGTAAAACTTTTCTACCAAGTAACAAGTAGAATGTCTCAATAAATCAAGTGGCATTGATCCATAAAATGATTAAGGAGAAGAAATCAAATCTTATGTGTAGGATCCTTCATAAAAAGTTTAAAGGTTATTTACTAAAAGCATCCAATTATGTTTTCCTAGAAGATGAATTATGTAAGAGATATAAAACTAGAATTTTTCTAAGATATTTAAGACAAAAAAAAAACATTATTAGTCATGATTGATGTTTATAAAGGACTTTTGTAGGGTTGTTGATTACTCAAATATTCTTTTGATAAATATAATATCAGTTTATCACTTCTATATTCTAATAAGGAGAACTATACAATAGGAACTTAATCCTAATAAGAGACATCTAAAAACCTCATAAAATCAAGAAAAATATAGGGATCTAAAAGTTCAAAACTTTAAAAAATGTAATTTCCTTCGTAACAACACCACACAAGGAAAATAACATGTTTAAAATTAAAAAGATAAATAATTTGAATAAATCTATTTTTAGAAAAATAAAGGAAACCTGTAAAGAAAGCAATAAAAACCCTTTAGAGAAAAAAATAAAAAATATATATATTAAAATTGTATATATGGTTCTAGTTATTGTTCAAAGTGACTATGTGACCTTTTATATATTGATACAAAGTTTAAATCTTGTTTAAACCTGTAAATCCTAATTTATAGAAATGTATCAAGTAAAGAGACTTTATTGGATTCTAATGCAATCTAAAATCCTTATCTATTGATACCATTTGAATCATAAACTAATCTTATGGATTCTTACTAGTTATTCTATTGATGACTCTTACACTAAATAGTACTAGGCTTTTTAGTTCTTGTGCACCTTTAAACTTTTATGGTTGATCATTTTTCCTTAGTTGACTGTGGATCTTAATCTCTTGGTTGACTAATTCCTCAAATCTCATGTCTAATCAAAACTCTTCTAATATGGTCAATTTTACTATACTCGATCAATCGTAGCTCTCTTCTTTTGTTTGTTATAAATAATCATTGTTATTATATGTTTGATATATGGATGTTTATTTTTAGTATAAGTAATTTTCCTTATATTCTTTTATTTTTCAAATAAAGGAATATTTCCCTGTAAATTCTAAACGTGAAATACATTGATTGAATTAATAAATTTTGACGTGGAAAATGTCATTGTTCATTAAAAATCATCAATCATTTTTAAAACATGTTTGACAAATAAAAAATTCCATCCAATCAATTTAGTTTAAAGATGAAATGTGGTATGGCTTTTAGGGGCCATGTTTAAGTTTCTAAACTACTTCCAATTATTTATTTTTCACTTGAAAAACCATTAACCTCTATTTTACAGGTTTACAATTTTATTTTATTTTTTATAGATTCAACCAAGAATCCTAAACATTCTTTTTTATCTTTAAGATAAAAATGGAACCTTGTAGCTTTATTCCAACAAAACTTATGATCATCTTTCATTATCAAAACTTTGTAAACTAATTACCCAAATTAACTAGTCTATCATCAATATTTACAAGAATTATTAAGGGAACTTTTAGGACAATTATATAAAAAGGTACCTAAACATGAAGAAGACTAATATTTCACTATAGACATCAATAATGAAAAAAAAATTCCCTTTATTATGATCACTTAAATCTGATACCTAGAAGAAAACAATTCTTTAATAGCCCAATTGTGCTATCATTGAATATCTCAAAAGGTTAGTAAGAAGCAACACCATTTTGATAACCAATCAAGACGCTCAAATATTGTTGATGTAATCCAACTATCTAAACTCTATTTCAAACCCAACGAAGACATGGTAATTGTCCTTTTTCTATTATAGTCAAAGTCCAACAATGCTTTTATATTCAGGTATGGACCACAAACCATTACATTATATGATTTGGCTATAAAAAATGGAGTTTACCTAATTGAAAATGAATTTTATGCCTTTTATATTGATTGATACCAATTCTTTCAAAGATTTGATAATGAGTGTACTTGAATTTAATGTGTTTATTAAAAGAAAAAAGAAAACACCAAACTTTTTATCTTTAAAGAACAAGTAACGTTTATGTTGTATTAGGTATGTATACACCTTATATGCTCTAAAATAAAAAATCCTACCAAATCATACTAAAAAATAAAAATAGCTTTGGTAGATGTTAGGATAACAACTCTATACCCTTTTATTGCAAGCTATATTTGTATGGCTTTAGAAAAGTGTTAGGCCAAATGCAAAAAAACATCATTCATGATGAAAAGAAACATCTATAAAGTGTTATTGTAGGTGAGAAGCTATTTGTTTTTATAAGGTTTAGTGATATAAGGATGATCTTTGACCTAAAATTTACATCCATAAGGAAAAACCTATTATAATCTTCATTCTAAGATTTGTTATTTAAGGAATATATAGAGACTTTCCTCAATCTAGTTGATATAAGTGATATAACAATATCTCTTTTAGCATCAATAAGGTCAAACCTCAATGAATCTTACTTCTCTAACTCTAGAAAATAGTAGTTGAAATAAAAAAGGATAATACTATAGTTTAGAGAAACATCATGACCTGTAAAGATCTACCATATGGGTTGGTGATAGATCTTATCCCAAGGAATAACTATTATTATTGTAAACCCTAAAACCCTTACTTAGTAGCTATATAATTAGGGTTCCTTCAATATACAACTTTCTCATGTTTTATGGTGTGAATAAAGTTGGTCCAAATAGGATAACATTTATTAATCTAAAGTAGGTAAAAGAAGTATCTAAACTAAAAGATTAATTCTTTAAGAATTACCTAGTAAAGTATTTTTCGCTAGTAGTAAGTCATCCAATATGGTTCCTTTCTTTATGTTTTTTGTGTAGCAAGACTCAAGATCTCCTTTATAATGCTTATTCAAATGTCATGGCAACACAATTTCTTTTTATAATAAGCCAACAAGTAAGAAAAACAAAAGCAAAATCCTTGGGAGTCATCCCCCAATATTCAACAAAAGACATGCATTTGAAATTTTAAGTAAGAACATCCAAACTTAATAAATCTTGATTACATCTGTTTTCCTAATGTTTCAACAATGATTTTATATATAGCTTGCAAGCCTATAATTGATCCTTAAATTCAACTAATAATGGAACATTCATAGCCTTAAAATCCTTATAAATTTAAAGAAGAAAAGAATAAGGTTCTTATCATTAAGTTAAGTTTCACGCTTAAGGTAATTTTTTTTTATCAAGGTCTCCTAAACTTCAGTTTATTATTTAACACTTTGATTTACCCAATTTCTTAACTTTTTTATTTTTTTTTATTAAAGCTAGTTTCTCTAGTTGCTTCTCTTTCTATAGTTCCTTCAATGCATATAATAATGGAGGTTACCTATACTTGTTTTTAAATGAATGACACCCCTCATTTAGAGACTACTTTTTTACTTGTTATTGCTACTGCAAAGGTCCTAGTTACTCAAGCTATTAAAACATCAAATTTTTCTATTATTAATGAATCTAAAATGACCTTGCTATAATATCAACTTTCTCTAGTGATGTTGATCAAAATCCTTCACCACCAACTATTACCACTGATACTAAAAGTACCAAACAAAATTTGAAAGTGTCTTTAGTCTTTACTACTACTTCCCAGTAAGATGCTCTTGTATTAAAGGAAACTCCTTATGTTTCCAAGTACTACTTTATCCCTATAATAATAAAACCTTTTAGAGTTCCTGCCTTTAGTGTTAAGAATGTTTGTAAACCAGCTAAAACTATTCTTGCAAAGGCTAAAACATTGCTAAGAAAAATTCTTTTAATACTATATAAGAGTAGCATCAATGAAAGATATAAAGGAAACAAAGCCACTAACACAACTGCTCCTAATATTATATAAGTTTCAATTCTTCATGAAGAGACAATCTTTGTTTTTCTTCTCCCACAGTATAAAGTATATATAGAGTGTAATCAAGTTACAATCACTCTATTAGAGAAGCTTATATCAATGATCGATACTCTTCTTGTTGATATAATAGTTGATGTCTTTAAGGAGTCTTCAAGCTGAAATCCCTTATCTTTCAATAATTGAAGAAAACAAAGGAACTAGTTCTTCTATACCTCTTAGTGAATATGAAGAAGTTATGTCATAAGGTTAACCAACCTTGGTGACTCCTCTTTTTTTTCTTCTATTATATAAGTTTCTATAATTGGTTCAAATTTTATTTTTGTTATGGTTTTAATACTAACAAAAGCTCTTCTTTTTATCTTGTCAAGGAACTGTAAATGACCTTTGCTTTATGATTATCTACTTCTTCAACTTTAAAAGTCTTTTCATTGAAATTAGACCTTTATAAAGATAGTTAATCTAAAAAGCCCTTCCTGGCCAAGATCAAAGAAGTCTTGATCATTCTTGCCTAATGAAATAACTTTTTAAATAATTGAGCCACTATTGGTCATTTAGAGTAGACCCCTATGACATAAAAGACCAATACTTATGGGAAGCTTTACTGTACCTATAGACTAGCAATGAATTTCTTACCAACATTAAATAGTCTACAATAGATATGTTTGGCTTTGGAAAACTAGAAGTGGTCCGAGGATGCTGAGTACTCTAAAGTTAAATAAATGAACCAGTCTTTTAAAGATTTACCGACATAGGTTTAACCTTAAAAGGTTAAGCTGATCCGCTTAAAAGATGAACTAGCTAAAGCCAAAGAGGAGTTTAATATGACTAAGACTAATTTGACGCTAAGAGAAACTAAGTTTAAAAATTATTTAAAAAATAATTTCTCTTTCCAAAAGTTAACTAACACCATGTTATAACTTGTTAAGGGAAAAAGGCAAGATAAAAAAGAAATCTATAAATGACTTTTATAGTGTTAATATTACTTTGGAAACTCTTAAAGCCACAATAGGTAGCAGTTTCCTTTAATGAACAATATTTATTGTATATATTGAACTTTTAGTTAAAATCCTTTCATAAAATTCAATTTTATACTTGTTCTTTAATTCTTTGAATAATGTTGTTCAATTCTATTAACTAACTATACTTTAACCAATAACTTAAATCATGTTGTAGTTAGAGAAATAAAAATTTTAATCCAAAATATGAAAGAAATCCTAACTAATCAGGCTTAGAGTACGATCAACATAAATCTAAATCAATTTTATAATTGTGATCTCCACATTGATCCTTCAATTTCTTTTGGAGTATCATATTTCAATATTTTATTGATGTAGAGATAATGCTTCTTCAAATATTAACCATCATTTATAATGTATTTTCGTACATTGATTTGTTAGATGATATTCACCTCATTTGAGAACGTTGGCAACAATTTATGGACCCTTATAGTAAAAGGACCATTTGCCATATTTTGGATCCTTATGGATAATTTTTAGTATGACTTTCCATATAAAATCACCTATTGAGGATGTTTTGATCGAACATGTTTATTTTATACCCTTTCAACCTCTCTTGTGTGATAGTAAGTGATTTAATAAATGAAGTCTTATCTCATTCGAGCCCTTTTAACTTAGCTAATTGAGATATGAGTAATCCATATTATATTATGTAGCCCTTCTAGGTAATTGTAGTTTAAGCTTTATAGTACATGGCATCATAATCATATGTTAGGGTAAATGGTAAGGTTTATAAAGCAGACTTATGTGAAATCTTATATGCTTATAATATTTATTAAACAAAACACCATGCTAAGCGTTATGATTTTTTGTGACCAATTTTTTTAAATATTTAGGATCAAAGTTTTGTTGGTTGTATCTACATGTCATTGGCTCGGGCATAACAAGAAGTATAATGGATTATTTTAAATTGATACTCAAATGCAAATTGTTGTACATCTTTCCTTGCAAATATTGATCTCTAGCTAGTAGTAATTATTTTTTAGGCCTCCAAACTTGTGGACAATACAAAGTTTTAGTCTTTTTTTTTTTAATTTTTGGCAAAGTTTTAATTTTAGTTTGATGAAAAAGTTATAATATTAATATTACAAGGACCTTTAGTAATTAAATAAAAAATAATGGTAATCTTATAAATAATCAATTTTTTGTTTATATTTTATGATGAGGATTTTAATTGTCAGTGTATATATAATACAACATTGGGCGGTGAAGGGTAGATCAGTGATGGGCTTCATTTTCTTGTGTGGATGAGGACCGTGGGCCCATAAGAAAAGATACCTTGTCTACTTTAATTTTATTTTTGAGCTTTGGGCTTTGATGCATATTTGTTTAGACTTGGACTACTGAAGTGGCCCTTCGAAGGAATTCGCGAGCCTTCACCGCAGTTCCATTCCATGCCTTTTTTCTTTTTTCCTCTGCCTTCCAAAATTTGTCCCGCTTGAGCAAATCTTTCTTTCTATATGCTCAAGAAAGAAACAAGTCTGATATCTATATTTGCCCTAGTTATATACTCCTCTTGAGTTCACTGATCCTCCACTACTTTATGAATTCCTTCGCCTGCTCTTAGGTCTTAACATTGCCTTGTGAGACTTGTGACATTACAATTTCGTTATGATTAGTAGCACATTTTTCTTTTTTTCTTTTTTGCTTTGTTATCGAAAAATAGTGAAAATCACACGCTATTTTTCTCGCTGCAACTCAGAGATTATTTCATTTTAAGATCTGATTAATTGTTTTTTTTTTTCTTGTTTCAGATTTTAATTTGAGTCTCTATATTCAAGCTGCCCTCGTTTAAACTTTACAATGGCGGTATGCTAGTTGCTCGCTAGTGATTCCATTTTTTTTTGTTTTATAATTTTAGTGTATTTTACTTGGCGAGTATTGTAGGTTGAGAAAATTTTCAAAAGTGAAGCTACTGAAGAAAAAGGAGAGCGTGCCAGATTGGTAACTCCTGTCTACTGGGTTTTTTTTTTTTTTTAATGTTTTCTCTTGTGATATTGCTGCCATTGGAGAGCATTTGCATATAATGAATCTCGGGAGATTGCGAGGAAATTACCTCTCTGTGTGGTTGGCTTTGTGATTTTCATTGCTGCTTTGTTGTTGTTCTTATGTCATTTGGATGCCCTTGGTTAATTTTTGGATCGAAACAACTGCTAAAATGCTATTCTCTCTGTTGTTTTTTTGTTCTTCTTCCCCAGGCATCGCTTATTGGTGGTATGGCTGTTGCTGACTTGGTCAAGACAACTCTGGGGCCAAAAGGAATGGTAAGGTTTCTTCTTTACTGAGTTTGTTACCAGAAATTGTAAAGCATTGCTTGTTTTACATTAACAATCATCATCTTGATACAATTTTTTTTTCAGGATAAAATCTTACAGTCGACAGGCAGAGGTCATGAAGTCACAGTAACAAACGATGGGGCCACCATCCTCAAGTCCCTTCACATTGACAACCCAGCTGCTAAAATCCTTGTTGGTATCCTTCCATTGGTAGTATGGATTACTAATTTTCTTTTCAGGATTGTTAAAACTAAGGTTTTTGCAGAGAAAATTTTGCTATGGATAGAGAGCCTGTTATTTATTTTCAAACTTTCTGCTAGTAGGGGCAAAAACATCTCTCCTGAACTTTACAAGTTAGCCATACCGGCAAATTGCTGCACATGATCGGTAGAACTTTGGATAAGTAACTCTACTTTTGTTATGGAAACCCTTAATTCATGATTTAGATATCTCTAAAGTTCAAGATGATGAAGTTGGTGATGGAACAACTTCTGTTGTTGTTTTGGCGGGGGAACTCTTGAGGGAGGCAGAAAAGCTGTTGGCAGCAAAAATTCACCCGATGACAATAATAGCAGGTTTGTTCTAGGTTCCTGGCTTTGCAATGCTTCCTATTTCCCCCCGCCTTCTCGTTTTCATCTATTTTTTATTGTTAGTGCTTCTCGAGCACTTTTTTTTTCAGTTTTGCTGAAAATTTGAAAATCCTTCCCATGTTTTACTACATTCTTTGTAATACTTTTTTGCATGCATTACATAGATGGTGCGACTTCAGCTGTTTTAACTTTTCTTGCTACACAAGAGTCTGACAATTGGATTTGACATCAATCCCATATCTATATAACCTTGGTAGAGTGAATTTTCTTTTTGATCACCTGATTCCTTTATGTAATTTTGAGCCAGTTCAGCCAAAGAATGCCATAATTGTTTTTTTTTGTAAACATAGAGACCAGATCTTAAGTTGATCATGGTGAATTTGAAACTCTAACTCTTATAGCATGTGAAATTTGTTGATACTGTTTCTTTGATTGTTCAGGTTTCCGAATGGCAGCAGAATGTGCTCGCAATGCTTTGTTGCAAAAGGTTTTGGATAACAAAGACAATGAAGGTATTGATTGTTGTATCATTATGAATTGCAGAATTCATGTAGAACTTGTTTGTGTTAATTGGCTTGGCAGTTTTTTTGCAGCATATATTTCCTGGCATTGATGTCTGTAATTATTGAATAATGCAGAAAAATTCATGGCTGACTTGATGAAGATTGCAAGGACTACTTTGAGTTCCAAAATACTATCACAGGATAAGGAATACTTTGCAAAACTGGCTGTTGATGCAGTTATGAGATTACAGGTGAACATTGGTTTTTAATGATAGCTTACCAGCCATTTTTTGGGGGTGGGGGTGTTTTTTTTTTTTTTTTTTTTTTTTTTTGGGGGGGGGTAGGTGGTTTGGCGTGAGGATGGCTAGGTTGAAATCTTTTGTTTTCTGGCTCCAACATCTGTACCATGCACTAGATCTTATTTCTTCTGTCATTCTGCATGGTGTGCCTGCCTATTTGTGTGTTTTCAGACTGCTATTTCAGTATTCTGATACTTCCTCCTATGCTGGGTTTTTTTATTTTTTATTTTTTTACCTCACCCTGAACTTACATTCTTGATACTATGATTTGGTTTTGACTTGTTTAGACTATTTGTGTTATCAACGGGTTCTGACGCTCATATTAAGTGTATTCTTTTTTCCTAATCAGTTTGGTCTTATGATTGCTAAATGAAATGGCAGGGTAGCACAAACTTAGAGGCTATTCAAATTATCAAGACGCCTGGAGGTTCACTAAAGGATTCCTTCTTAGATGAAGGGTGGGTACATCTACTTATAAGAATCTTGTCATGTTATTGAAGTTCCACTGCATGGTGCATATTTTTTTTTGTCTATAATAAGAAAATGAATGGGCATTTCTAATGCCTTTGCACATGAATTTCCTGTCTTGAGTGCTAAAATGAGCATTCTTTTACTGTAATATACTTCGGAAGTTCTTTGCAAGTTTTGTTAGTGCTGCATGCCCTTGTAGATGCTTCTATTTTTGTTTGCTAATGCCCTTCTAGCAGGGTTCTCATTTAGCTAGAAAACATTGGCTGTAATGTCCTTGTGTCTATTAATAATGCATTGACATGTGATAAATATTTTTGCTTGTTTTAAATGATTAAATCGGTCTTGTGCTTGTTCAGATTTATTCTTGACAAGAAAATCGGTGTTGGACAACCAAAGCGAATAGAGAATGCAAAGATTTTGGTGGCCAATACTGCAATGGATACAGACAAAGTAAAAATCTACGGGGCACGTGTTCGTGTCGATTCAATGTCCAGGGTTGCTGAAATTGAAGCAGCTGAGAAGCAAAAAATGAAAGAAAAGGTGGATAAGATAATAGCACATGGAATTAACTGCTTCATTAACAGACAACTGATTTACAATTTCCCTGAAGAACTCTTTGCAAATGCTGGAATTCTTGCAATTGAGCATGCTGATTTTGATGGAATTGAACGTCTTGCTTTAGTGACTGGTGGTGAAATTGCTTCAACATTTGATAATCCAGAGTCAGTTAAGCTTGGTCACTGCAAGCTTATTGAGGAAATTATGATTGGTGAGGACAAGTTGATTCACTTTTCAGGTGTTGAAATGGGTCAGGCATGTACTATAGTACTGAGAGGTGCAAGGTAATATTTCTTTCCAGCTTATAGAAAAGTATTATGCAGTTAATGCTGGAAAATATGTTAACTTTTGGGTCTTTGGGATTTTAGCCTGAGCTTTTGCACTTCGTATATCGATTGTGATGTCCCGTAGCTGCTATTTAGCAATTAGGACAAATGCAACTATCTTTTTGTGGAATTTGAGTTTGTTAATGATATAATAGAGTTTGATGGCATGGCTCATACTGAAATGGCAACTCTGGTTGGTGTGGTTTTGTTTCCCTAGGCTTGAAATATAATCCCGATGTTTCACTTGTAGAGAGGGGGAAAAAACTCTGGAGTGGAAGTTATCTGCTCTTACTTCACCTCAAATGCCTTTTGACGTGTTTATATTATTTTGCAGCCGTCATGTGCTTGATGAGGCGGAAAGGTCCCTGCATGATGCCTTGTGTGTGCTGTCTCAGACAGTCAACGACAGCAGGGTTCTACTTGGAGGTGGATGGCCTGAGATGGTGATGGCAAAGGAAGTCGATGAATTAGCTCGAGTGACTCCTGGGAAGAAGTCCCATGCTATTGAAGCATTCTCAAGGGCTCTCATTGCAATTCCTACTATCATTGCAGAAAATGCTGGTTTGGACAGTGCAGAGTTGGTTGCACAGCTTCGGGCAGAGCACCACAAGGAGGGGTGCACATCAGGAATTGATGTGATATCTGGATCTGTAAGTGCTTCAATAAAAACTTCATTAAAAGCAAGTTTTAAGAGACATTATTATAAGCTGTGGTCAACTGGCTAGCTGAGTATTTAGTAATAGTTTGTAATCCAATCTACTCTGTTGGCCCAGTTTGTTGATTCCTGGCATCTTTTAAATCATTGCAGATAGGAGATATGGTAGAGCTAGGCATTTCTGAAGCATTCAAAGTTAAGCATGCTGTGCTGCTCTCTGCAACTGAAGCTGCTGAGATGATCCTTAGAGTGGATGAAATCATCACTTGTGCTCCACGCAGGAGAGAAGATAGAATGTGAAATTGGGTGGATCCTTGGCTGCACAAAGATATCTGCTGTGACGCATCCCATCCTGGTTTTGAATTTTCCATGCTCAAGTTTTACTTTGATATTATTAACTGCTGAACTGTTTTGGCTTTTATTATTTGTTGTGCTGTGAAGCTTTTGTTTTCGAAGTTAATAGCAATGCAATTGGGGTGTTAGCATAAGGACTGAAGAAGATGATAATTCAATTTTGATTGTGTACTTTTAGGAGAACATAGCAGATTGTAGAATGCCCGACCATACTGTACCAAAACAATGTTTCCGAGAAAGAATATTTGGTTTTTCCTTGTTTGGTTTGCTGAAATAAGCCCTAGACCTAAGTAAACAATTGTCGAGAATCTAAGCATCACAAAATAAGCTATGGTAATGGAGCTAAATACATGAATATTTCAAAATGCCAATAATCTCATCTTTTCTCCGAGGAATTCAAACTCGAAATGATTTACTGCGGAACCAGTTAGTGCAAGAAAATAAAATAAAAATATCCCAAGAAATTCTCTATCAATTAAGTGCTTAACACGGACTGTACTTGATCGCTGTGGGATATTTAACCAATGTAATCAACGAATGATTCACTTTCTCAAACAAGCAATAAAACTAATGAGGAAGGATTAAAAGATTTTGGTCTGATTCTACGATCAGGTTTAAGGAATTGTTTTTTAACTGTTTCCTATTTTTGGTATAGAATATAACACCTGCACTTCAACACGGCTAAATTGGATATGAGGCTTCTATGTTTTTGTATATATATTTTTTTAACTCTAAATTGAAAAGTTCCTATGTATAATTAAATAAATCGAGAATTATACATGTTATTAAATAAAAAAAGTCATTAATAATAAATGAAGATGAAAATAAAAAAAATTAAAAGACATTTATAGATCAAAATTATTTTTTTATTTAATTAAACAATAATAGAAATAGACACACATAAAATTAATTGAATAAAATAAAACGAAGAAAAATGTTAGGTAAGGTTGTGAATATTAGAAATATTATTCAAAAATATATATTCTCTATTTATACAATACATAAAAAGAAAAAAAAAATTATAGATGAATTATAATAATCTCTTCAAAAACTAAATGTATACAAAAAAACTAAAAAATATCCCCTATTAAAAGAGGCTAAATAAACAAAATAAAAAAAGAAGGGATATTAATTTAAATCTAAATTTTAAAAATTATTTTGAAAAAAACATATAAAAAAAACTTACAAAAAAATATTAAAAAAAGATCAGACACTGTTGGGTTTGGCAAGTCAAGCCAATGCACCTAATCTATTTAGTAATGGCTTGCGTGCTTGGGCCCTTATTTTTTTATGGCAGATGTGGTGGGTAAAATCGTGACTATTTATATAAATCCAAAAACCTGCTGATAAGTCAAGCAATGCTTTGTCTGATTTTGTCTAGATTTTTTCCACGTGGTGGTTAGAAAATTAGAATTGAAGATTTTTTTGATCTAAAAATCTATTTTGGCCTAAAATATCTAGAAAACATTATAGGCACCTTGACAATTTCATTAATGGCCTCAAAAAAAGGTTCAAAAACTCGAAATCAATCTGAAATAAAAAATCTTCTCGACTTTCGAGGTAAGAAAAACACTTAAGTTGAACTTCACCTATCAAATGAAATCTTTTGACATAAAAATCGATCGTTTTGATGATCGGAATATGTGTTGACGACATTTCTCTCTCTCTCTCTCTTTCTATCTCTCACTACAGCAGGAATCAAGCGATCTCTATCTCTTTCCTCTCTCAAACCATAGACTAAAAGGTAACAAAAATAAACTTATGTGCTAAAATTGAATTGAAAAAAAATTAAAGGACTAGATAGGTGTGCTATGTGAAGTTTGAGGATCAAAGTGAATTTTTTATGAGAACTTTGAAACCATTACTTATTTATAATATCTTTTTTTATTTTGTTCCCTGTCTTTCAATTTTATTCTTAATTAACAAATTTGTTTCAATTATCTTTTAATTTAACTCCAAAATGATGTAATAACGCGAAAAACATTTGAGGATCAAAACAAGAAAATCATGAATAGTAAAATATCATAGAGTGAACGGCAGAATTACAGTAAATAAAAAAGAAACCTGTTTTCTATAAAGCATATTTAGTGAGATAAAAAAAAAAGAATTGATTTCTAGTACATTTATTTTTTACAGATTTGAAAAGCTTCGGGATTTTTGGCTTAATCTTTCCAAGACTGTTCTCTCTTTGGGCAAAAATTGCTTTTAAAAGAAAGGAATTGAAATGAACACAAATTGCTTTTAAAAGAAGGCACAACAACGACGCATTCTAATCTTTGTTCTCTCTTCGGGCACAACCAAGAAGCTTTGCAATATTTATGGAGAGTTTTACCAGGAAGAAAAATGGGTTTCAACTTGAAGCGCAAGAGGCAGCAACGTTTGGAGACCTCAAATTTGTAGATCAACTCTATCGATTCCTTCCTCGATTGTTTCAGTCGAGACTTCTGGGCGTCTTCGATTTTACCTCGTGTCCGCATCAACGTGCACGGAGGACCATTACATGGACTCTGCTTTGACCAGGACTGTTCAAAGATATCATCGATTGGCTGCTGACTCCATTTTGGAGTGTAAAACAGTGTTCTTAGCAATTGAAACGCTTTCAACTTTGACACTTTCAACGTATACTTTGATGGAAAGAGGGTGTGTGATTCTGTCATTAAAAAACATTGCATTTATTTCATTCAAATCTTCTGTATGCATTCATTCTAGTAGCTTATTTGTATGCGCTTACGCTACAAGTTATATTATTATTATTTTTTTAATACAAGTCTTTTTTTAATAAATTTTATTTTAAATCAGATTGATGTGATATAATTCACCAAACTTTAAGAACTTTAAGTATGTAAAGACAATCGGATAATGAATAAAAATATAGTTTGAATAAAAAATTATATATTTCAAAATGACTTATTTTTTAAAATATTAAAATACAACATGTTCAATCAATCTAGATTTATTTGGGTTAACTTGCTAAATCCGGGTCATGAAACCTTGATAACTTCATAGAATAAATGCTGAAGTTAATTTTTATTGAACAGGATGAAAATGAATACAAAATTTCAATTAAAATAAAAAAATAAAAAGAAATTATTTAAATATGCAACTCTAATTACAAGAGAAGCTAAAAAGGAAAATAATCTTTATTGAATTATGCAAGAGACGAGACTAACAACATCTTTTTTTTGTTTTTTCTTTCAGGATGAATATAGCCTTGGAGAATTTAGCGAAGATTTTAAAGAGTTAGATGCTCATTTATTATCATTTACATGAAAATTATGATAAGATCTAACTTAGGACCGAACTAAATAATGAATTAGGTTGATTGGCTGGTCACTAGATTACAAGGTTAATCATCTTAACCGGGTTTTATAGCACTGTTTACACATACGCGGGACTGTTTGGTTTCTTTCCTCCCATGAAGAACAAATAGGAAATTTGTTTTTCTCAGCCGCCTTGGAGGATTTAAATGTCATGATAATGGTGGTATTGATTATTGCAGTGGGGCAAACCACACCAGACTCTTCAACTAAACCTATCATACTCATCTACTCATCTTGCATAAATTATTAAGCAAAACAATATAAAAAACGCAAATGGAGGCAAAAAAAGGATTAAATATACCTCTGAAAATATTCAAGTATCCATTGAAGTCAAAATCCACGGGTTTATGCCATTGCCGTGTTCCCATCAATTCCCTTCTCATGTTGCTTTGAAATATCTGATTTTTATTGTCATCAATTAGTACCATACCAATATACCAGACTCCCTTATTAATCAGAACCACAAGTTTCAAAATCCCTTTCTAATTCCCAGCATGAAGTTCTTTTTTTGTGGCTCAAGTTGTTTTTCCTCTGGACCAAAAGCCACCATCATCAATAATAGAAGCAGCTTGCCAGGTACGACGAATTTTAGATGCTGGTGTTCTCCCTAGCTCGTAGTCATTTGGGTTTTGTTTTGACCGAGTCATATTGGTTTCTCGATATGGTTTGGTGTGCTCTACCAGGCTCACTTTCTTTTTTCCTTGTCTTCCATTTTATTATCAGCTCTTGATTGCTTTCTCTACAAAAACCAGGTGAACAAAGTCATGACAATTTGCGCTTATTCTCTTCTAATGAACTCGAAATTGCCACCCAAAACTTCTCTTCCTCTAACAAGATTGGAGAAGGTGGCTTTGGTTGTGTGTACAAGGTAAAAGATTCTTTCTTTTGCTTCCATATCAATTATTCCCCCCCCCCTTCCCTTTTCTGGGTAATGCTAATGTGGCATTTTTTGTTCAACTTTGAAGGGTTGGTTGGAGGATGGTTCTGTAGTGGCTGTGAAGGTTCTTTCAGTTGAAGTTGAATCTATGCGTGGAGAGAGAGAATTCATATCTGAGATAGCTGCACTGTCTGATATCAAACATGAAAATCTGGTTACACTTCGAGGATGTTGTGTTGATGGGGCCAAAAGATATCTGGTCTATGATTACATGGAGAACAACAGCCTCGTACATACTTTACTCGGTAATTAATAATCCATGTTTGCGTTTTCGTAGTTCTGTTCTTTGTTGTCTCTTTAAAAAGTAGAGAACCTGGGAAAATTCATTGGCTTTTATTCTTGATTAATAGGACAAGAGCACAACAGGGCCAAATTCAGTTGGGAAGCAAGGCGTGGCATTTCATTAGGAGTTGCTCGTGGGATTGCCTATCTTCATGATGTGGTCCAACCCCGTATTTTGCATCGAGATATCAAAGCTAGCAACATACTTCTTGATCAAAACTTTACACCAAAAGTGTCAGATTTTGGTCTTTCAAGAGCACTCAGAGACAATACATCTCATGTCAGTACTCATGTTGCCGGGACATTGTAAGTGGAATCACTAAGTGCATTTGATTCTCTCTTTGATTGGATTATTTGGCAAATGCTAGTATAGCTAACGAGGTTTCTTGCGATTGGAAATGCAAAAGAGGATACCTTGCTCCAGAATACGCTGTTAGCGGACGTATGACACGGAAATCGGATGTTTACAGTTTCGGAGTATTACTTCTGGAAATTATCAGTGGCCGACCGGTAGTGGATTTTGACTTGGAACATGGTGAACACTACCTGGTTCAAAAGGTAAAAACGTCGGAGCAATCAATGAATCAATAATGCAAAGCAGCCTTCTTTATTTAGAAAGTAGAAGTGAAACTTTTTTGTGTGTGAATTTGCAGGCATGGGAAGTCTACAAGGGCAACAGTCTTCTGCAGATAGTAGACCCCGCTCTTCATATGGACTTCCCAGAAGAAGAAGCACTTCGATTCTTAATGGTTGGCCTGCTTTGCGTGCAAGAAACTGTCAAGCTCCGCCCAAGTATGTCTACCACGGTTAAAATGCTGACCAACGAAAATGACATCAGAGACGTTCAAATTTCACAACCAGGGCTTCTTTCTGATCTGATGGATATCAGATTACGACAGAAGCATTCATCCCAGAGGACACAGACCACATTTTCCAGGGGCTCAACCTCAACGAGCACGCATAGTACCAGCTATTTTTGATTCTGTAATTTTTGTTCTTTAACCCCTCAAAAAAAGGACAAGAAA
This sequence comes from Populus trichocarpa, assembly GCF_000002775.5. Lineage (NCBI taxonomy): Eukaryota > Viridiplantae > Streptophyta > Magnoliopsida > Malpighiales > Salicaceae > Populus > Populus trichocarpa. The sequence continues at coordinate 10,408,498 of NC_037290.2, read as the reverse complement.
ATTTTCATTTCTAACCAAAGGAGTCTAGATAATAACTCTAGTGCATATATTGTTTGGATCATGCTGATTTTGTGTGGTCAAACCAAAGGTTTCTGTGATTCTACAGGAAAAATCCCTTTCACAAGCTGTTGAATTTACTGAAAAAATAATGCTATAGAGTAGTCATTGGTCTCAATTAATGATAACTTCCTTTATATATATATATATATATATATACAGTGGAGTATAGATTGATTGATTAATCCATCATAGAATCAGTTTCACTTATTGGAGAAAAAACAGTATGGAATGGGCATGAATCAGCAGGAAACTAAGTGATGCAACCGCATAGCATGGATAAAAAGTATGGATAAAAACTAGAGTTTCCAGTAAGGTTACAATTCTAAACTATAAAGAAATAAGTAAAAAAAACTCCAATATTTTTTTTAAAAGTATGTAATTTAATGATATAATTAAAAAAAATAACACACTAACTTTTTATATAGAGAAAAAAACCTACCTAACCCAAAAAATAATAAAAATATAAAATTAACTAGGAAAATAATTAAATCAACAAAAATATCTTTTAGGCCTAATTTAAATGTCTTCTAGATCTCGGTTGATTATATGGAGTTTGCTTTATAGAACTGAACTTGGAGAATTATTTGATAAAATTTAAGCTTGATTGAATCTAAAATTATTTTTATCACGCTACATGTTTGACATATCTGAGTTTCTTCATGGATTTCTCCTTCTCTATATGATTCTTAAATATACTTGCAATACGTTACATATTACACGTCACTACGAACAGCAGGAGCTTCCTTTAACAATTTTATTGTATTTGCTTCATAATATGTGGAGTAAAGATGTCAAATAATACAGCTTTCTTCGATGTATGCCATTTGTTGTATCTTCATACTTCGGAGTAGAGAAAAAATAACAAGGGTGTGGTCTCAGCCTCAGGATCTCCCCGAAAAACAAATACTAGGTAGCAGACAGGAGCAGGCTCCACAGAAAGTCAAAAGAAAAAAAAAAGTGTCTCGTCACCTAAACTGACCCAACGTGTGTCCTGAGATTCAAGTTAATGAAAGCATTTGATGTTTAAATTATGGATTGCCATTTTCGAATTTCTTAAACAGAGAAATTCATCTCACTGATTATGATGGTTTGTGTGTCAAAATCAAGCTGGTGGCCTGGAAATGTGACAGTGAAACCAGTAGGTTTGACTCTTTTCCACCAAGAACATTAATTCTTGTTTCCTTCCGTAAAAATGGATGCCCACCATACCCAAAAGTCTGCAGCTTTCAAGTTTCCCTTAATGCACGACACAGTTTAGCTTTCCAAGTATGACATGGCCCAGCTTAACTCATCATGATTTAGATTGACATGATCTGAAAGGGGCTTCAATCACACCACCTGATCCTGTGAAACTAAAACTTTCTTATGAGATTGGAGGAAACCCTTGTGGCATATGATCGATAATGAATGCGCATCTTACGAGACATGAACTCCTCTTTTGATCGATCAAAGTTCCCTTACCTGATAAATATCTTTGTTCAAATCAGAAAAGTGATTGAATATGTCTATGCATTACATGCTGCAACTTAAAAAGTTCAAATCAGAAAAGTGATTTTGCATGCCATAAAAATTGATCACCACATGGAAATACTGAGACAGGAGAGGACCTACAGTTTGGAAGCACCATACCACAAGCTGCAAGGGCATTGCAAGAGGAAAGCATGGATAAATAATAGGCCCCTCCTTTCTGAAATCAGACAATCAAGTTGGCTTCTTAGGGACTAATCCTCTGATTAAAGCAGAATGGTCTTCGAATAATTCAATGTCAAATTGATAGAAAGGCTGCTATGTTTCCGGAAAATGCTTTAAAGGAATGAAAGGACCCTAGAGCGGGGGTCCTTCCCTTCTGTCTGAAACCAGAGGTCAGTGCTCACAACAGTTGGAACCACCTTTGTGTTTGAACAGGTCTTGTGATCTTCTTGGCTCAGATTCTACTCTCTCTACCTTCTGCAGCAGGGGATCCACACCAGCATCCTCATCTCTTTTCTAAAATTCTAGCTTTTGCTACTATCTCTAAGTTCTCACATATTAAGCTGTTCCATTATAATCGTAAGGGTTTGGATTCTTCTTTTCCTTTTTTACTCTTGCAGGTTTCCCAAATCCTTGATCATACGCTAAACAGATCGAGTCAAACTCCTGTTCTGAATATATGAAATCAACAACTTTTAGCTCAATCTTATGAGATCATCAAGATAATTATAGAAACGTTTCTGCAAAAAAAGAGAAAAAAGAAAGAGAGATGGTTCCACCCTGTCGAGGAAACAAATCAAGGTCGATCAGACCTTGATTTTGCTCTAAGTTGATTGTTTTCGCCGTACCAATCAAGCAACATTGTCAATAAAGGGGATTTTAATCGATCCTCTCCAATAAATTTTACCCCACAGAAAATATCCCCTGAGCACTAAGATCCAGTCATGCCAATGACAAAGTACTTCTGAAAAATTAATATATAGGATCCAACATCTGACAAGTTGCTCATACAATAGTTCATTTGCTAATCAACCTCATTTTGGATAGATGTGTTAATCACCTAATTATCAATGCATCCGTTAATAATGCTTTCGAGAAAACATTGAGACATCGTAAGATAAAATTAAAGAGAGAGAGAATGAGAAGCTGTTTTCTGAAAGCTGTGGAGCTGCCTTGACCATATTTTATTTCTCTTCCTGTCAAGACTACCACAATCTGCAGTGGACTTTTGCATCAGGATGTTAAGTGTTTCAGAGCTTACCCAGTTTGCTCATATGTGGTTCAGTTGCACGTGCATGTGAGCTAGGATAATTTGTTAACCTATAGTGATCATGGCCTAAAAACAACGAATTCCCATTGCTAGCAATTTAAATATTTCTTATCAAGTATTAACTGAAATTGGAAGGACCATATATCTAAATTTATATTCCCAGGAATTTGAGCGCGAAGACCACCAAAGGATTGTCAGACGTAGCGCAGTTGATTGGAACATTGACGAAGACTGAATTTGGGAAAAAACTATGTTATGGACCTCCCTTTTCAGTGGCGGAGAAAGGATTCCATTTTTTTTGGGTTTTTTATAATGTCACAATTCTGTTTGCAAAAACAAAGAGAAGCAGATCAATTCTATACCAGAGAAGTACCAATACACAATGACAGGTTGACTCCATTTTAGATGAGTGAATGCATACAGATTTGTTCATCAATATGCAATGGGAGGTTGACTCCATTTTAGATGAGCGAATGCATACAGATTTGTTCATGTAATATTAGGCTTGGAATTTAAGTTTCAACTGATATATCAGAATTTTTCCTAGTCTGCAACAAGGCAGTGCTGTCCTGTGGTCAGAAAGGGAGATTTATTGTTTTAACTTCAATGTAGATGAAAACATGTAGAATCGAGTAAAAATTGAATCCCCTTCGTATTTATAAATGAACATAAAGCTAACAAAAATAAAATGGGAAGAGGAGTATTGAAGCAACATGATGTACAAAAATGCTCAAGACAAACATACAGTTGCCGCATAGAAGTTACTCAGTACTGAAGGTATATTAGTGTTACCTGTTTCAACATATCAATCTCAATCAACATGTCAGGATACTGTCTGAAGACTACAAGATCAATCCATTACAATTTGCTCTAACCATGTCGCCACATACCAACATTATTTGGTGAAGTGTAATCTCTATCATATCCTTTTCTTCCACTAAGAATCTCTAGCAGTACAGTTCCAAAATTGTATACATCTTTTCATGTCTCCACCAAGATCCTTTTCATTTGCTGAAAGAAGCCCAAAATCTGCTATTCGTGCTCCCCAGGCAGAATCCAAAAGAAAGTTCGAAGTCTTGACATTGTGATAGACAATTGGTTGTTCAGCTTCCTTGTGAAGGTACTCAAGTCCTTTTGCAGCCCGCATTAAAATCTTCAACCTAAGGCTCCAATTCAGAGAAGAAAGCCCACTATGGAGATGATCATGAAGCGTGCCATGGGGCATATGCATAGACAAGCAGCCTTCATCCCATTTCTGAGACGTAATCTAACAAATTCACAATATTGCAATGTCAAACGTTGCAGAGGATCTCCAATTCCATGTCAAAATCTCTGCTGTTAGAGTGAATTATAGTGGGCAGCATTTTCCCTCTTGATTGCAACCTGTCTCCCATCTGCTAAAACTGCTTTATAAACAAAGCCATAGCTTTCTTGAGGGCTTGTTTGAAAATATAGCAAAAATTGCTTTTCAAAGTGTTTTTTTTTTTTTTGAAATGTATTAAAATAATATTTTTTTTATTTTTTCAAATTTATTTTTGATATTAATACATCAAAACGATTCAAAAACATCAAAAAAATATTAATTTAAAGTTAAAAAATTTCAAAAACATGGTTGAACCAGAGGCCTAAGCTCATTGAACTCTTTGAATCCATTGGTGGCCTCTTTTAGCTCTGATAGTCAGAAAACTTGCGCCATCCCAGGACAAGGATGGATTGAGGATGGTATGACTCAGAAGTAATGTCAGTTTCCAACTCTGGTTTGCCTATACAAGAACTAAACTGTTTTGTTGATCTTTCTTTATTTCAAGAGGCAAACAAACATGGAAGAATACACCCGCTAACTGATATCAACAGCAAAGCCAAAGCAGAAGACTCAATTATGATTGCTAATCTGCGCAAGTTGTGCTGTTGCTTCCCAGAAGATGATTGCAACCCACAAACATCCCAACAAGAACTGTTCTGGCAAAGAGAACAAGCTGTGCATACTCTATCAGCATTCTTAGTACATGGACTAGACAAGAAAAAACCTTGAAACAATTTGACCCACATGCAGAACAAATATTTAAATCATTTCTAACACACATGCTTGTCAAATCCGGTTCATTTAAAATACTTGCATTGAAAACAAACTCCCCTTCACTCCAAGAACGATGACTGCATAGCCCTGGACTGCACAACTCCAAAGGAGGACTATAATCTGGTGGTAATCTCCCATTAGCAAACCAGCCATTGATAACCAAATCATCTGCCCGCTTGTCGTGAAATCAGACGAAGCAATCGCCATAAACCCAGAACCACCCTTTGGAATTGAAGATGAATTGAAACTTCCCCAACACTCGACTGTGTTATTATCCTTCCTAATCCCACAGAAATGGTAGTTCCAGCAGTTAACAATTCAAAACGGGTCCCAAGGCTAAAGATGAATCAGTAGTATTGCCCCAACATTTGACATTATTAGACCCTTGCAAGATGCCACAAACAGAACCCTTCCCGGAATATAAAACCATGTAATTCTCCGATAAATACGAAACGCCCAACCTATCTTTGATTGGTCCCCAACAAACAACCCCACCTTCTCGTCACCAGAAACAACCTTATCAAACACGAGGTTACTAATAGATTGGTCATAAAAAACACCCGTTCCCTGTACAGAAGTTAAACTATTACTAGCACCCTTGATATTATTCCAACAATCAATCGTGCCTGAATTATGATCAGAATATTAAGATCCTCTAATAGCACAGACATGGTTCTTTCCTGACGCAATATGAGAATAAGCTGTGTTCTTACAAACTGAAGGAACGAGATCCAGACCTGAATAAACTGAGCTCCAACAGAACACCTGGGAATTATTAGCTAGGACTCCACAAAGAAGTCCTTCGCCACCGGATAAAGCTGTTATGGGGCCAAAGTTACTAAAATAAGCAGATGTTGAAGCGGAGGATGATGATGTCAAAGTTGTATCCTTTATCCAACAAATAACATCTTGCTTGCCACTCGCGTCGATGGCGCAGAAGAAGGCATTGTCGCCAAATGCGGCGGAGAAGGGGCCATGGATCCATACTCAAATACAGAGATACAAGAGAGGAGGAGGAGAAAGAGGATGATGAAAAAAGATTGTAATTGCATGGTTTGAAGAAAGTGAAGCGGCGGGTTTGGAGGTGCAGGAGTTTCATGGACTAGAGCTGTGTTTGGAGGTTGCTTGCTAATTGGGATTTTAGCTGCTGCTGGGAGTTTAAGCTGTGATTCTGTTGTTGTTGTTGATGATGATGATGTAGTAGTAAAGTTGTTGTTAACTAGAGAGCGAAAAGAAAAGAAACGCGGGTGTCGTCGCCATTTTTATGGTTCTGTTTGTTGGTAGATCAGACCATTAGAACTTGAAAAATGTACTCTCAGTCTCACTTGTTGGAATTAGAACAATTTGTTTTTTCCGTTAGAAAATGATTTTATAAAAATCTATTTAAAATTTTTTATAGATTATTTTGATATATTAATATTAAAAATAAATTTTAAAAAATAAAAAATTTTATTTAATTATATTTTCAAGTAAAAAAAACCAGTGCTACAGTAATAAACTAAGTGTTAAATTAAATTTCTTTAAATTCACAATTTTACACGCAACCTTGTTTATTGAAGTAAATTACTAACTACTATTTATAATTCCTAATAAATTGGTATTTTTATTATACTCAATACACCCACCACTGTTCACCAACAGAGAAATCACTCTGCACTGCGATGTTTATTTCTGTTGTCTTTTATTTTCGGTTATCACACTTTATTTATTTACAATTTCATCCTCGCTCTTATATTACCGTAATTTTATGTATCAAGATTTTTTCTCTCTCTCAATTTCCATGCTTGCAAAGTGTCAAAAAATATTTTAATATTAAATTAAAAATCAATGTCATGAAATAAAATTTTATGTTATAGTTAAAAATTTAAAAGAATAAAAATTAAATTTAACAAAAAAAAAACATCTTTTCATCTTCACTGTTCAAAAAGCTCAAAAAACTTCTCTTTGATCCATGTTATTTTAGTTTTTTATATTTCAATCCTAAATATCTTTTATGTAACGTCTCAGTCCCTATATGTTCAAAGAAAAAAGAAAAAGTTATTATAAGAGATTAATGAGATAGTATGTTCAGTTTGTTATATTTTAACCACAAAATCTCGATTCTAATGTCAATAAGTTCTTTTTAAATAAAAGAATTTAACGGAAATGATTTTTATCTTTTAAACATATAGGAAAAAGTAGATTGAAGCATATAAAATTTATTTTGGTTTGATTTATTTATGATTTTTAAACTGATTAAAAAGTGTTTTAAATTTAGAAATGGATGTATAAATATTTATAGTGTATTTTTAAGTTAATACTTGGGATTTAAAGGTTAAAAAACTTGGCCCTAGCTTTATGATAATCATAGGTGGTTGAAATTTGAACATGTTGTTTGTCTAGACATCTATTTTATTTTAGAAAAACAATTAGGGTGGACATTGTATCTATTTTAACCAATCATTATCTTTGTTATAAATATCTATTTTAATTGACATATAACTAAATAAAAATAGATTAAAAAAAAAAACTCAATGGTAAGGATGAGGCATTACTAGTGTTTTATTACAAAGTGGAACACTCCTTATCAAATTGACACCAATATCGATCATTTTGGTGTTCGAAATCGATGTCAACCTCTATTTTCTCTATCTATAATCAAAATTTAGTGTTTTCTCTCTTTCCTTTCTCAAGTCAGAGACTAAAAATAATAAAAATGAACTCTAGTATCAAATTTGAATTGTAAAAAAATAAAGGAACTGAATGGGTATAATTTGAAAAGTTTGAGGACTAAATTGAACTTTTCATGATAACTTTGAAACCACCATCTATTTTCAGCGCCTTCTCCGCACTGATATTCTTTCTTTTAATTTTGTTCTTGATCAATAAATTTGAATAAATTATTCTTTAAATTGGTTCTAAAAAGATGTAATCATGAAAAAAAAAAAGAGTTTGAAAACTAAATAAAATTATTTTTGAACAATAAGTGAGAGACGTGAAGAATGTTTTCTTACACGACGTCCCCCCTCGTAATGTTTAGATATTTGTTGATTAGGGCATCACAAATGGAGTTTCATTAATAATTTAATTGATAACAATTTTTTTTTTTGTTATTTCAAAAGAAAAAAAGAGCTCACGTGTTTGGATCTAAAGATAACTTGAACGAAAATATATTCAGGTCAATCTATCAAATCTGTGACACGAGTCATGCATTCCACTTAGTTCAATAATATTTTTTTAATTTAATTATATAATAAAAAAAAATATGAAGATCAATTTAAAATCAATCAAATATTGAAAAACAAAAATAAAATAAAATAAAATAAACTCAACAAAAATCAATATTAAATAATAAAATTAGATAAAATAAAAAAAGTCCAAGAGAAAGAAGTTCTAAAGAATATTTTCTGAAATTATAAAATTTAGTATGGTAACATAATAGTCTAAACATAAAATTTACCAGCAACAAAAAAGGAATGAATTATAAAAAAATAAAAAATAAAGGACAAAATCATCTGGCAGCATTCGAACCCATGATCTTAGGCCTCACCAACTCGCCTACCAAGCGAAGGTATTGCTAAATGATTAGAATATTAAATTAACATAATGTTTATATAAGCTGACTCTAAACTTTTTTATTGTTAGTATAATTCCTTTAATAACCGTATTTTCAAAACAAATTTTCCAACAGCACTGCCTCCATCGAATTGGTGGCAGGTTTGTTTTCTTGGAAGTGGTGTTACGTGGCGCATTCCCTCACTCCACAAATTCTGGAATGTTCGTTGTGAGATGCGCTTATATTTCGCTAACTTCCCAGGTTTTTAGGCATTTGTTGTGGACATTGTCCACATGGGCTCGCACACCACCACCAACTGTTTGATTGTTTGCCACATTATAAAAGGACCTCAGCATCTCAATTCAGGAAAAGCAAAAACCCTCTTGGTAAAAAGATTCTCCTTTTCAGCTCTAAGATTTGTCTCTCTTCCTCCGTTGATTGGTAAAGAGGGACAAATATTGCCAGCAATTTTGCCTGAATACAAACGACTACTGCTACTTTGCTTCAAAATTCAATGGCTAAGGAGGTTAGCGGTTCACGTTCTTGGATTGAGGTGGCTCCAGCTCCAATCATTTATCCCCGGAAGCCTTCAAATGCTCCCCGTTTGGAGCCGATAGCCGAAGAGGGCCACGAGGAACATGATGAAGATTCACAAGCCTTCCAGTAATCCTCCCCATTTGGATCCTTATTTCTTTTTTGGTTCTTTGGGGATTCAACTGATCACTACCTCTGCATTGCCATGTTGAAGTTCCATTGCAGCACTACTCTGACTTTAGCTGAAAGGCCATGTTAATTAATCCAGCTGCCCAATGAGTTCATAAATGCACCAACGCCTAGATATGCAGCCAACATGGTGTAAATCTTGCAGATTAGTCTTTTCTATTTAATTTAGATTATTTAATTATATATTTTTCTTATTTAATATCTATACGTTTATATTTTATTTGGTGTCTTGTTGGTGGATTAAAATTAACTCATTTTTGCCGCGCATCTGGATCTAGTTAATTAAAACAAAAAAGGAACCAGGGAGAAGAAGAGAGGCAGCAGAAATAAGTTACAAAAGAGTGGCGAGGATCTAAAACTACGTTCTGCAATGTGTTATTTAATTTATATTGTAGACGATAGGTCGTCTATGTAGCCAATTAGAAGAACACCAACCTCGGTGCCCGAGCTTTCCTTCAAGGCCACACTATTTTAATAAAACAAAAAACAAAATGACGCTCAAAAAAAGTTTTGAAAAAATATATATGAGATAGTTATAATTAGTTTTATTTTAATTAAATAAAAAAATAATTATAAATAGATCCAATTTAAGAAGAAAGAAAAAAATATTTTTTCAAAAAAAAACAAGCTATATATTTTAATTCATAGCCCATTATATACATAAGAATAAAATATAGTAAAAAAACATAAAAAATTTGAATTTTATCAACTCGAGTTAACATGATAAATATATAACCCTAGTAATCAAGGTCGAGCCAACCCGGCTATCCTGCTAACTCGCGATCTCGGTCATGAGATTAGAATAGCCCGATAAAAAAAATATTAAATAGCATTATAAGTCCTTCCTTTAAAAAAAAATCATTTTAACTTTTCAAACTTGTAACCAAGATCATCAGACCCAAATCACCTTATCTGAAAAAATTATAAAGTTTAATTCTCAAATAATCAAATATTGAAGGATGGAAAAAAAAAAGAATTTCAATTATACAAAAGGATTAAGTTTTATATTTGATTGAATGGTGAAATTAAAAAGAAAAATCAATTTAGTAGAAGGACCAAAAAAATAAAAAGAATGAGGATCAAAATTGGCATAAATAATAAAAATAAAATTTTGATTGAAGGGTGAAATTGAAAATAATAATAACTTTTACAAAATGACCAAGAAGAAAAAAATTAGAAATCAAAACAATGAGGACCAAATCGAAAAATATAATATCATCAATTTGGATTGAAAGATTAAATTGAAAACCAATAAAACTTTTCCAAAAGCACGTTGAAAAAAATTACGAAGTTCAATTCCCAAACAACATAATATTTAAGGATTAAATTAAAAAAAATAACTAAATAAAAAAAGAAGATTAAGCTGTTGAAGAGTGAAATTAAAAAAATAATAATTAGAAAAGGACAAAAAAAAAAGAATCTAATCAACCTAGGTTAAATTATCAAACCTACAATCTGGATCATGAGATCGGGATAATCCTATAAAAAAGCAAAAAACAAAATGAAGCCTAATTTTTTTACCAATCTAGTGTTGAAAAATAAAATAAAAAAATCAATTAAAAAAAGTAAAACAAAATGACCCGAGTCAATTCAAGTTTACTTGTTAAACTAGTGACATGAGTCATGAGATCAAGATAAATTAATAGAAAACAAATTAAAAAAATTACAAAGCCCCACTTCCAACAAATCTAATGTTGAAAAATGAAATTGAGGGAAAAAAAACTAAATCCATCAGATTGTTATATAACCTAACATAAAGAAAAATAAAAAAATTATGGAACACAATGTCCAAAATAACTTAATATTAAATGATGAAATTGAAAAAAAAATTGGACTGTTAAAGAATGAAATTAAAAAAAAACACAAAACAATATTCTAGTGAAAAGTATTTTGTGGGTGTGGCTACAATGATTTAATCACACCTTTAATGTTTTGTTCATCTACCCATTTACAATTATTTCTTTTCTCTTTTAGGTGATTTTCTTTTTTATCCTCAATACTCCATGGAATAATCTTCATATTTGTATCTCACGCCAAGATTTCATTTTTTTTCTTGAATTTTATTAAGAATGTTGCTTTGAGTTAAAATCTAACCCAAAATGACTCAAGAGTTTGAAATCTAAACTATTTCACAAAAGTAAAAAACAAACAAACTTAATCAATACAAGAATAATTATTAAAAAAAAACCCTTTAAGTGCTTAGCCCAAACATTATGAACTAATAGTGAATTTACTATATATTAATTTACTATATATTATAATATAATAGTAAAGTGATGATTTTGTCCTTCACTTCAATATTATCAAACCTTGCATGGAGGTAGAATAGTCTTTTCCAATTGATCAAAAAAAAAATTATGATAAGACAGGGACAATAAGGTTGTTACACATTTATTCAACAAAATAAAATTACTAAATCACTCTTAAAAGAAAATTTTCATAAACCTAAATCTAGAGGCTTTATCATGTTTTTATTTTTTTAAAACAACTAAATTATGCATTTACCATTAAAGTCAAAATTTTTATAGCTTAGGTTTAAGAGCCTTTGCGTCTTTTTACATTGAGTTTTTTTTTTTTTGTGGTAATAAAGTGGTTATTAAAGGAGTTGTTTGGTAATTGACCTAGCATGAATATTATTTTTTTAAAAAAAAAACTAGCATGTGCGTGGCGCGTAAGCGTCAAAGTATGAAATGTCCTATCACCCTTTGAGCAAAACATGGGACTCTATGTGGTGGTCATATGGTGGCTTTAGATTCATCTTGGCTTTCATTCCGTCTAGGTGTGATGCATGTTACAAACGGATGTCTGGTCTAGCGCTTCCGATCCTTTATTTTTTTTCTTCTTTTCCTCTCTCCTTCTCGATTTCTGCATTGACCTTGCAATAAAAGCAACCATTCACTTTGTTATTTCTTTATATTTATTTTATGTTCTTTTTATTACTATTTGATTTATTAGATATGATTTATGAAATTGAATTTGTTTTCAATATCATCCTCCTTCAATTTTTTTTTATCATTCATATTTAATCCTTATTCTTTTAATTGATATTTATTTTATTTGAGATGATTTTTTAAAAAGTTTATTTTTTTTTTACTATTTCATCCCTTTTAAGTTTTTTTCTACTAATTTGATTCTTATTATTCGAGATTGATCCTTTTTTTCCAGGTTTCATGCTCCAATATTTAATTTATTGGAAATTGAGCTTCTTGATTGAATCCGAGCCTAAGATTTTACGAGTTGCGAGTTTAGAAGATTAACACAGGTTTTGAAAATTCACCCGAGGTTGCTTGTATTTTTTCTCTCTATTTTTAAGCTCATGATTTTTTAGTTTCATCCCTCAAAATTATTTAATTAAAGATTGAACGCCGTTATTTTTTTATTTGTTTTCTACAAAGTTTTTCATTAATATTGATAATGACCTAAGTTATCTTAGATTTTTTTTATTTATCTTTCTTGACTAACTTTAGCCTTTTTATTTATTTTTCAAAAATTAAATTAAATTAATTTATTAAATATTAAGGATGAGATACTCCTCTCATGATATCTTGATTTGTTTTCTTTCTAACAGCGCGTGCAACCTTTTTTAATATTGACATGAAGTTTTTCGCAATTGTGTTTAAACCGTCTCGTTAAGCTATTTCTAGTGGTTGAGCAGTGTCCACGACAAAGCAACGAAGGACTTTGATGGACTTTTCTTTATTTTCCTGCTGAGTATAATTAATTATTGCCTTTTTTTGTTAATGTTATTTATGATGTCTTTTTTAAAATCATATTATTAAATTAATTAGGTTTATTGAACCCTATTAAGTAAATAATCTTGATCTCATCTTTTTTTTACTTTTTTAAAAACACTGACATTAACTAATTTTTTTTTTTACATTAGGAAAAATTGTGTCCATGGTACATGCCACTTATCTAGTAAAAAACTAAAGTATTGAAAAAACACTTTCCCTCCACTTCTAAAACATTATAGACTGCAACAATGTTTTTCTAGCTTTTCTTTAATAATAATTGAAAAAAACAAAGAACACTGATGGCAGAAATTACGGATAAATTGGGCAATTAGCATAGTAAATTAAAAAAATTGTTGAATTGATATATGATAAAAAATATTTGATGAAATAACCTAATTTGACAATGTCGTACTTCAAAAATATAACTTTTACTACATATTATTATTCTAAAACATGACAAAATAGTTGATATATTATAACCCCAATCTTATTACAGATTTCACATAATTCTTATGGTAGTAAACTAATGATGAGCCTACTCATCCAATAATATCAAGTTTATTATAGCCCAGCCCTTGTTTTTTTATGAAACAAATAATTTAGTGTCTCTAATTTAAAAAATATTTAATATTTTTGACCATTTTTTATAATCAAGTTAGGAAAAAAATTAAAGAAAAACTTGGTGTAACTCAACATTTCACCCACTAAAAAAGACGATATGAAAATATAAGAATTGATTAAATATATTTTAAAGATAAAATATTAAATTATTTTTTTTTTTGTCTTTATTTTTATAATTATTATTTGCTTTTCCCTTATTATTTTTTATTGAAATTTTTTATGTATCAAATTTGGTCCTCGTTCTTTTGATTGTTACATATTTTATTTGAAATAATTTATGAAATGTTAATTATTATTATTTTAATTTCTTCATCTTTTATTTTTTTAATTTTTTAGATTTGATTTCTATTATTTTGATTATTATTTATTTTATTTGAGATAATTTATGAAATTATATATTTTTTCAATTTCATTCTCATTCAAATTTTTAATTTTTAAGATTTGTTCCTCATTATTTTAATAAACTTGAGAAAAATAAAACATTAATAAGTTATTTTTCAGTTTATTTTTCATGACATAACCAAACACTGGAAAGTGCTTTTCAATTTAGTTTTCATTATACTACCAAACACCAGAAAATAATTCACTTTTCCGGAATTCACTTTTCCAGAATTCATTTTTTAAAAAAAAAACTTTCCAATAAATAAACGTTCTAAGATTAAGTTATAATTAACTCAATTACTTTGTTTTTTTATTCAACTAAAATACTTATTTTATCGAGGATGTGGAACTCAAAACATTTTTATTTTATTTTATTTATCAATAGGCCTACAGTGATGCCACTCTTTCGTGGCCTTGGATTAAGGAGATCTTTTTTCCATTAAGCAAATCATTCCCAGCGACACCGGGCTCCACAACCAATGCCATGAGAAACGTTTTTTTTTTTTTTTTTTTTGTTTCCACGTGATTATTTTCCATTAAACAAATCATCATAGTAGCTTAGTATCTGTGAGTGGTCGGAACTTCTTAAATAAACAATGTTTACGCGTTACTTTTTTCTCTCACTCTCTTATATCTAAAGATATCGCTACAAAATCATAATAGCGGTTGCTCGTAGTCAATTTATTTCGTGTATTGAATTTTATTTGACTGTTTATGGTTTATGGAGTAGAAGTTTGTATGAATATATCACCATGATATTAAGTATTTTGATTTAAATTCTTTTCTCTCTAAGAAATAAAATAGAATAATCCAGTTAAAACGTAATAATTATATATCTGTTTGATTATATTTTAAATTTATTTTTATAAATTATTAGTTTGAATTTTATAAATTTCAAGAAAATTAAAAATTTATATGATCATCTAACTCTTACTCCTTGTCATTTATCCTCAAATGCCTTTAAATTCTCGCTAATTAGAGATGATAACGGAAGAAAGTAATGAGAAACATAGGAAGACGAGCTTTGGCTGCATGACATACTCACAAGGAGTTTATTAGATTTTAAATTTCTAGTTTAAACTAATATATTTTTTTAAATATATTTTAAGATTTTTTTTACTTAAACAAAAGAGAAACTCTTGTTATTTAATAACTTACACACGCGCGTTATACATATATATTGAATCCACTTATTATTATTGTTGAGAGCAAATTATGGGTCTTGGCCTATTATTTTGTCTCTGTATTTGTCTCAATTATTTAAATTTTTATAGTATCAATAATAATTCATTCAATGACACTTTATATTTGTAAAATTGGCTTAATTGAAGGTCAATAGTTAGTTTACAATAATTCATTCAATGACTCTTGGAGATTTAATATTTATTTTATATTCTAAATTAACTAGTAATTGATGATGTAGTAAGTTTATTAACCGGAATTGAAATAAATATAAAAATATGTTTAGCTCTAACATCGTTATTGAGCAGTGAGAGGTTTACAAAGGAAATAAAAAAATAAAAAAATAAAAATTTATATGTTTATGTAAATGACAATTGGTTCGATTTTAGCTAACCAAATCTAAAATTGTAATTGGGATTTGGTGCGGTTAAAGTAATATTTTAGTTCATTTAATTTAATTAATCTAGGTTACAGAATCAATTTAAAATCTAATATTTTGATTTAAAAATATTTTTAAAATATAAAAATAAACATAGCATTACTTGGTAGACACGGACTTTTTTGTCGCATGTGCTTCGTATTTTATATTTTCTCTTACATGTTTCTCACGTGGAGGTAAGTAAGTGGCGAGTGAGTGCGTAACAGAACTTGTTGAATGTTTACGCGTTACCTAACCTAGAATTCTTTTCATTTCATTATTGTTGATGCTTGATAGTATAAAGTGGCAGCTCCTCCACCTCTAACTCCACCACTCAGCTCTCAATTCTCAAACCAATCTTAGCCACCGCCCAAGTTCTTCCCTCAGCTAAAGCCCTCAGCAATCTCAAAGTAACAAAGCAAACCCTTCTTGCTGAGGCAAACAAGAAGTAGCATCTCCATTAAGATCTTAGCTTGAATTCCTAGCTAATTCCATTTTAACAGGTTTCTTGTTTCCAAGTGACCATTTACTGCTTTAAGCCTTGCAGGAAGGACTTGTCTTCTACAATGGAAAAGGAGATCAAAGATTTGAGTTCTTGGATTGAGGTCACGCCAGCACTGTTCATTTCTCTGCGTAAGACTTCCAGTTCTCCTGCTCTGGAGACTATTACCGAGGAGGAGGCTGAGGGTGGGGAAGATGATGATTAGTATAAGATTCAGTGTGTCTCTCTCTCAATCTATGTAGTATAGTGTTGAATTGAGTCAGCCGATCATATCATATAACTTAATTTTGTTGGTGAACCTAACTAGTTGTCCGTATTTTTATTGAGACAAATCACATCGCGTTTAATTTTCTTTCGTGTTCTTTGTTTTCCCAATTTCCAGTCCGAATTTCTCCAATCACGAATAATGTTCATCTGCAATTTCCAAATCAAACCTGGAAGGTTTTCTTATCACGTAGAACTTCAGTAAAATAATTTTGGACTCTAAACTCTAAAGCAAACATGATTTCACAAAGGGATTAATGTACGTTAAGTCCAACAAATTATTGTTACAAAAATAGATTATGTATGTTCTTTTAATAGCCAATATATATATATATATATATATATATATATATATATATATATATTGCCACTTTTTCCCTTGGATATTGAGGATGATCTTCATCTACTTTTGAGCAACTTACTACCTTATTCTACCCTTAAAAATGAGATTTTCAACTCTAATCTCATTTCATTTATGTTTAAATTACTTCTTGAAATCTTTCTAATATAATTGTAATTTTTCAATAATAATGGCCATTTCACTTATAACTATTCTCTCAGCAAGAATATAATAACATGAATCTTTTGAACTTGACTCATCATTATTTTTGAATTTATCATCCTAAAATGAAGAAATTTATTGACTATTAATTTTTTTTTTAAATAACATCATCAGCCCAGACTTTTGATCCAAGGATTCTTATAAATCTTTAGAACTATTTATATAGTTATATTAATGTAAATCCCGTAGATATAAAGATTCAAAAATTCACAGCCAAATCGACTATTTCCAAGAAACCTAAATGCAGGCTTGTGGTTGAACTTAACATAACGATAACCTGTACCGAAAAATCAAAACTATAGTAACAGAACTCCCATCCAAAACCTAAAAAGAGATGTGAATAAAAAGTATAGAAAATGTCATAAAACTTGGTTAATTATTCAATAAGTTAAAGTAGTTCAATGAAGAACCAAAATAAGATAATCCTCTACTAACCACAAAATATATTATTCTAAAATCAAAGTATGTAGCAAAACAAAAAAAAAATAAATACAAGCTAAATAACCCTAAACAATGCTGAAAAAATAATAATAAAAATTTCTAAATAAAATAGAAAAAAGAATCACGAAGCAACTAAGAAATTAATGCAATTCCTGCACAACAACTTATGGCCTGAATTCAAACACATCGTTCTCTTTTATCTAGATGAATTAATGAGCTTACCATATATGGATGGAAAGCTTGAGAAGTCTAATTTCCCTACTAACTAGAATTGTAGCAAAATGTTTCTTATAGATTCAAATGTCTCAAATAGCATATAAAGGTCTAGTTTGATAAATTTGCGACTTGTTAACCTAAATATCTAGAATCAATATAATCAATTCCTCTTGGATCCTCTTAATCTCAAACCTTATAATAGGTCCAATTAGTGCCTCTAATGGATCTTTTGGTAATGCTCGTTGATTCACATCATTCCTCTTCTCTTCAAAATAATTGGTCCTCGAATCATCAACGTACTTGGATGTTGACTCGTTTTCAAAAGATATATTAACCTGATTTTATAATTTTGATCTTTTTCTTTTTTTTTTTAAATTGTAAACTACAGAATGCAAATAATCTACCTTTTTTTATATTATGTTGTAAGTCTAGATGGAATTACAATAATGATGAAATAACTTAAAAACTAAAAGATAAAGGGATATAACCTGATTTTAGAGTCTTACTCTAATACCAACCAATACAAACCTCGTGGATATAAAAATCTATAAACCCACAATCAAATTGATCATTTCCAAAAAAGCTAAATTCGGGCTTATGAATGAACTTGACACAACGATAACCTGTACCGAGACATGAAGACTATAGAAATCAAACCCCTACCTAACACCTATAAAAACAATGAATGAGAATTATAGAAGATGCTACGAAATTTGGTTAATTATTTGATAAGTCAGAATATTTTAATGAAAAACCAAAATAAAAGAATCATTTCATAATCACATAATAGATTATTCTGAAATCAAAGTCTATCTCTAAGAAAATCTTAAATACAAATTAAATAACCCTATTTATAACAGGTAAAAACTTTCCAAACAATTCATAATCACACAATAGATTATTCTAAAATCAAAGTTTATCCCTAAAAAAAACTTAAATACAAATTAAATAACCTACTTATAACAGGTAAAAACTTTCTAAACAATTCATAATCACACAATAGATTATTCTGAAATCAAATTATATCCCTAAAAAAAACTTAAATACAAGTTAAATAACCTTATTTATAACAGGTAAAAACTAAAATAATGCTAGAAAAATAATAAAAAAGTTCTAAATAAAACATGAAAAAATAATCTTAAATCAATTAGGAAACTAATGCAATTCATACACAACAACTTCTAGCCTGACTTCAAACACGTAGTTCTCTCTCGTCTGGATAAATTGCTAGGCCTATCATATATGGATAAAAATCTTTAGATATCTAGTTTCCAGCTCAACTAGAATTGTAATAAGAATTTTCTTGTAGCTTTAGATATGTCCCAAACAGTACACAAAGATCTAGCCTAATAGATTTACAACCTGTTAACCCAAATATCCAGAATCAGTACAATCAATTCATCTTAGATCCTCTTAGTTTCAAATCTTGTAATAGGCCTAATTAGTATCTCTAATAGATCATTTGGTGATGCTCGTTGTTTCAAGTCATACTCATACCATAATATATTGTCCAACTCATTCAAGATTTAATTCTTATGCATGAAATTATTGTGCTTCCATGCATCAACAATTGCTACATAGTGAGATGCGACTCTTTGCCTTACACCTATAATACATTTTATGTGTCAAGATTTTTTCCAAGTTCAAGGTGGTAAGACAAAAGACCTTCGTATGCTTATTATAGAATGTACTTATATAGGAAATATTGTATATAGAAAATATTGTAGACATACTCTTGTGTGGTAACCTCCACCATTACTATTGTATATTGCCCTACCTATATATATAGAAAGGGTTGGCTAACCATTAGGTTAAGCCTCCCAATTATTCTCAACTTGGTATCAGAGCCTTCTGCCGTCAGAACTCTTTTCTCCCTTCCTCTCTTTGCAGTCGGCCCTCTCTTTACTTTCTCTACATGGATTCTACTGCTGCCGCCGACTTCTCCCTCTCCACAGGTAGTGCAGCACAGCCGGCCAGCCCTCCCCAAGCTGCTGCCGCTGACGCCCTTTCTTCCCCACAGCAGCCTCCACCTGCAGAGCTTGTCTCTGATTCTTCCTCCCAAGTCCCTGCCGTTCCTTTACCTCTCATGGGAACTCACGCTACAATTATTGTTCCTTTAGCGAACACTCACCAAGTTGTTTCGCTAAAACTTACGAACACAAATTATCTCTATTGGAGAATGCAGATGAAGCCATATCTTCTTGGTCAAGGTGTTTTTCACTTTGTTGACGGTTCCGTGCCGTGTCCTCCATCTCATATTTTTGACAGCTCTGCTGGTTCTTCCTCCATCATCAGCCCTTCTTTTCTTCGTTGGAAGCAACATGATCAACTTATTTTGAGTGCTTTGCTCTCCTCTCTCTCCGTGGATGTGTTGCATCTCGTGGTAGATTGTTCTACTTCGCATTGTGTTTGGCGCACTCTTGAGAAAGCGCTTGCCTCTCCGTCTAATTCTCTCATCATGCAACTCCATGGCTCCTTTCAAGACCTTCGGCAAGGTGAGTCATCGGTTAGTCTATACATGCAGCAAGCCAAATCGTTATTTGACGAATTGGCTGCTGCTGGTCGCCCCATGTCTCTTGAAGATTTCAATCTTTATGTGTTTCATGGCCTTCGTGGTGAGTTCAAAGACTTGGTAACGAGTCTCATAACCAAGGCAGAACCGCTATCCTATGCTGATCTTCACAGCCACCTTCTTACCCATGAATTTCTGCACAAGAACTCTTTCCATTCCATGGTTGCCGCTCCTTCTCTGCTGTCTTCTTCTTCTCTGCCGTAGCAGCCACCTCTGCTGCCAACACCACAGTTTTCTGCACACCATGCTATGTCTCATCACAGCCCCAACTTCAGCCGCAACAAGGGTCACTCTAGAGGTAATTGGCGTCCCCACAACAACCGTTTCACTCCCCAAAACAGGGGCCAATCTGCTGGAGATTGGCGACCAAACCACTGGCAGCAAACCAGGCGCAATTCCAGTGCTGGGCAGTGGTCTGGACAGCAGCATGTACGCTGCCAATTATGCTCCGGTTTTGGGCACACAGCTCCCTATTGTTCCCAGTTTCGTAGCAGCTTTCCGCAGCCTTCTGCTCATCTTGCTGTTGGGAATATCTCTGCTGCGACTTGGTTCCCCGACACCGGCGCAAATCAACACGTCACACCTGATCTTGGAACTCTGACCAATTCTGGACCCTATCTTGGTAATGATTATTTGCATGTTGGTGGCGGTAAGGGCCTTAACATATCCCATATTGGACATACTAAATTACATTCCCCAAAACGCATGTTTACATTATCTAATGTTCTTCATGTGCCTCACATTACCAAACCGTTGTTATCTGTTCAAAAATTCTGTCGTGATAATCATGTTTATTTTGAATTTCACGCTTCTATGTTTTATGTGAAGGATCTCGTCACCAAGGAAGTTCTCCTTTCCGGTCAGAGTCATGATGGCCTTTATGTCCTCTCCGAGTCTTCTGCCACGTCAGTTCCTCAAGCTTTTTGGTCTCCTTGCATCTCCGCGACTGCCGACCTGTGGCATCGTCGTTTGGGTCATCCAACCCCTCGCATTTTCAATTTGTTAGTTTCCGGTAATAAAATCGTATGTACTTCTAGATGTTCTCTTACTCAGTGTCAAGCTTGTCATTTAGGAAAGTCGTCCTGTTTGTCATTACGACCTACGGGTCACAAAACTTCTGCCCCATTTGAATTAATTTTTAATGATGTTTGGGGTCCTGCCCCTATGTTTTCTTCTGATGGCTTCCGCTATTTTGTTATTTTTGTCGATACGCATACCAAACATATATGGTATTATCCGCTTGTTGCGAAATCTGATGTTTTTTCCACTTTTCAACATTTTCAAACACTTGTTAAGCGTCAGTTTTCTCTTAAAATTAAATCTGTTCAAACTGATTGGGGCGGTGAATATCGTAAATTAAATAAATTTTTTCAAACCATTGGTATTCATCATCGGTTAATTTGTCCTCATACTCATGAACAAAATGGCACTGTTGAACGTCGTCATCACATATTGTCGAAACTGGCCTAACCCTTTTAGGCCAGTGTAGTGCCCCATTGCGATTTTGGAACTATGCTTTTGAATCATCGATCTACCTTATTAATCGCATGCCTACTCTTGTTCTCCAAAATGCATCTCCATTTGAGTGTCTGTTTCGACTCACTCCTGATTATAACTTCCTACGTACTTTTGGGTGTCTTTGTTTTCCCTTTTTGCGTCCATATCATGCTCATAAATTAGATTTTCAGTCTTCTCCTTGTGTGTTTTTAGGTTATAGCTCATCTCATCTTGGTTATCGTTGTCTTGACTTAGAGTCTGATCGTATTTATGTCTCCCGTCATGTTCGTTTTCATGAAAATGTCTTTCCTTTTACGAAGTCTGAACAGGTAACATCCTCACTGGTACCTCCCACCCCACCTACCTATCTTCCATCCTTGCACCCTCCTCCATCCTTTTAGCCTACTACTTACCAAACCGGCCCCAACCACAACCCAATTCTGCCCTCTGCCGCACCCCACCAGACTACCCCTTTGCCCATTGATTCTACCACCCCTTCATCACCATCCCACACTACCATACTGTCACCATATGCTTGTCTTTCCAATGATCATTGTGCAGGTACAGGTTCTCCATCACCGGATGTGCATATTCTCAGGTCTGCTGCAACAGAGTAACCCGGTTCTGCATCAGCTCATCCCAGTTCTGCAGCAGCCTCACCAGTGTCTGCAGTGCCGATCAGTCCCTCCACTGTTTCTCCAGCTGGTCTGCAGCTCTGTGTAGACCTCTCCTCATATCCTCTTCAGCCTCTTCCAGGTACAGGTCACACTTATCCATGCCCAGCTGCTCGTCAACATCCCATGGTTCTTCGTCCGAGGCAGCCCAAGACAGCGTTGTCCATAGCCACTGCCGCAGCCTCTACTGTCTCCTTCAGCCGGGTAGTTTCTCCTCCCTCTCATGAGCCACTTGTTTTTAATGATGTTAACAGATATGAGGCGTGGCATAGTGCTATGCGTGAGGAAATTCAGGCCTTACGTGCAAACAGAACTTGGACCTTAGTGCCGTTTCATCCCTCTATGAATGTTGTTGGTAGTCGGTGGGTATACAAGATTAAACGCAGATCTGATGGCAGCATCGAGAGGTATAAGACGCGTCTGGTTGCTAGAGGTTTCACTCAGCAAGAAGGTATTGATTACTCTGAAACCTTTAGTCCGGTCATCAAACAGGCGACCGTCAGATTAGTCTTCTCCATTGCAGTTTCGTGTGGTTGGAAAATTCATCAGCTTGACATCCATAATGCCTTCCTCAATGGTGTTCTTGATGAGGAGGTCTACATGAAACAACCTCCAGGTTTTGTTGATTCTGCTCTCCCCTCTCATGTGTGCCGATTGCATAAATCTCTATATGGTTTGAAATAGGCTTCGCGGGCTTGGTACACTCGTCTGAATGATTTCCTGTTATCTATTGGTTTCCGTGCCTCTAAGGTGGATACCTCATTATTTATCTTCTCTGTTGGTGCTAATATTTGTTATCTTCTTGTCTATGTTGATGATATTCTGCTTACGGGTAGTAACTCTCTTCTGCTCCAACGCCTCATTCAGCTACTGAGCTCAGAATTTAAGCTTCGCGACTTGGGTTCTGTTCATTACTTTTTGGGTATTGAGGTTCAGTCTACTAGTATGGGTCTTATGCTCCGCCAGCATAAATATATACTTGACATCCTCACTCGGGCTGGTATGTTATCTTGCAAACCTGTTGATACCCCTATCTCTACATCCAAAGCTACCATTCTGCCCGATCCATTGTTTTCTGATGCTACCCGCTTTCGTCAAATTGTGGGTGCTCTTCAGTATCTCACTTTTACGCGCCCAGATATTTGCTTTGCTGTTAACAGAGTCTGTCAGTTTATGCATGCTCCTACAGATTCTCATTGGGCTGCCGTGAAACGCATCCTGCGTTATCTTCGGGGTACGGCATCACATGGCTTACATATTACTCGCAGTTCTTCTTTTGCCTTACATGGTTTTACAGATGCAGATTGGGCAGGCAGTGTTGAGGACAGAAAATCTACAGGTGGTTACTTTGTGTTTTTTAGTCAGACGGCGATTTCGTGAAAATCCGATAAGCAACGCACAGTTGCTCGCTCTTCTACTGAGGCTGAGTACAAAGCCTTAGCTGATGGCACTGCTGAGGTTATCTGGCTTCAATATTTATTAACAGATCTCTAGATTCCGTCTACTTCTGCTCCTATTATCTGGTGTGACAACCTTGGTGCCACTTA
The DNA here is from genome assembly GCF_000002775.5 of Populus trichocarpa. Lineage (NCBI taxonomy): Eukaryota > Viridiplantae > Streptophyta > Magnoliopsida > Malpighiales > Salicaceae > Populus > Populus trichocarpa. The sequence continues at coordinate 10,384,752 of NC_037290.2, read as the reverse complement.
TTTGTCTGCGAATCCTGTTTTTCATGCTCGCACAAAACATGTTGAGGTCGATTATCATTTTGTCCGAGATAGAGTTGCAAAGAAGGAGATTCATATTCGTTTTATTTCCTCCCAGGATCAACTTGCCGATGTCTTCACTAAGCCACTTCCTACTTCTTCGTTTACTGCTTTTCGTTTCAAGCTTCGGGTTGATCCTCCACCCTCAGCTTGAGGGGGCATATTATAGAATGTACTTATATAGGAAATATTGTATATAGGAAATATTATAGACATACTCTTGTGTGGTAACCTCCACCATTACTATTGTATATTGCCCTACCTATATATATAGAAAGGGTTGGCTAACCATTAGGTTAAGCCTCCCAATTATTCTCAACTTGCTTACATTGTTGAACTTCTGAAGTTTCTTATCGTGCACCATAAAAGGTAATGGTGAAATCCTCCCTGCAGAAATAATGTTTGCAAAAGTAGCATTCTCTTAAATAGTGTTTTTTATTCTTTACCACAATAGCATAAAAATGTAAAAACAAATGTTATATTAAAATATTATGTTAGCAATGATATAGGAAATGAAATATATAATTAAACTAAAAAACTAAGATAAAAAGATTCAATCATAATATTGTTATTAATGTTTAGGTTTACCAATTAACACAATATATATATATATATATATATATATATATGATCATGGATTGTATCCTTTATCCTTAAAAATTGATAAAAATGCATTGATTGTCAATTGGTACAAATAATTTTAATTAGTGTAAGTAGCATTTAAAAACTCCAACAATAACACCTTGAAATGATACAATTCTAATCAAGATCACTTACCATCTAGAAAACTTTCTTAAAACTTTTTCTCTACAAAGACAAAACTTAAAGGTAGAGAAGAGATAGCAAATGATTTATCTTATCTAAAGACAGGAGCCCCCACCCTTACTTACGCAAGAGGCTAGGGATAAAGAGGGTTGCAAAATTAATTTATAAGTTTAAAAAAATTTAAAACATAATTTAATTTTTTTAAAAAAAAAACTGTTTAGGAATTAATTAGAAGGAAACTAATTGGACAAGACATTAATATTTGATGAATCTAGAAAAATAAATAATATATGCTGGAAAAAACAAATCATGTACCAAAAAATTATTCTGTAATTAATTATCCAAACCAAATTCTGAGTCCGACTGTGTTATTACACAAACCTATATATTGCTTAGGTCATCTCTCTTCCAAAAAACTTTGGTACCCTATGACCTCCATGTTTATATATATTGTGGAGAGGAAGGCAAAGCAACGGTTACCTTCCTGATGATTTCACAGCCATTTTCGACCTCCCATCATCGATTTCGTTTTGCAATTTTCCTTGGTTGTGGTCCATAAATACTGAGATTTAGGTTATTTAATATTTTGATTGTTTTTTATATTAGGTCGAAAAAAGGTTTCAGGGAACATCAGTAGTGGCACGTTATCAATCATTTGTCGTTTCGTTCCATAAATTCATGTTATATATATGTCAAACTTAGCACTAAAATGATATTTAAATAAAAATTTCAAGTCTTACGTATCCCATCTTCAAATTTTTCTTTTAGTTTAATTGTGAAGTCTATCTATTAAGAAAAATATAAATGCTGACACATTTCATTATAAAGATTCTCAGAACACATAGACCTGTTAGGTTCCCCATTTATTTAAGCTTCTACTTCTGTCTTTTGAGTTGAAAAACATGTAAAATGATGTTTCTCAACCTGCTTTTCAGCCCTAAAAGCAGAGACAACAGCTTAGAAAAAAAGGTTATTATGTTATTATTATCTCTATGTTGCATATCTTTCAAATAAATATTAATAACATATTCGCACGCGCTTTATAGCAGGTTAATAAAAATTTTAAAAAATATCAAAAAAATATAAATAATATAAATAATATTTTAATTGCCTTAGGTCTAGCAGCCAAACCAAATCCAAAAGCATTGGGTCTGACGGCAATTCCAGACCAAATAGCGTCAGGACCCAATGACATTGGGTCTAATGTAACTGTCGAGCCAGACTAATTGGAAGATAACTTAGGCTCGGCTGCCTAGCTAGACCCAATAGCATTGGATTCGGCTACCTAGCCAGACCCAAAAGTTTTTGTAAGAAAACTTGGGTCCGGCTACCTAGTCAAATTCAATAGCGTTGGGTCTGGCTGGGGATATAATGAAATTCATGAAATTCTTCAATCCCACATAAATGATCTATTTTATTTGACTGATGGAGACAACAAATAAATAGTTTTAACAAATTAATATAATTTTTAGAACTAATATTAATACTAAATAATAAAAGAAAAAAACTTGATTTCGCTCTCCTTCTTTATAGTAAAGATCACTTCCTGGTTCGATTAGTTTTGAAATGAGATCCACTTCCCCCTCCTACTAAATTAAATAGTACAACCTTCTCTTAAAGTAAAAACATGATTTTGGATTGCTCTATCGATAAAGAAATTCTATTACCAGACTGAGAAAAAAGAACTAACTAATCATCAACCCTAAGATCTCTAGTCGTCTATCGATAAAGGAATCTTTTGGTCGGTTAGGTTAAGTAAAGAAAGTAACTGTCACCGAAGTTTATTCGTAAAAGTCAACTCTGAAAGCCAGACCCAACAACTTTTGGAAGAAAATTTGGATTTGGTTGCCCAATAAAAAACATTGTGCAAATGATGTGTAAAAAGACTCATTGTACTGTGGACTATACTATAGACATAAAATATTTGCATTGTGGATGACATTGTAACATCATGGGAGCGTTGTCTTTTCTTGCAAAAGCTGCTGGGTCATGGTTGGCAGCTAGATCCAATAGCACTGGGTTAATTGGGTCCGGCTACCAAGCATGACCCAGCAACTTTTGAAATTAAAAACATAAAAGACAACACCCATGATATTACAATATCGTTTACGATGTATATACTCTATATGTACAGTGTGGTTTACATTGTAATGAATTTATTTACACAGTGCTTGCATAGTATTTTTCCAACACCTATGCATTTTAATGTATAGTATAATTATTGAAACAATGGCTATAACCGGAAGTTGTTTTTTCTATCCATATGAAACACCATGCAGAAATATTTTCCAAGAGAAATAAATGGTATGGGAAACTGACAGGAAGCATTGCTCTACCATGAAAGACATATTCCATCCCCGTAACCTTATCAAAATGTAGAAGAAGCTCACAAAGAATTAAGGATGTGCTCTCTACACTTGTGGACAACCGCCCAAAATAAACAAGTTTCTGTATTTTAAAAATATTTTTTTAAAAATATTTTTTTAAAAATTAATATTTTTATTTTTTTTAATTAATATTTTATTGTGTTTTTAAATTATTTTGATGTGTTAAGATTAAAAATAATTTTTTAAAAATAAAAAAATATATTATTTTAATATATTTCTAAACAAAACATATTTTAAAAAATAATTTTTATTGTACTTTTAAACCATTAAATGATAACACATAATATTTTTCTCTACTTCTTAATATTTTTTATTATTAATATAAGTGTTCTAACCAACTCAATTAATTTTATAAATATAAAATTAATTACCACGTAAGCTATAAAATTCTTAATGTTTTTTTAATAGGCGGAAGTGATCGTTTAGTGACAAACACGGGTATTTTATTGGTGGCGGCTTTGTGGGGGTATTAACGTGGCATGAACTGAGTGGTTAGGAGAATCAGCGGTGATAAGATTGTTTGGTGAGGCCTGAGTTTGATGGACGGTGGTGGTGAAAGGAACGATGGTATTTGGGCGGTTGGTCAATGCCTACCACCAACGTCACTATACACAATAGGATAGGCTGTGATTTTTACCTGTTACGGCTTTTGCAAGTGATGTAACCCACCACATAATTTATTTTTAATATTAAAATATTAAAAGGATTTAAAATTTTATTAAAAATTAAAATATTTTAAAAACACATTTTAAAGACAAAAATAAAAACACTGACGTAGTATTAATGTTAGCAACTAATATTTCCACTCGACTACAACGACGTCGCACTATCTCAGTACACGGTCTAAAAGAAAGATGACAGGTGTGCGGGGTTGCTTCGGGAAAAGGCGAAGTGATGAGCTGCAATTACGTCGGAAGAGGTGGAAAAGATATCAATTAAAATCTGGACACATGGATTGGATTGGATTGGAGGCTCAACCACTCATTATTGAAATTAAAAAGATGGTGATTGGTTGAAACAATATTTATTTACATTATCTCTCTTAATAATTAATCAATAATTATCGTTTGTTTTGGCCACAATTATTAAATCTATTATTTACTTTCCACACTTATTCCTTATATAAAGCAAAAAACTATTCGGTCATTCCAGTGTACATAATAATAATAATAACAATCTTTATCATAAAAAAAAAATTTAGTCATTTTAATATTTTTATTTAGTATATATAACCAACATCTCATTTAAAAAAATAAATCAATCAAGTTTTCTAGTTATTATAAAATTAAATGATAATTTTATATTTTTAATTTTACTCCTTAAATTGCCCGGATATCCCCGCAACAAAAATAACCAAACTTTAATAATATAGTGCACAACATAAAAGTAGTTTTTACATATCTTAAAAATACAACAAAACTATAGAGAAAAATCTAATTTAATAACTCTAAATTTTAATAATTTTTTTATATCAATAACATATAAAATTGTTTAAACCAATATATCTAATAAAACTTGAATTAAATAAAATTCAAAACCTTACTTAGAAAAAAAATCCTAAAACAACAACTTCAAATTTAATTTAGGTTTACAAAAACCTTAGCTTATTATAACTAGCTAACCCTTTAAAAAACAGGGTCTCTTGAATGCGCTCATAAAATCCTAACTTGATGTAATAATTAAATTAAAACTTATAATTATTTTCATCATCAAACTTGTTTGATTTGTCCAATTTTTTTTTAAATTATGGACCTATTAATCTATTAATTAACATACTTACTGGACATGACGCGCATGACTTATAAAAACTTGCAAAGCTCACAATAAAAAAGAAAAGAAACAGATGGAGTATTTAGAACTTACTCGAAATATGTTTAAAGTATTCAAATTATAAAACGCAGAAAAGCACAAACATCAATCAATCATCACACATGAAGTGTAAGGTGGGGTCTGGAAGTTAAAGAAAGCAAAGTCATGAGTTGGGGCGGCAAAGCGAAGTTAATTTCAACCTCACTCTCCTCCCTCTGCTTCCCATAAATACCACCACATTTCTCCTCGCTTCCACCATAACACTTACCAACCAAAACTCTTTAGCTTTGTCTCTCGCCAAACTCTCTCATAAAGGAGCCGCAGCTATGGGCAAGGACGTTGAAGTTAGAGGCGAATTCATTGCCAAGGACTATCATGACCCTCCACCAGCACCATTGATTGATGCCGAGGAGCTCACCCAGTGGTCTTTGTATAGGGCTATCATTGCCGAGTTCATTGCCACGCTCTTGTTTCTCTACATCACTGTGTTGACTGTGATAGGTTACAAGAGCCAGACTGACACGACCAAGAACAGCGATGCATGTGGTGGGGTTGGCATTCTTGGCATCGCTTGGGCCTTTGGTGGCATGATCTTTGTTCTTGTCTACTGCACTGCTGGTATCTCAGGTCAGTAAATCAAATAAAAATGATCATATATATGCATAACGGAGATCTTACAACCCTTTCTTCTTCTTCTTCTTCTTCTTCTTTTATGAATATGGGACTAAGCAAGTAATTAATTAATCTTGCTAAAAATTATGCAGGTGGACACATTAACCCGGCTGTGACTTTCGGTTTGTTCTTGGCTAGGAAGGTGTCCCTGGTGCGTGCCGTTCTATACATGGTGGCTCAGTGCCTGGGGGCCATATGTGGATGTGGACTCGTGAAAGCTTTCCAAAAGTCGTATTACACAAAGTACGGTGGTGGAGCCAATGAACTTGCTACTGGATTCAGCAAGGGCACTGGATTAGGTGCTGAGATCATCGGTACCTTTGTTCTCGTCTACACTGTCTTCTCTGCTACTGACCCAAAGAGGAACGCAAGGGACTCCCATGTTCCCGTATGTGCTCTGTCTCCACGATCCCTCTTCAATCCTCAATTAATTATCCTAACGAGTTATCATTTTCCACAATAAATCCAATATTAAAATTAACCCGTACTGATTCTGTGCGTCTAGGTGTTGGCACCACTTCCCATCGGATTTGCTGTCTTCATGGTTCACTTGGCCACTATTCCAATCACTGGAACTGGTATCAACCCAGCTAGGAGCTTTGGAGCTGCTGTGATATACAACAAAGACAAGGCATGGGATGACCATGTATGTGCCCTTTAACATTTCTCCTTGTTAGCTTCACATCTTTCACAAGTATATTCATGCTCATGTAAATATTTTGATTTCCTTGCTTTTGTTTTCTCAGTGGATCTTCTGGGTCGGGCCTTTCATTGGGGCCGCAATTGCTGCATTGTATCACCAATACGTCCTGAGAGCAGCTGCTGTTAAAGCCCTTGGGTCCTTCAGGAGCTCTTCCAACATTTAATTTTAAAGACCGTATAATATATGGTCACTGAAATACTTCCATCAAGTTATTGAATGGTGTAACGCAAAGATTCAAGTAGTCCAAAAGGGCTTGGAACTGGGGAATGTGTACACAGTCGTGGTCAAGATGTCTATATTGGTCACGGTCGTGTGCGTATTGGGCACTTGTTTTGTTTGTGCTCGAACGTTTTCATCTTGTCTGTCTTTTAATTTCTCCCTATCTCATAATCAACTAGTGCTGCATCTTGCTTGTCTTAGCCAATCTCTTTACCTTCTCTTTGTTACTACATCTTGTAAAATAAAAGGAAAATAGAGACGAGTGGGAACCAATCTTTAACACGAGTGATTTCGGGATAAAAAGATAACAAGAGTGATACGAAATATGTGCTGTGTTACATCTCATCACTTCCTTGCTGCTGTCGTCTTTCGAGTACTAATTTCAATCAAATTCACACCAACCCTTCTTAATCCCTGGTCGTTGAAGCAAAAAGTGTGAAGATTTGGGGGCAGTTTACAATCTTGAAATGATGAAAAATCTTATTGTCTCTCACAATAATCTCTCGTTTCTCAATTTTAGAGAGGATCTTGATGAGTGATGATGAGTGATGGGTCATGGTTTTCTAAAAACCTTCCTTATTTAAAGGTTACTACATGAAAATCATAATTCAAAATAAAATTATGTCTTTTCGACGCTCAACTTCACATTGGGTCATGGCATGCTTGCGCCCAACTCTAAATTACACAAGGGCACGTCTACTCCCAACCCTAGATTAGGTAAGGATGCGCCCAACCCTAATTCAGGTAAGGGTGCGTCCCTGCTCAACTCCAAGTTGGGTCGTGACGCGTCCGCGCCCAACCCCATGTTGGGTCAGGAACGCGTCTATGCCCAACTCCATATTGGGCGGTGCGTCCGCGCCCAACCCTATGTTAGGTCAGGGACACGTTCACAAAGAACTCCACGTCGGGCTATTGTGTGCCCATCCCTGACCATTCTTGGGTGTAGTCAAACGCTAACCCGATTCTTTTTGGGTTCAGCGTATAAGTTGAACCAAACTCCTTTCAGGTTCAGTGTATAGCTAAAAGGTAACTCAACACTAAATCTCCCATACTCCGGGCCTATACTAGTAATTATGATACCCATCACATCCCATTAAATACGAACAAGTGGTCCATATTTATATTAATTAGATGCAATGGCACGAGCAGTAGAATAATAATATTTTATTATTATGAGATTACATCTCCACCCCTCTTACGTTGTATGAAGCAAGTTAAGTCATGTAATATAAAAAGCATGGGTATACAAAAAAAATGTTGGAAACCTTATACTCTAGACATAAACACAATCCTGCTTCTTCTTCTCTAACTTCTACGTCTTATTCTTCTTATTCATCTCTATCTTCATAAAAGCTCATTAATACTTTCATTAATGTCTTTTGCCACATAAAAATACCTCGTACTGACTTAATCTTTGGAGGATCCCCCATCAACACCTAAGGAGTCTCTAAGGAACTTTGTGCAGGTATTTATTCAAGAAGAGATTCACATCCCCCTGAAGAAATCCAGTAAAAAAGAAGTCATTGCAGTCTTGAAATGAAAGTCGTAGAATATACTGTGAATGATGTACAAGGATCTCAAAAAATAATTCTTTCCAGAATATTTCTTTTAATTTTTGTATCCCCTTCAATAAGATTATAAAAGTCCCCACAAATCCTTAGATTTCTCACTATCCTTAATGTTGTCCCGGGAGGAGTATTAGTAGGCCCATTAACAATGGCTATCCTTTCACTATGGGAGAACAATGCCTTCTCCTTTGCCTCTTGGTCAAGATCATGAAGCACAAACCTTGTGTTCTGGCTTTCGAGTACTTCTTTAGAGTCTCCCAAACTCTGGTGTTTGGATCAATTGGCATATTTGCAACAAACTCCTTTGCCTCCGCTATCTTTCCTGATCTCTAAGAAGATCAACTTTAGCTTCATAATGCTATACTGCGGGAGTGATCCCGTAATCCCTGCTCATTGACTCGAAATGTTTGTGTGCTACCTTCTCTGCCCCAAGGCAATTTAATGGCAGGAATGAGGAAAGGAAATATGTTTATGAGGATTGAAATGTTTACTGCCAAAGCTAAATTTCTTAGTTGGAGAGGCAATTTAACTGCAGTGTCTTCTCCATCTCATCCTTAATCTTCATAATTGTAAGCTGGAGAGGCAAATCACAACTGATGCAAACAACTATGCAAGAATGGGAAGCTCGTAAGAAAGCAGAGGGCTCATGTTTGAACAGAGAGTGTTTTATAAAAATCCAAAATAAAAAGAATCTTATAATTATGGCAGCTTTGTAATTTGAACACTAAAAATAATAAAAAAAAAAGTATTTTCTTATTGTATGATAATTCTTTCAATATAAGGGCCATTTAGTCATTACTTGAAATATAATAGCATTCTTACAAATAATTTGATCTTTTTGTTATTTTTTTATGTACATATAAATTGTTATCAAATTATAAATCATTAGATATAAATTGTAATTTTTAAAAGAATAGAAAAAAAAATGAAAAAAGAAGAAGCTAAACTACAAAATAATCAGAGTAATTTTTCTTTTTCTTTTAATATATTTATTGACTAAATTATTGGCTCGAACTATACTGCCGGTTGAATTAAAAAAAATTAACATAAAAAAAAATTAGGCATTACTCATTTTTTTGCTAGTAAAAAATGTTTTTTAAAACCGTGTGGAGATTGACTCAATATAACCCGGTTGACTTAATGAGTTCAAAAACAACCCAGATAACCAATGAAAACATGGTTTACTCAAAATAAATTTTCAAGATGAGATCTTTTTATAAATATCAAAATGACAACATATTAAATTGATTCAGGTCAACTCGGGTTAACCTGTCAATTTGCATGTCGAGTCATGCGACCATGATAACCCTATAGAAAGCAAATCAAAATAAATTATAAAACTTAGCTTTCAATAAATTAATATTAAATAGTAAAATTGAAAAAAAAATCAATTAAAAAATCCAAAAAAATAATTAAAATCAAGCTAAATTAACTTGTTAAACCAGCGACTTGAATTATTTAATTGAAATAACTAAATAAAAAATAAATTAAAATAATTATAAAGCTTAATCATCGAGCTAATTGTGAGAAGAAATTTTGTATAGGACATGGGGATTCCTAATATTCCCCAGAAGATTTTTTTAAGACAAAGTTTTCTCATATAGTATTTTATGATAATCATTATTTGTTAATATCTATTAATTTAAAATCTTTTTAAACTAAATATATTTTTAAAATACATCTAAAAATAATTCTAAATAGAAAAATAAAAGGTGACCACCTAACAACTCGGATTTTACAATTGCAGAGCCGACTAGCATCAAATTGAAAAATGCAGACAAAATTCGACAGTAATTATTGCATGACATGCTATAATCTCATGTCAACCTCTGCGGTTGAAGCTCGCGATGCCTTCTCCACTAGTGGACAGCCGACCAAATATATTATATAGGACAATTTTCCATGATTTGCCGATGCGTGACACGTGGCGAAATAACAACCAGAATGTTTCTATTTGCTGATTTCGTTTTTCCCTTAAAAATGCTTTTTTTTTTTTGTTAGGAGAGTGACGTATCAGTGATAAGCACAACACAAGAATTCTCGAGCGAGGATTGGGTTGCTCTGTGGGGTCAAGATAACGTGGCATGGAGTGAGTGGTTATGAGAATGAAAGATGATAACATGCTGGACAGAGTAGCTGAATGATTTGTTATTGTATTTGGTCGGTTTGGACTTTCGTCATCATGATTCACAATAAGCTGCCTTCACCTTCTTTATTTTTTTTTTAATATTAACATATTAAAATCATTTAAAAAAATTTAAAAAAAGAAATTAAAATTTTATAAAAACATTTTTTTAACTACAAAAACAAACATGCTCTATTTAACTGAAACAAAGTTGGTTTGTCTCCATCTATAGCTATATACAAAAACACAATTAAAAAAAAATTGATGATTATGTTTTTAATATAATATAATATAATACTAATATTATAATATTATATTAAAAAATTACATTAAATAAGGAAAAAATCTACATTAAAAAACTCTTAGACATAAATTGTTGAATTCTAAAAAATAAATCTATCCCATTTTTTCATTATTTTCTTATTTATTAACCATATAAAATCTGAAATAACATAAACTAAGCTTCTTAAACCACTCCTAATCTATATAGTATGTTATTATCACTTTATTATATCTATAAAAACTCTAAAAATGCTTTAAAGTTTTTTAAAAAATCAATAATATTAAAATCTAAAAATAATACAACTATATATATCAAAGTTATCGAATCATAAAGTTAATTATTAACTATACTATTTCATAGAAAAAAACTGGACTACATTAATTAGGGTTCACTAGAATATCATAATTAACACGTCCAGTTAACTGGACTACATTGTCAGTGAATGTATTTCAATTGTGATCATCCCTCGGCAATTCCATATTGATAAATGTAAACTGGCCACACAGTGAAAACCGTGAAGTAGACATTGAAGAACTGGGCGACAATTTAGAAGAACTTACAAGAACTGTCTTTAAAGCAGCCGAACCACACAAGGCCAGATAAGCACAAGTATGAGATGGGGACACAGAAAGTTTAAGAAACAACAATTATGAGTGGGGGCGGCAAAGATAAGTTAATTTAGCACCCACTCCTCAGTCATCACCATATCTTTATTCCCATAAATACCACACCACCTTGGCTTTCATTCGTCAATAATAGCAAGCAAACCTCTTTAGCTTTGTCACTCAAGTCTCATCAAAAGATATGGGCAAGGACATTGAAGTTGGAGGCGAATTCAGTGCCAAGGACTATCATGACCCTCCACCAGCACCATTGATTGATGCCGAGGAGCTCACCCAGTGGTCTTTGTATAGGGCTATCATTGCCGAGTTCATTGCCACGCTCTTGTTTCTCTACATCACTGTGTTGACTGTGATAGGTTACAAGAGCCAGACTGACACGACCAAGAACAGCGATGCATGTGGTGGGGTTGGCATTCTTGGCATCGCTTGGGCCTTTGGTGGCATGATCTTTGTTCTTGTCTACTGCACTGCTGGTATCTCAGGTCAGTAAATCAAATAAAAATGATCATATATATGCATAACGGAGATCTTACAACCCTTTCTTCTTCTTCTTCTTCTTTTATGAATATGGGACTAAGCAAGTAATTAATTAATCTTGCTAAAAATTATGCAGGTGGACACATTAACCCGGCTGTGACTTTCGGTTTGTTCTTGGCTAGGAAGGTGTCCCTGGTGCGTGCCGTTCTATACATGGTGGCTCAGTGCTTGGGGGCCATATGTGGATGTGGACTCGTGAAAGCTTTCCAAAAGTCGTATTACACAAAGTACGGTGGTGGAGTCAATGAACTTGCTACAGGATTCAGCAAGGGCACTGGATTAGGTGCTGAGATCATCGGTACCTTTGTTCTCGTCTACACTGTCTTCTCTGCTACTGACCCAAAGAGGAACGCAAGGGACTCCCATGTTCCTGTATGTGCTCTGTCTACACGATCCCTCTTCAATCCTCAATTAATTATCCTAACGAGTTATAATTTTCCACAATAAATCCAATATTAAAATTAACCGGTACTGATTCTGTGCGTGTAGGTGTTGGCACCACTTCCCATCGGATTTGCTGTCTTCATGGTTCACCTGGCCACTATTCCAATCACTGGAACTGGTATCAACCCAGCTAGGAGCTTTGGAGCTGCTGTGATATACAACGAAGACAAGGCATGGGATGACCATGTATGTGCCCTTTAACATTCCTCCTTGTTAGCTTCACATCTTTCACAAGTATATTTATGCTCATGTAAATATATTTATTTCCTTGCTTTTGTTTTCTCAGTGGATCTTCTGGGTCGGGCCTTTCATTGGGGCCGCAATTGCTGCATTGTATCACCAATACGTCCTGAGAGCAGCTGCTGTTAAAGCCCTTGGGTCCTTCAGGAGCTCTTCCAACATTTAATTTTAAAGACCGTATAATATATGGTCACTGAAATACTTCCATCAAGTTATTGAATGGTGTAACGCAAAGATTCAAGTAGTCCAAAAGGGCTTGGAACTGGGGAATGTGTACATTATGGTGTCGTGGTCACGTTTGTACGCGTATTGGGCACTTGTTTTGTTTGTGCTCAAACGTTTTCATCTTATCTGTCTTTTAATTTGTCTCAGGTAGTGCTGCTTCTTTGTACATTATGGGGAATGATACCATTTCGGGTTAAAAAGATAAGAGGTGTGATTCCACCTGTGTGTTTTGGAGAAAGTTTTTTTTAAAAAATTAATTAAAAAGACATGAGTGGAGTATACCCATTAGTGTTGGAGCAAAATTGATGATCATAAGCCAAATTCCAGATTATAATTGAATCATGATTTTGCAGCAAGATATACAAAGAGAGCAGAACGAATTAGTGAGCATGACTCCATTTTATTTGATGAAAACCTACAAAATTTTATATTAATAAAATCAATTAGAAATTCCCATTGATGGATAGCACGCACCACAAATCTATAACCAACCAATTTTTTCTCAATTAGAATTTGCAAAATCAAACATTAAATCATCAAAATTAAGTTTTATTTGCTCAAATTATATTGTAAAAATTAATAAATTTTAGTGTTTACATTGGGTTAAAATCAAACCCAATCAACTCTAGAAAAGTTAGGATTTCTCTTTTAGATATGTTTTTACAAGGTAGGACAGAACAATGTTTTTCTGCCTATGATTTTGGATTACTCGAGAACAAAAGCTTGGAGAGACAATAAGCTACTATAAAAGTTGTCCTAGTTTCAGCTTTTAAGAGCTTTGTGCTCCTAATAACGATAACAAAATCGATCTTCAGGGAATATATGGTAGGGGGGGGTGTGCTCTTATTCAATACACACACCCAAAAACCTTTCACATTGGACCGTTTGACAAATCACTGGTTGGTATCTAGAATTTGTCCTACGTCTCAAAAGTTGGACAGCTCGAAGTTTAGGTCAATAATTAACATTTCTACTGTGGGTCCGTGGCCCAATTTGCATGCCTTTGAACAGTGTATTGTATATTGCAACAAAGGGCACCATACCATAAAGTTCATAAACTATATCGGGAAAATATAAATTCTCTTTTTAAAAATAGTAGAAATAAAAGAAAGTTCCAAAAACCAAAATGAGTCTATCTCTTAGAAATTCTCACAAGCTATTCTGTGTTCTTATTCAATCCTTCTATTACAATTTCTTGTATCTTATTTTTTTAATTTATTATTTTATTTTTATTTAGTTTATAGTTTCATCCTTATTTTTTTTTCTTTTATAGGTATCATTTTTTTTAATTAAAGCTTTTGTTGTTTTATATTTTTCTAGTTTAACCCTCATTCTTTTAATTTTTTTTTTGTTAAAACTATTTCTTAGTTCAATTTAACTTTTCAATCGGAAATTGTTATTAGTTCTCTAATTAATGTTATTTTTTTCACTCTTATTTTTTTAGATTTTTTTTGTGTAATTTTATTTCTGATTTCATCTTTTGACATTTGATTTATCAGGAATTCAGTTTCATATGATTTTATTATTTTATATTATATTATTTTTTAAAAAAATATTGGTTTTGTAATCATCTTAAATTTTTTTTCTATGAGTTTATCCATATCTCATTACCTAAATCACGAGTTTTGTATGTTATTTTTAATATAAGTTTTTTTAGAATTGTTTTGTTTGTGTTTGATTTTTCAAGATATTATTCTAATCCGCCTATAATTTATTTTAGTTTTATGCAGGTGAACTCTATTTATCAAAATAAAAAAATATTAATTTTTAAATAATATTATTGATGTGTCAGGCCTTGTGCAATATAAAGCGTTAGTTTATTCAACAAGTTTTATTTATGTTTATCTTTTAAGCCATAAGTTTTTTAAAATACTAATTTATCTTTTATTAATTTAAATAAATAAGTTTATTAAAAAAAATCAGGTAAATGTTTTATTTTGTATGATTGAATATCTTGATCTACATTCATTTTTAATTTTTTTTGTTATTGTTAACTATTATATATATATATATATTAATTTATTTAATTACATAATATTGTTTAATTTTAATTTTAATTTTATTTTTTTTAATATAAAAACATATGAAATAATCTGCTTCTCCAGTATATTTTTTTAAAAAATTACAATCCGCGAGACAGCGTAGGTTAAATGCCTAGTCACAATTTAAAACGCCGGTGGCCACGTGGAGCAAACGTGTGTTACTCGAACTTAAGCCCTTCTTTGGCATTGACTTGTCATATTCTTACAACGCCAACCGAAAAAACCAAAGAAAAAAATACCGCACATGACGTGTCAAGATATGGACATTCTGTGATGGGTAGACCCCACAACTTGACTTAGCATCACAGAGTCTGTCTGTAACCACCAATGAATATAGAGCAACAGACAGTGTCATCTCATTGGCCCACGTTTCTATTGAATGGATAAATTCTAGCAGCAATTATGTTGTCTAATGCAATTAAATCCATAAAATATTGTCGTACGTGTCATTCATGCATAAGAAATAGAGGAATTAAAATGTGGGGTTCATAAATTATTTTTATAATGAATTTTAAATTATATAAGAGGATAAAATATAATTAATGATACACCTAATAATTTCTCGTAACAATAAACATTTATTTTTTTAATAAAATTGTCCAATCATATCGTTCTACTGTATGGGTTTTTTTTTTTTTTTGTTTTTTGAGCAACTCTAATCTTTCATGATATTCCTAATAATTTTTTGTAATAATAAACATTTAATTTATTAATAAAATTATTCATTATGTGTTTGTTTGATATCATCATGTAAAATATTTTTAGATTTTTTTATATGTTTCATGTATCACAATCATTAAAAAAATAAAAAAAAATATTAATTCATTTTTTAAAAATGTAACGTATTTTTTTAATATACTGTCACCATTCCAAAAGCACCTATAACATTGTTGTATATAATGGATTTTTATTTTAATATGTTCATGGTATACCTAATAATTTCTCGCAATAATAAACATTTAATTTATTAATAAAATTGCCCAATCGTGTCATTCTGCTGTGTATAATAGATTTTTAATTTTTGAGCAATTATAATCTGTGGGCAACAAATCCAATCACTCTAAGCTCACATTTCCCCAACTGCATTTATTGTTTTCATGTCAAATTTGTTTCTGTATTTGTTTTTTAAAAGTATTTTTTTTAAAAAATAATTTTTTTAAATTAATATATTTTTTATATTTTTTGATTATTTTGATCCTATAATATAAAAAATAATTTTAAAAAAATAAAAAAAAATATTTTTTTAATATTTCTCCAACAACTATACTTTTACACTTTCAAACAAGCTATTGTTATAGCCGCCAGATGCACAAAAAACGAGTAGCTCATGGTAACCACGAGAGGATGTCCTCATGCTAGTGTTTCTCACATGGCCTCTTATTACACAAAGGGAGAGCTTATCCATGACACCACTATAAAAATACAACACAGTTCAACAACAACTGGAAGCCAAGGCAAAGCAGTGTTGACATCATCATCTTCTTCTCCAATCCAAGCTATATATCATTTCAGTTTACAACCCCCTTTTCAAGAGCTTCACCAACCCCTCACTTACAAGTCCCTTTTTTTTAGTCTTTGTTAGTGCTCTATCAATGGCATCAAGGAACCTTTTCAATGCAAGAGCTAACAACAACTACCCTACTCCAGGGAGTGGTAATAATCCAATCACTGGTCATGACGACGTTTTTGAGCTCGACGAGGCTGATGTTTGGGATTCTAACGTTGCTCCATTGTTGGAGAGCAAGAAAACGATACCAAGCTCACGTTGTTCAAAGAGAGCTCTTAGGAAGTTTGATCACATGGCCAAGGACGGGACCCCGGTGACATGTGCATCATTGCCGGTCAACATACCAGACTGGTCCAAGATTTATAACGATCATCAAAAGAAGGAGGATATTGAGGGCAGTGTTCATCCGGTTGATGATGATACTGACTATGATAATGATGGTGACGACGACGACGACGATCAAGACGGTAGAGTGCCTCCACATGAATATTTAGCGAGGAGGAGAGGGGCTTCTTTCTCTGTTCATGAAGGGATAGGAAGGACCTTGAAAGGGAGGGACTTGCGCCAGGTGAGAAATGCGATTTGGAAGAGAGTTGGATTTGAAGATTAGCGAAGAAGCTAGAGGGATTTAGTTAGCTGGGAATTTAGATATGAGATGGGGTACGTAGCTGAAGACTTTTTTGTTTTGTTTTTTGTCACGCGTTTTCTTTGATGGGCTAATTAATTCAAGTGTCCTTTTCGTCTTCTTTTTTGTTAAAATGAAATATTGTCCTCTGGTTATCGGTGTTTTGAATGTAATCAGAGGGAGACCTTTTGCCTGTAATTTCTCAGATATACAAGAGTTAAGAACGTAGAAGAAAGACTCAGGAACTCACTGATTGTTTTGCTTTTAGATCCTCAACGTCTGTCTTCTTACTGGTTTTTGGATAATAACGGTGTGCTGGAAAGTACAGGTGATATGGACTGATCCTGTGGCGGGTGGCAGGCAGGAAAGGCACATATTGCTGTCTTCGATGGTCATCTTTGATTAGAGATCCAGCATTCATTTCTTTTTTACCCTTTGATTCCTCTCGCTCCATATTCCTCTGCTGCCTTTCTCTGGCTCTTGCTGCTATTATTTATTTATTTGTTTCGCATTTCCTAAAATGTATAGATGAGTGGATTTTGCCTTATGTGTAAAATTGTACATGAATTGCAAAGGTGACACTTGTACTCTTATCTTATGGTCCTGCGTGGCATGTTTGGCTTCCATGGAGATAGCGTGAAGATGTGTAGGTGAGGGCACCGTACCCAAACCCCCATATAATTTGACAAAGTGGGCGTTGGATCATCAAATCCCATATAATTGAATTGCATAGGACAAGAGAATAGCGGGTATCGTTGATTAATTATTACTATTTTCAATAATAATAATAATAATAATAATAATAATAATAGTTAATTAAATAATCATCTAGTAGATAGCTCAATGGTAAAAACTTGAGATTAAAGGGTTTACTTCCCCTGTAATCTTAAATTCGAACCCTGTAGTTGTTAATATGATGACCATTAGAAGCTTAAATAATCGTTAACTTCAGGGCATGTAGGATTAGTTGAGTTGTCCACAAGCTGATGCGGACACATATATTAATAAATAATAATAATAATAGTTAATCAAATACATTTTGCTCTGATCTTCCAATGTTTTGATATAAAATCATTAAACAAGCGGCGCTGCTTGATTTGTGTGCCCTGTCTCATTTGTTTTTGCTTGTTGCCTTCTAGGATGAAATTTGGTTGCGTAAGGAAAATTATTATCAAACTTCTCTCTCGTTTTCTTTTTTTTACAAAATGCTGTTTTTAAAATTTAAATTTTTTTTATAAATAATTTTTTAATGTTTTTAAAATTGTTTTGATGGGCTGGTGTTAAAAATAAATATTTTAAAATTAAAAAAATATTATTTTAATACATTTTCAAAAAAAAAATACTTTAAAAAACAATAACTTCATACTCGTAATGTTAGTTGTCTTGGACCACCACAATTTCTCACGTTCTTTCTCATTGTCGGTGCTAACTGCTAACCTGAAATTATGAAAAATATATAGGTTATTTTCCGGAGGGGAAAGCAAAGGTGGCTGTGTTCTTCAAGCCACCTTCCTATAAATTATGCTTTTTTTCTTTTCTTTTGCTAAGTCAAGACTCAAGAGTGGTCTAAATTTAATAGTTGTGACCTTTTAAACCCGTGCATCAAAGGAAGAAGAAGAAGAAGATTTTAGCATGGTTGCTCGAACTGGAGTCCAAACTCATATCACGTGACTCCAATTAAAACGAGCCAGCTGGCCTCTTATTCAATGGGATATCGATTGCTTGAGCGAATGCGATTAAATTGGAATTTTCTTCTAATCTTCAACACAAGACAACATCACGTTTTAATTATGTAAAATATATAAAAATAAAATTTGATCGAGGATGCTAAGTAATTATTATCCAAGTTCTCGAGGTTGAAGATTCGATGCAAGTGTGCTGTTCTTTTTAGTTGATCGATAACCATGTTTTTTTTAAGCAGCTTGCACCGCAATTAATTCCCATCAAAGCTACTGAAATTAATTTCCATTGAAGCAAGCAGCTTATGTGTGAATCAAGATTAATAGATTCTTACTCAAAATTAATTTAAGACTTGAAAAATGATTGCCAGACCGGATGCACGGGTATGGTGTTATTATCAGATCCAGACATTTTGGATCTTGCACTTGAGTTTGTCTGGAATAGTTGCAAAGTCCAGGCGTGGTTCTGGTGTTGTTGCTGGATTCAGGCGCTCTGACGCGGGTTTAATATGTTTTTCAGATTCAAGTAATGTGAATCTGGCATGGTTATCAGATTCAAAATATCTAAACTTAACTGTTATCAAAGTCCATAATAACGTGAATCTAACACTTTCCATTGTCATTGCAATAATCATTTATATTGTTTAATAATCGGCCCGCAATGACGCGAAGGCTATTTATCTAATTTATAACTAATTTGAGTAATTTTATGATGCCGAAAAAATAACTAATATGATACTATTAGTTATTTTTCAAGTCTCTAAAAAAATAAAAAGATATAACTAGAAGGTAGAAATTCTAGATGTAAATATTCCTATAATTTTTGGTGTGTTATGAATTTTATATTATCTATCATCTTTGTGTTTGGTTTTTTTTCTTTAAGATGGATCTCAAAAAATAACTAATAAAATATTACTAGTTGATCGGTGAGCATCATAGAATTTTAGTTCATACATTTGTATGATATATTTTCATTAAAATAACTCTTTCTTTTCTTAAAATCATGTAAACAAAGAAACGAGAAAAAAATAAAAAAACAAGTAAAAATTAATTTACTCCAATCAATTAGGTTTATTCATATAATTGTTTTTAATTAATTTAATTTTTTAATCATTTAATTTTCACCTTAAACAGGAAATTTTTCTTTTTAAAAAATAGAATAGTTATTAGATTACAAGTTTTGAAAAAGAACAAGGTTAAGCATTCAATTTGGTGCTTGTATCAATAATAATACCCCTCTTTAAGATTTGAATTCAAGACTTTCCTTTTCTTTTTATACAATTTTTTATTATATTTATTTCAATATTGACTTAAAAGTTATATATTCCATAAAAAGAATAATAAGTTGATAAGACTTTTAACTTTTAATAATAAGTTAAAAAAATAAAAATCGGCAAACACCATTCCTTCATGAATGCTTTTCCATTACAATCAGAGGGGCGAACGGCGATTTTTTTTATAAATAAATAAAATTAAGGGAAAATCCAGGAGAGAACCTAGAATAAAAGGGAATAATCCATAAAAAGAAAGTTTGTGTTAGGGCAAATCCGTAGAAAATTAAGAGCACATGGACAATTGTGTCATTAACAGGATTGGAAAATGCAAAAATAAATTAATGTTTGGGAGTGCAATATCACAATAATTTAAAAAATCTTGCTTTCTCGTGGTTTCAGTTTGAGTTTTATAGTTGTTAATATGATAGTTATTGGAAATTTATATGATAATTAATTTTAGAATTCGTGAAATTAATCGAGATACACGCAAACTGATCCGGACATCCTCATTAATTAAAAAATATTTTTAAAAAAAAATTAATTTTTTTATAAAACACTGAATGTAACGCAGTTAAAATGGACGTGTAAAAAAGTAGACGCATCGTGAGAGAATCCGAACCCGCCCAGCTGAAAAGCAGTGAAGGAAGGCCACGTTGGCAAGGGAAGAAGGCAACGTTTGCGGTGTTTTGCAATTGCCGTTGGTAACAGTGAGAGAAGCAATTTACAGAAAAATGCAAAAAAAAACCCCACCCCTGCTCCTTTCGTAAACTTTGTACTGAGTAGTGACAGAAAATGGGAGGTGAAAGGAAGAAGATACTGGTGGGTCTAATGGTGGCAATGATTTTGGGATTTGCAGTCTATTTCAGGCTTTGGACAATTGACTATGCTATCTCCTCTGATGACACCGAATTGATAAGGTTTCTTTCTTTCTTTTGATCTAATCACCAAAATACATGCTTTTATTGTTGGTAGGTATGATTTTGGTAAGAAAATTAGGGGGTTTTCTTCCATTTCGTAAAATGTACAATGTTTTTGAGAATTCAATGATGTTATATTACACAAGCCTGGAGCTAAAAAATGCCCTCAATTTTTACCTTTTAGTTATTTATTTCTTGATTCGCAAAGAGCTTTTCAGTTGGCTTTACAAATTTCACTCGTATTAACGTGATTATGCTTGAATTAGAGAGTCACTTAAGTGGATTGATTGTATGATTATGCATGTAGAGTTACACTAGCCTGTTGGCTGTTACTACTAATTATGATTTTGTTAGTCCACATTCCATCGCAGACCCTAATTAATTATGTACAACTGGAGTTAAATAATGAACCAATTTGCAACAGAGCTGAATTCTGTCCTTAAAATGAAAAGGGCTTTGGGTTGGTTCACCAGCTTATATGCTATTTTTACAATGTTTGCTTCTTTTCTAGTAAAAATCAAAGCTGTCATCGATTCTGAAAGCAAGCTGAATAACTTTGTATATTTTTTGTTCCCAGTGCAGCAGTAGAATACTTTCCATATTTTAATTGTTTTACAATGTTGATTGCAGTAATTCTTATAACTGGTGTTGTCCATTTTAGTAATTAAGGCGCAAATGCAATTGTTTTACCTTCATCCTACTTCTTAGCTCCACGGTGTTTCTGTGCTTTGGAATTTTGTAGAAGACAGTTCGATCTTGCCAACAGGGAAGCATTGGATGAATCTGCTGAGTGGAGGATGAAATATGATGAGGAGGTAGAGAGAGCTGCAAAGTGTGATAAGCAACTGGTAGAGGTGTGCTTACTTCTATTTCTCCTGATCCGTTTGTTATTCTTGGTGGTACTGCACACTTTAAGTTTTTAACTTTGCTTAGTTGGGAATATCAGTTTTACTGTTATAAGGGGTCTGTCTTTTTTATCTTTACGACTCTACTCAAATAATTCAAGTCCATAAGTCCTTTCGTACTGATACTCACTCACCATCTTCCTGCCTTTGACTTTGGGAAGGAAACAAAAACTGAAACTTCCTATTTGAATGAATCTTGTAAATGCATTTTGGAGCTAGTAATAAGTTAATTATGTCTTCTGATTATTGAATTTGCTTATAGTTGGAATCCTTTTGGTTCAGCGACTTTAACCAGACTTATCTTCATCATTCTTGCCTTGAATTTAGTCAATTATTGATTTTTGAACTGTACCTTCCATTGGGTTTTCTGATGTCAAAAGGTCTATGTTTTGAGTTGGCAAGCTCCATGAGCATTGTTATGTCTTCTAGTTACTACTTTTGCAATGCCCTGGATTTTCAAGTGGAAATCAAAGTTGATAATATTACGAATGAAGAATAAGGAGTCCAATGTGATTTGAACGGAAGTATGTTATATGGCAGTGCTAATATAGACACAAAGCAATTAAAAACTTTATATGTATAGCTTCCATGAGATTGAAAGAGTTACCTTACATGAATATCAGATTATAAAAATGAAGTCATGTAGTGAAACTGCTATGAAAATGTTGTTACATTGGTTGTTCTGGGCATTAATTTTGCTGCTCTTGGAAGGTCGTTTGTGTAACAGCTGTACATCTGGGTTTGAATACTATATTTGGGTGAACATATCTATACTCGATGTAGACAATGCGTTTTTCTAACTAGATGATTTAGCCAGAATAATTATTGAATTGCTCTTGTGCTTTTTGCAAATATTGGAGCATAACTTAAGAATAATTCTGAGGGAAATGTTCCATTATCTTGGGATATTATTAATATTTCTGCTGGCAAATGGGCGGTTTTGACATTTCTATGTATGTGGTGTGCATGTGTAAGAGAAAAGTGCTTTCTGAACCATCATATGTGGATAGGCACCTCCATTTTCAGCTCATGGAATAGTCAAAACTTGCACATTTCTGTTTCATATGATATCAATGATATCTTATAATGCTGGTGGGTTTGGAGCAATAATATTCATGTTGGGAACTTAGAAGCTTTTTTGTTGTTTTATATCATGTTTGCTTTTGGTTTTCAGTTTTTGTGTTGAAATGTCTGTGAACAAACTGTGAAAACTTAACTATTTGTGTTGTCCCACTAAAAAATGAAAACCAGTAAACAGTTACCACAATTTTGGAAACCAGTAGAAATGGTTTTCAAATATTTTCACAAGTTAGTTTTTTTTCCCTAATTTCACATATTATTGGCATAACTTATTATCTATTACCCTGTTCTCTTGATTACCATTACCACTGGTGAGTGCCGGTCAGTGATGATCTGCAATCACCAATTGACAACTGTTGGTTGCATGATCTCTGCCAATCACTTGCAATTAGCAGTCACTGTCAACCACCACCAATTAGTTGGCAATGAACTCCACTGATTGCAATCGACTACCATCTGTCAGGGATAGCTATTGGCACTGCTGATTGCTTTTTTAGAAATAAATGTCGAAATGAAAACTAAAAAGGAAAAAAGAACAAAATATAGAGGTAAAATGGTAAAAGGACAAACTGGAAGTGATATTTCAAATGGGATTGTGATTTCCGTTTGTCAATTTCTCTTAAAAGTATATAGGACCTAAAATCTCAGCCTTTTGCATCTGACTAAATTTTTCTTGTATGTTGTGGCACAGATAAAGCAGAAAGTGGGGGATGCTGCCTCCGTTAACCAGCAATTGGTAATGCTACAAAAGGTGACTCTCCAACATCAAACATCTAATTGCTTACTGTCGCAAGTTCTTTTGTTTCTTCCTTCTGATATTGAATTTTTATGGTTGAGATCTATTTGATACATTTTCTGGAATTTTTCTTTCAACAATAAAGGAACTCTAGAATCAAGTAGCTTGGTCATGTTTTTTTGCCAAACATAGTTTGTTTGAAAATTCATCATCAAGTGAAACTGTGCTAATGCCTTTTGTCTACTACTGAAAACTTCCAGAATTGATAATGTTGCTTGAGTAGGATCTTTAGCGTAACAAAAAAACCACCTTCATATTTATAATCTTTTTCTGGAGTCTGGACCCTAATGATCAAGGAGGACCTGTAATTCTATTATTTTCTTTACAATTTGGAATCTATTTGCAGTTTGAATTTATGTGTTTTTTTCTGACACTTTCTCACATTACCAGGAAAACATGGCCCTAGTTGGAAGGATGGAAGTCTTGAAAAACAAGCTGGAGGCTACCAAGTTAAAGTGTCGCTCAAAACTAGATCGGTGACTTGAACAGAATTCTTACTTGCCCTTACGTGTATCTAAGTGCCTATAATTTACTTGTTTACAGAAGATCTCAAATGCTGTTAGATTGCAGTTTCTGATGAGTCCAACAAAGGGAAATGGTTTTTGAATGCGATTCAGTGTCTCTTATCCATAGCTATGTACATTACATAAAAGGTATCTGCTTTTTAGTTAAGAGAATGTTGAATGAATTATAATGCTGTTGTACTAGTCATAATAAATTTTCTTTTGCTCTCCTCTCCCTTTTCTTTGGACTTTATCCGTGAATAAGGGATTTATAGTTAGAGAATATATCTTGTAGTCAATTGGTTGGTTATATGTAGCACTAGTTTTATTTGTATAAAATATATTTATTATTAACAAAGACTTTTTATTTTTAATATTTAATTATATTTGATTAATGAATCTAGACTAAAAATAAATTCAGTGAAACAAAAATGTTTTACATAGGAAATTATAAAGTTATAATTATGAGATTTTTATTGCATCAAAGTATTGTTTCAAAATGTTCTTGGTCAATGTTTTATTAAGACTGAACATTAATTAGAGTTGTTGAGATTGATATATATTATATTCATTCTTTTATAAAAGGAAACAATTGCTCTCTTAAACTAATGTATAAGAGATACATGAAACTAATATGTAGGTGCTTGTCAGATGACATTTACACTGAACTGACCCACAAAAGAATTTCATATAGAAAGATCATCTATGCCTATGGAAAGGTTCTCGTGATAGTTGTGTAAGTGATTTTTAAACTTGAGATCACCAAATTATCTTATATAGGGAGTTATGCTTTGATCTTTAACTACACGTGTTATTCAAGGGTAACAAATAGACATATATTGGGTATAACATATAGACAATTTCATAAAGGTATTTGAGTAATAAAAAATAACAGGTCAAATATCAATTATATAGTGGTTACAAACATTGTCAAAAAAGTTATTTAGTTTAATTTTTTTTAATAAGTAAAAATAATACAGAAGCCAATAACTTAGTTCAATAAAATTAGGATACAAAATGATCTTCAATCATTATGGTATCATCCATGTGTCGATAATTAGATATTGCTGATATCCAACCTGGATGTAATGATGCACAAAATAGTATAGTCTCAATGGTAAAAAATACACTAAGTTGTAAAGATAAGATTAAACTGATTTTTATATACAAGATACAATGAAAGATAAGGTTGATAAGGAAACTAAGAGATTGACTTAGAGATCACAGGAATAAAGTTGTTTCATATGTATATTGCTTGTGTTTTAAGTGTGATAGTAATGCTATTACTAATATTGAACTTAAACTTTTTATTGTTGATTCTAATAAAATAAAATAAATGAGTTGTTTATTAAATACAAATAATCAAGAAGTTCACGTTGCAAAAAGTTATTCAAGAAAAGCTACAACATGCTTTAGTTAAAATATTTGATTGGTTGATATGTTAGACATGGTTGATGTTTTTAGGTAACAATATTCATTAATAACATCATATATGGTTGATTGTTCAATCAATTTCAATTGACAAAGTATCTTCCTTTATTTATTTAAGAATAAATAAATACAAGAAGCATTTTTTACACTAAAAATAAACATTCACATGTCATTAAAATAAAAATAATGATTGGTCATAATAAAACAAGAGAATGAAGCTAGAATCAATCTAGTATGATGGAATCAATCACGTTGGAATAGTCTTAATCAACTAAGAGGTTTAAAGAAGCAGTTGATTAGGCGATCAGAAATCATGATTGATTAAAGAAAAGCAATCAAACATAATAGTTTGAGTGTGTGCAAGTATCCAGAAGGTTTATTCATATTCAGAACATGAGTTCTTAATATATTAAACTTATCATAATTATAAATTAGTTAGGATTTATATGGTTATTAATAAGATAATTAAACTTGTATATAAGGATTATTATATAATCGCTTCACTATTAGATATAATTTGTAGTATTAAAATTGGATGTTTACATGAAAATCAAGCACTTTACCATTATAAATAGTCCATCTAGTTATAGTTAAAGATGTTTAACCTTGTATACGCAATTTTTATACAAATTTATCTTTTTTTCTTTTAGTATTTCATGATCTCTTTTCCATTTTCATTAATTTCCAATATTTTTTAATTCCTATAGTTCATCTTCCTCTATCTTTTTCTCTTCATGTTCTTTTTCTTGTGTGGTATTAATTGAGATAAATTACCTTTTCTAAATGTTCAAAATCTTGGTATTTTATATTTCACTTGAATTTACGAGGTTGCTAATTGCTTTATTTTATAATTAAATTCTTATTATGTTGTTTCTCCTCCTTGAAAGGTAGAAAAAAATAATTGATAGCATAACCGATTAGAGGATTATTTGATAGATTAAAATATTAGCATGCCTATTAGGACAATTAGGCCTTTTCAAAATGATTTATAAAAATAAAGGACATTTATGCCCTTTTCCTAATGTAACAACCATAGAGAATACTCATGAATTAGAAACACTTAATTCTTGGTTAAAAAAATGAATATAGTAAACTAGATATGATCAATTATGATAAAGGATAGAGTTGGTCGCTAACATTGTTACATATAGAAGATTTATTAATTGTGGTAAAACCGATGAATTAGTTTAGAAGAGACAAATAAATATTTTTTTTATGGAGTATATATGTGCCCCATTTGTCTCCTAATTCTACCTAAGGGAGAAAACTTAGGAGTAAAAACAAAACAAATTGGCACACGATGAAATGTGCTTTCTAGGCCTAAAAAGCCTTTGACAAAAAATGACATAAACATTAGCTATAATAGAAGTCATTTAAACTTAATGATAAGAATGATAAATTAGCTTAACAATCACCAATATCTTTTAAGAACTTGAAAGAAGATATTAACAAGGTTGGCTAACGAAAACCTAGTTTAGAATAATGCAATGACAAGACACACAAGTGATGATGGATAAAAAGATACCCTAACACAATAACACGTAATGATCAAAAACCTTATATATAAAAAGTCTTTATGTTTTAATTTTTTTACTAAGAGGAAATAATATATAAGATAATGATTTTACTCAACATGAATTATGATATAAGATGACATTGATCATCGTGACATCATCCCTGTGAGGATTCTCAATCAATTAGCTATTGTTAATATGAAATAGGGGTATAATGATGAGCAAAATAGTACAAAATTCATGGTAATGAATCTCGTAATATAATATTGTGTTCTTCGCAAAAGTGTTGCAACATTTTATTCAATTAGTTGGTATGGTTTGTAATAACAATATCAGGCAAAGTTGAGATGGATATGCTCTATATATTGATATTTATATAATCTTATTGAAGAAGAAATTTTTGTAATCTTATTAAAGGGGAATTTTTTTTCATAACACTTAAAACAAATAAAATGTATTATTCTTAAGTAATTTATTCTTGAAGGATTGAGGATTACGGGGAGAAGATGATAAAATATATATTAATTAAAGAATTAATACAAGACTAACAACCTAACATTAAAGTTAGCATAATTCCAAATATCATGTCCAAAAACCTAAACACGCTTCATTTAAAATAAATTAATTCGTTGACATGCCAAATATGTAAAAGTATGGTCAACATTTTGTTAAACATTGCTCATTAGTCCAAGCCACCAGAGGAAATAATTACTTGATCGACAAGAAGTGATGATCAATCAGTTGTTTAGGAGTCATGATCAGCTAAAGAAAGCGATCAACCACAAAAACAAAAGTTCACATAGTCAAGTAAAAGGTTCAATCCTATTTAAAAATGGAAATCCTCAATATATTAGAATTTATTAATGTTGTAGATTAATTAGGATTCACATGGTTATCAATATAAAGATACATAGCAGTTTGGATTATATTAAAATTTAATATATAAATTCTTTATTTAATAAAAACAATTTATATAAGATTAGAATTAGATATGTATACGAAACTCAAACTTTAATATTATATTATTATAAAAATGTCATCCAATTAATGAAAAAAATAGCTTAATTCATATGCAATTTCAGTTCTTTAATTCATCTTTATTTACTTGCTTTTCTTTACAACTTTATTTACAGCATTCATTATTTTTCCAGTACCTTTGAATTGCTGCAATTCTCCCTTTTCTCTTCCTATTCTTTTTCTTGTGTGGTATTAATCGGGACATATATCTTTTTTAAGGATTTGAAATCTTGATATTCCATCTTCGTTGCTAGTTATCTTCTCTCTGATATTAAGTTCCTATTGTGTAGTTTTTCCTCCTTGAAAGGTTGAAACAATTAATTGATACAACAACTGATCAGAAAATTATTTGACAGATCAACAGAAGTCCATTCTTTTCTTGGAGAAAGATATGGCAGAAGAAGAAAAATGCTTCCAATTTCTGCTGTTCTTTTTCCTTTTCTTTTTTATTTGATGAAGATTTTCTGTTCTTTTCCTCCTCTCTTCTCCATGAAACAGAACTTTTCGATGAGAGAAGGCACAATTCTACAGCAAAAAATGGCAAGGAAAGCTCTTGATTAATGAGGTGTCCTGATCAGTTGTGTGTATAAATCATTCTTCTGCCAACAATTTTTTCTCATACTGCCATATTTATACTTCGTTTTATTTGGAGGACTGAAGATACAAAGAAATTAAAAGGAACTTTCTTATACCGGACAATTCCCTTTAAAAAGTTTGTAGAAAGAAATTATCTTTCTTTCTCTTAGAACTTGAACATAGTTACATATAGACATGCTAACGTAGGCATATAGCACTGTCATTCATTTCCATTATCCCTGTCACTTCCCTTCAGGCAATCTAGTAGAAACTATCTGTATGGCATCTTTTCCTAGACTGTTGAAAACGACATGAGTTATTCCTATAAGAAACGAAACTATTCTGGATCTCTTTCTCTTGTACTTGCAGAGCCATCAGTATCTGTTGAAGGGTTAGCCCGCATTTCGTTGAGAAATTTTGTTATAGTCTGCACACAAAGACTTCATTGTCGTCAGGTTGAGTACTTGAGGATGGTGGACAAGTAGTGATGCCATTGCTGCTACTCCTAGAACTCTATGAAAATAATACGACTATATACTGTGAAGCTATAATTAGCTGGCCAAGAATTACGTTTGAATGCAAGCTATTCTCTCATTTGATCTTGGCCAGTCTTTCATATTAGCCTATTTTGCTTAGAAGAGAAATGTCGGCTACTCAGCATTAACAATGGAGACTGAGACATCGGTTCCATTCTTACTATTTTTGTGCTTGACATGCAAGAGCATGTACATAAGATGCGCGTATCAGAACTATGGAGATCTGAGATTAGAGTATTAGACAATCATATCAGCTACTGATCATTCATATACTCCTTTACTTCATAAGATTAACTTGAAGAGAAGCTCAATTGTAACACACTAATTACTTTGAGATTTTGAGGTCCTTAGAGTTCCAATGCTCAGGTTCATGCTCACATGCATCCCTCTGCCTCCTAGCTAAGAATATTTTGAGTTCAAAATTTTCTTTTCTTCTCACGTTTCGCTAATGTTTATCCTCATCAAAAACTATAATATAATGATGATATATACACGTAAAATAGATTCCGACTAATGTTAATAAAAAGAATCTTACTGAGGATACTCGTCGTCGCTTTGGCAGTCTGGTTCTGGTGTTCATCATCTCACTCAGCTCATCAAACCGAGAAATAAAAAAAATATCAACTCAAATCAATTTTCATTTCACCAGAGAGTAAAAGATTACTAATTAATCTCTTAGTTTTTAAAACAGTACTCCATATTGTGCTTCTGTGCTATGCTGCAATACATATGAAACGAGGAAAAAAATGGAAATTTATATTTTTTTGATAACTTGGTAGTTCAGGGAGGAATTCAAACTTGCTCCTCGAGCTTTCTACTTGGAGGTCTCGATCGGTTTGACCTCCTGGTACAGGTAGGGTGGGACTTAGGTAGGGGGAATGCCACCCCCCTTTTTTTTTTTTTTTTGTGTGATTCAAGGCCCGTTCCCTCTCTCGATGTGTACAGAATAATAATAATAATAATAATAGAGTTGATGTTAGGGGGAAAAAAGGGTTAGGTGTACAGCAAAAAAGAAGAATAATATTCTTAATTACTAGTGGGGCAATGTAATAAAAACTATAGAACATTTGGTAACGGACATCAACTTACCTGTTTTACAATTTTTTCATACTTTCTTGCACATTGATAAAGCCTTCTTTCATCTTCCTTAGGCGTTGCCATGCCGTCTCTCTCTTTCTTTTCATGAAGTGCTCGAGGTCACATGAAAGCTTAATATATATAGGCGATACATGATCAGCATGGGAAGTGACAATGGCTTGGGTTTCAGAAATCTCAAGATATTGGCCGTTACCACCCGCCCTTGTATGCACTGGCAATAAAGAGAAGAGAAAGACCGTTATGGGCTGCCATTCCTTCTTTCTTACGCACACAAAACACTATTCTTGTGATACGAAATTAGGTCAAACTTTCTCTTGCATATAGAAAGGAAACCTAGCACAAAGGAACAAGTAATGAAAAAGAAGAAGAAAACACCATCTGCCATGTTTGTAAAGCATCAACGGAATTGGAGGAGTCTTTTAATCCTTTCTTACAAGTTTAGAATTCGTGGGACTTTATATATATATATATATATATATATATATATATATATATATATATATATATATATATAGTTGAATATTTCATGGATTTATCGGCCGCCCAAGAAAAAGAGACGATACCTTTTTATAGTTCAATCCAGGGCCTTGTTTGACTATATATAGTTCCACTTGCCCAGTGGCATGCATAATCATGGATCAACAATGCATTGATTATGAGTATGTATAGTACTGGCTTATTATGTTATAGACAAAATTTATCTCCCTTTTTCTTTTCCATTTACAAAGGAAAGTATTTGAACACAAGTTGAAAAAATTATATTTCAATATTTAACTATCTTTTGTTTTAAGGAGAAAGATTAGTTTTTTATTTCAATATTTAATTAGCACTAATAATTTTTTTATTGTTTATCGATTATCCATATATTAAAATTGTATCATTAACATATATATTCTTTTATTATTTTAAAATTGATTTAAAATTCTACTCGCAATGTAATTAAATAACATATTTGTGTTTCTGGATTTAAAAAAATCATAATATTTTAAAATATATTTACACTATTAACATCTTATTCTATTATATTCGAAATCTTGAAATTCTAAATGTGGAGGAGGGCAAGTGATAAATCTAACAAACCCAAACCCATCTGTCTAGGTATGAGCAAGAGGAGAGCAGGTGCTTGTGATTTTGAATGAAAGGTGGGCAATAAAATTGTGCTCTTTTTATCTCTGTAGTTTTATACTTTTATGGGAATTAAAAACAAGAAAATTAGGAAAACATTTTCATGTAAATCTTTTTGTGCAAAACAAATACTCCTTAAATTTCCAATTAATTTTCACAACAAGCATTAATTAGATCTAAAAGAAATAATAAAAAATAAAAAGCGGCAATGCCTAAAGTGACTAAAAGAACCAGGTTGAAGAAAAAACCATGCTGCAAGGAGGTTGCCAGTGGCACAAACAAATCGTGAAGCGCGATTACTCCCGACAAGTGAAATAAAAGGTGCTGCTTGGAATTGGCCTCTTCCGCACTTGATCATGTTACACATGTTGCCTCAATTAATCCTCCCTGAGATTCACGTGGAATGCCCGGTAAATTTAAACACCCGATGTACGGTGGATTAACAATTATAAGAGTTAAATAATAAATTTAAATAAACGATTAAGCTAATTGAGCATAATTTTTATATCCTAAAAATAATTATAAATTACTCAGTATTAAAGATATATTCTTATTTGTTAACAAGTTTTATCTTGAAGACTTTTCTGATCAAGAAAAAACTCATTTTAGATTTCAGTTGCATCATTACAAGCTTGATATACCCAATCATCTAAAGTTAAAAGAATATGTCATCGATTACTTATTTATGTCAAGGATTGGTTAAAACAGAAAAATTAAAAATTTATCAACTCATTGACATGTTGATTCGACTTATTTTGACTCTTCCTGTTTTGACAGCAACTACTGAACGAGCTTTTTCAGCAATGAAGATTGTTAAAACAAGACTTCGCAATCGGATAGAGGATGATTTTCTTGCAAATTATTTGATTGTCTATATAGAAAAAAAATTGCTGAAAAATTCACAATTGATATGATAATCGATGATTTCTACTCTATGAAAGAATGACGAGCACAATTGAAATAAATATATAAGAATCATTCTTTATTATTTTTTACTTTATTTCAAAGTTTTATCAAACATAAATAATGCATTGGTTTAGCTAATGTTTCTTATATATTTTGTATGTTTATATTTGATAGGTATAAAAGTAATGAATACATTATGAAGATGAAATTAACTTTATAGTTTTGACTCAATTTAGTATTGCTTTAAACATCTTACCTTATACAAAGATCATCATATATTTGTAGTAAATACTTTGAATAAAACTAAATCATGTATTTTTTTATATATAATTTTACAATTCATGTAAAGCAATTTTTTTTTATTAAAAGAATTATATCTTGTTATATTAGTCTTCTTTATCAAATAATTCCAACTCTGTACCTGATCTACCTGACCTGGGATTCTCCCATTGTCATCAGAAGTTCAAGAGAATAGCAAAACGGCTGATATAAGCCATAGCAGTAGCAGTTTCAAGTCTAGCACAGGGGTTCACAGAGCATCTACTAAGATCATTCTCGATGCCAGCAGATGCACATGCAGCAGCAAATGCAAGGGTGTATGTCATCTGCACTTGAAGGAAACCCATTTTCTTGGAGTGAGTGATGCAAGCAACCAGATGCGAGTAACTAAATCAGAACAGCTCCAATGGTAAAGAGACGCAAAATGATCAGTTTTCGCAAGCTCCGTCTCACCAAAAGGGTATAAATATCAACAACAGCCACGGAAAGACTCCATAAGATTTGAACACTGACAGCATTAAGGGTTGTGCCAAGTGGTAAGCGGCTTGTGTCCCCCAGAGAGGCAAACCAGCGTTCTAGTTCTACTGGAGCCACCACCTTGGGGAGGGCTTCTCCTTGCGCGACCCGGCCCGGAAATGTGGAAACAATTTAACCCCAATTTTTTTTCTACCAAAAAAAAAAAACAAGGTAACTGATGCAGCAAAGATTCATGTCAAATTAACTCCACATTTCACTTATTTCAAGTAATTTCACACAAAAGCTGAAAACTTTAACACATGGAAATCCAATTCTGCCCATGATTCTATACAAACTGAAGAAAGCATAAAAGGGTATTTTTACGGGGACAAAAAAGATAACCAAAAGGCAGTGATCAAGGGAGCAGAGCCAGAATTTTTTTTTATCCTAGGCTATTAGGCAAATATATAGATTTTTTTTTTAAAAAAATTAATTATTAACTCTGAATTTATGAAGTTAACAATAACGTCTTAATTTAAATACATTATGTGAAATGTCAATTTCATATAAAACATTTATATGTGGTATGTTAATCTCATATTGTGTGAAAGTAAATTGTATATGTGCAAGGAGAAAATCAAATTCAACATCTTTTAAAATTTAAAGCAATGTTTTAGTAGTTGCGACAAAATTAATTTGAATTTATGTGATGGATAGTGCCATACAATAAATGAAAGAAGAAAAGGTGTGTTGCTTTTGTTAAATTTTATGAGTTGAATATATAGGGAAACAAGAATTAATTTAGCACGAGGGGGGATATGATTTTTAACTTTGACTCTCTTGACTAAAAAAAATATATATTTTAATTAGAAAACGATGGGTGATTTGATGGATAATATATATATGTATATAGCTAATTTAGTTAAATATAACTTTGACTGATTTAATATTAAGTCCCGTTTGTTCACTGGAAAATAGTTTTTTTTTAGAAAGTAGTTTTTTTTTGAAAAGTGAATTCCTGAAAAGTGAATTGTTTTTCGATGTTTGGTAGTGCCATAGAAATAAGTTGAAAAACACTTTTCCAGTGGAAAATGAAT